>NW_008348657.1:230190-239397 GCF_000622305.1 Nannospalax galili
ACCATCCTAAGATTCATATGGAAGCACAAAAGACCTCGGATAGCCAAAGCATCCCTGAGCACTTAGAGCAATGCCGGGGGGATTACTATACCAGATTTTAAGCTGTATTACAGAGCTATAGTCATAAAAACAACATGGTACTGGCACAAAAATAGACCCATAGATCAATGGAACAAAATTGAAGACCCAAATATGAGTAAATACAATTTCAGCCACCTGATATTTGACAAAGAGGCCAAAAATATTCACTGGAGGAAAGACAGCATGTTCAGCAAATGGTGCTGGCAAAACTGGATCTCTACCTGTAGAAGGACGAAAGTAAACCCCTGTCTTTCACCTTGCACAAAAGTCAATTCCAAATGGATCAAAGACCTTAGCGTAAAGCCTGAAAATCTGATACTGTTAGAAGAAAATGTTAGCACTAACCTACAAGACATAGGTGTAGGAAAGGATTTCCTAAACCATACATCAATTGCTCAGGACACAAGGTCAAGAATCAACAAATGGGACCTCATTAAACTAAAAAGCTTTTGTACATCAAAAGAACCAACCAAGGAAGTGAAGAGAAAACCCACAGAATGGGAGAAAATCTTCACCAGCAACACATCTTACAGAGGTTGAACATCCAGAATATATAAAGAACTCATAAAACAAAGAATCAAGAAAAGAAGTAACCCAATTAAAAGATGGTCTTATTTCTTTTAACTATGAAGATGTGGTTTCTTCAATTACAATCTAGTGGATGGTGTATGTGTACAAAATGTGGTGTGTACTCTGACAAACAGAGAAGTTGAAGAGGAATAATCATGTCTCCTAGAAGAAGCAGAATAGCTGTTTCCACTCTGCAATAACTCCTGGAGTACCATTCAAAGAACACTATTCTAGCTATACATGTTATTCACTATAACTCTGAATAGAGACTGGGGAAATGGTTCAGTCAATAAAGTACTTGCTACTAGAACATGAGGACCTGGATCCCTACAAAAAGCCAGACATGCAGCATGTACCTGTAACCCCAACGCTGGGGTGGGGGGAGGAACATGGAGACAGGAGGATCCCTGAAGTTCATTGTCCAGTCAGAGTAGATTAAATCAATGAGCTTCAGGTTCAGAGAGAGACCCTGTCTCAAAGACAGAGAGAAAACTAGATGGGGGGGTAGAGAAGAAAGAGAAAGAAGAAGGGAGAGAAGAGAGAGAAGGAAGGAAGGAAGGAAGGAAGGAAGGTGATCCAGAAATGCATGTACACCCACATATACACACCCACACAATCAAGTACATACACCACACACACACACACACACACACACTCCACAACACACACATACATACATACACATACCACACATACACCACATACACATACACAGCACACACATACTCTACAACATACACACACATACACCACAGCATACACACACAGAGACATACACCATGCACACACATACAGCACACTCACATACAGCACACATATATCACACACACACACACACACACACACACACACACATACACACCACAAGTATGAATGTGTAATATCACAGGCCACCAAGGATATTCGAAGTCTTCAGAGCCTCACCCTCCTCTGTGTTTGGAAGCAAACAGTGGATTTGTAGCTTGCAATTTGGAAAAGAAGAGAGTATCAGTCAGTTACACTCAGATCCTTAGCACCTGAGTAAGCATATAAAGTTATCAGGTAGATTTCAGTGGTAATGTTTATCAACTCTACTAATTAACATGATGTAAATTTTTATGCTTCCTCCTCAAATATGCCTTTTTTAAAATTTGTTGATTTTTTGTGTGTATATCATACAGAACATCCCACACAATCTTATTCATCTATATACCCATTTCCCAAATGGCACCCTCCCATAGCATCCCCCCACAACTGGAGCTAGTAATAATCAGGTACATAGAGATTAAAAACACATGTGAAAACATCTAAGTGTTTGTAGCCTTAAAAATGTAGGAAACATCATATTTTAAAATGAAATGGAGATCTTCTTTAAAGGTTAAAAACTCATTCAATTTTATGTCTTACAGGGTTTATACTGAGTTCAATATTATATAACTGTATTAATTCGACTGTGAATCTAAAAATTTACAGCCATTTTTTAAAGAGATGTATTCTTGCTCTGGAGATTGTTACTGAATATGTTAAAGCTGTAATGAAAAAATAAATTAATTAATTAAATTTTTTTTACAAAAAAGAAGAGAGTATTCAACTCCCCTGAAACTGGAGTTACAGACAGTTGCTAGCTGCCGTGTGGGTCCTGGGAATCGAACCCAGATCCTTTGTAAGAATAGCCAGTGCTCTTAACTACTGAGCCATCTCTCCAGTAGCTTTTTGCTATTCTAACATTACCCCCTCTGAAGAGGTAACACTAAAACTTTTTAAGCATTAGATAAGAGCTCCCAAATACTTTCGACATTTTTGGCCTTTGGAATGGAGTAGGTTGCTAAGAGGCCCAAAAACATTTTGACTTTTAGCCAAAAAGCTGGCTACTTTTCTTTGGGGTCTTTTCACACTAACTGACTAGCCAATTCCTACCTCCTATTCTTATCACACCATCCTCTGAAGAGGTTACCCAGCTTGTAGATAGGGAATCAGGATGCAGACCGCTCTGGCTTCTTCCATGCTGAACAGGGACGCAGGGTGAGGCAATTGTAGTACCCCTTCAGTGGGTTTATCTAAAAGACTCCCAAATTGCATAACTCTTATTTCTAGGGGAAAAAGAAAGCCCTTGAATTGTGACTAGGAGACGTGAAGGAGAAGTAAAGGCAAGAGTAATTAGCATTACAAGTTCTAGACAGGGAACTAGAAAAAAGTCAAAACGGCAAATTTCAAATATTCATATGAGAGTCCATTGGGATTTCTTGACGAGAGCTTCCAAAAGCATCCCTCTATTGGGTTCCTCCTCATTTTTCTTTTGTCTGCCAAGGCTGGACTCAAGAGTGATAGACTCAGGATTTGCTTTCAGGCATTTTGATAGCTGTTGGAGTGGTTAGAATCAGTGTCAGTTCCCTCTCTAAGGCTTCTAGATAGGGGGAGAAAACAAATTTGGCCAATAGAGCGTTATCTCCCTTAGCTATAGGTAGGCACTACAGTATTGCAGACTAAGATTCAAAGTCTTACATCTGAGCAGCACTATCTGATTCAGAACAAAATCATCAATGAGATAATTGTCTAAATAACTTTTTATATGGACTTAAGCATAATGTCTGAGAAGTATTCCTTTTTTTAAAACATTAAGAGCAAATGTTGCATTTTATAAAATACTTTGTTTCTGTTGAGATGATCTTATCATTTATCTCCTTTAAGATAAACTCTCAAATGTGAGACTAACCTTTCAGTTTGATCTACATAGGTCACTAGCTACAGTTCTGCAGAGGGCTTTTGAATCCTCATATCACTGTCATTTTTCTTTCCCACAGTTAAACCAGGAAGTCACCTGAACCTGCTCAGAACGGGCAGGTTCAAAACTGACTGCTGGGGGCGGGGGGGAGTGAACACCCCACACTGGGCTCACCCTGTTGTGGTCTCGGACCCAAGACATACAAAACTACCACACAGAAAACTATAGAACATTCCCAAGAGAAGCTGAAAACTAATAGGAAAACGTACTATGTTCATGAACTCAAGTGGTATATATTTATGGTTATTGTCCTCTCTCCAAATCATCTAGATGCCTTGGTCTTCCTCCTAAGAGCTGGGAGGACCTTCTTCCTCCACACACTCTGAACATCAGCTTTTGTTCCCTGTACAAAAGGGTGCTGAAGCTCTGCTGAGCACCTTAGCTCAGCCCCTTTTGTACTCCAGGTATGGCCTATGGGAAGGTGTGGCCTGCAGGAGGGTATTCACCCACATATCCGAACCCCTCCCCTAACTTTTCTTTGCACTCCGGCACATTCTCACTGCCTTGGCTAGTATCCTTGGCCTCCAAACATGCTTATTTGTGTCTTTTCTTCAGCCCAGCTCTTCAGTTTGCATTAAGGCATGTGGGCAGCTTGGGGTGTAGCAGAGACATCAGCTGTGCAGGCAGCATTCACTTCACTAGGCTGAACATGGAGACTGTGGGTAAAAGGACAGAGTCCTAGTGGGTTACAAAGGTTAGGGTTAGGTTAAGGGGTTAGGGTTGGGGTTAGGAGGGCAATGGCTAGCAATTGTTTGGACCAAATTTTCCACTGAAGGGTAAACTAGGTATGGTAGGCTGGGTCAGGATGAGACAGGGTCTCCCTGTAGCCCCAGTTAACCCAGATCTCACTAGGTAGACCAGGCTGGCCTCAAACTCACAGAGATATACCTGCCTCTGCCTCCCAAGTGCTGGGACTAAAGGCATGCACCAACATGCCTGGCTATTATTTTTATTTTATGTGTACAAGTGTCATGCCATGCCCACAGAGGACAGAAGAGCATATCGGACTCCCCTGGAACTGGAGTTACAGACAGTTGCTAGCTGCCATGTGGGTCCTGGGAATTGAACCCAGATCCTTTGTAAGAGCAACCAGTGCTCTTAATTACTGAGCGATCTCTCCAGCCCCATCAAACTCTTATAATAGAGCACTGGAGCAGGAGATTCTGATGGCTGAGTGGAGGAAATCAGGGTTGTTGTTTTTTCATTAATAAGCTGATTATTTTGGATTTATTAAGATAGGATCTCATATAACCCAGGCTAGCTGGAACTTGTTTGGTAACTGAGGATGACTTTGAACTCCTGATCCTCTAGGCTCCACCTCCACAGTGCTGAGATTACCACTATGCACCACCATGACCCAGCAAGAATACAGCTACAGAAGGAAGTAAAGCAATGAACAAGGAAGTAAAGGCAAAGTGGTCATTTCAAAGACACTCCTTCTAAGGTGAGGACTGTAAGCCTGAACAACAGAAAACTGAGCAGTTAGCCTTGGATCACTTTGGGTCACCTTTTCTACGTAAGCATCAGCCAGGGGGAACTTCAGTATCTTGCCAACTGGCCTGTTTGTGAAATTTGGCTGCTGTCTCTCGTTTCTCCTGTTTTCTTGGAAGGTCAGACCACAGCTCACTTTCTGTTTGGTGACGTGGAATTTTGGCATGGGTGACTGTTTTTATTTTAACTAAAGTTCCTGCATGGACCTGGTAGAGCAACCCTTTGCAAAGCAACATGCCCAGGTGATTCTCTTAAATGTCTCTGGTGACTACAGGGTCATTTTCTAAGCTCTGAATTCCACATTCTCCGCTACCTCCATGCTGACTCTCCTGCTACCTGCTCCCTAACAGCAGTCTGCACTCTGGTCCTTGTACTCACAAGGCCATGGTCCTCATACTCACAAGGCCATGACCATCACCTGGGTAGTGATGACCAAGTCTCAGTTCCATCAAACAACCAGCAGGGAAGACCTTATGCCCATTTCTCAGGTGAGGAGACCTCAATTTAGGGAAGCTGCCCATCTGGCTGAAAGACATTAACACTCTGGGTACCCACCAACACACACTGGCTCATATAGGAAATATCACTCATTTTAAGATCAGCTTTTGAAAAAAAATATCCAAATAGCAAAATGCTGCTGGTACAATGAAAAAAAACATGTGATGTAATATGCTTTCAATCCAAATCACTATTTAAAATTATCTGTCTTAGCCTGCTATATTTATGAAGCAGAGCTGAGGTGGCAGGAGGTGGTGGAGTGGAGCCTGCCTCCTTTGTGTCAACACACTGTTCTGGGTCCTGGAGATAAGCAAGCCTGGCCTCTGTCTGTAGTGACCCACTGGGCTCCAGAGTCCAGGACTGTCAGGCGGTGCTGGGGCCTGAGAGTATCAGAGAGCTCTAGGCAGAGACCCATGGCAGCTGTAACAGGTGGGGTGAAACCTGGCTTCTCTTGCTCCCCTGGGGAGGAGACATAGCCAATGGGCAACATGTGGAGAGGTGGGAAAGGAGAAAGGAAGAAACACCCCACACACATACACACTGCCAGGTGGAAAGGCCTATGTGTGTGAACTAGGTAAAGGGGACATGGGGACTTCAGACTCAGTGTACACCAAACGGGTGTACTCAGCACTCACCTACCAAGTGAGTCTGCACCTGTGTCAGAGTACAGTGATGAGAGACACTCCAGCTTTCCATGGACATCACATCCAGGCAGAAAGCTGACACAGGGCCGTACACGATCACTGTCTGCTGGGACAGCACCAAGCTCCAGGCACATGGGTGTCCATAGACGGAATCCTTGGTCCAGCTCAGAGTCCAGGAAAGAATTCCTGTAGAAGGTAAATTGACTCTGACCGAGATTGAGAAGCACAGAGGGAGGAGCCTAGGGATCAGGTAGGCAGGGTGAACTCATGCAGCCAAACACTGAGGAAGGTGTCCCTTTCAACTCCCAGCTACAACTAAAACAACAGAAGAGGCCTCATGCTCTGGAGGCTAAAGTCAGAGGTGGAGGCACCAAGGGGCCGGTGCCTCCTGAGGCCCCTCCCCTAGGCTTCTTCCTGTGTTCCATGTGTCCTAACACAGTGGACCTTCTGTGTGTTTGTGTCCTGATCTTGTCCTACAAGTACCCCAGCCACACTAACAGCCTAGTGCTAACTTAATTGCCTCTTCGTAGAGCCTGATGGAGTCATCTTTTGAAGTCCTGACCAGGTTGGTGTGCACAGAATGTGCCAGAGTCCTATGGTTGGGACAGACAGGTTCTGGTGAGGTGAGGAGTAGAGGAAACAGGCAGGACCTCTGGACTCTGGCAAGGAGTTGGGGTTTTATTGGCCAGTGGAAGATTTCAGGCAGGAAACCTGTGCAATCTGACTTACATTTTCAAGACCAGCTGTGGAATGCAAGGGGAAGTAAGGAGACATTGAGCTAGGCTCCTGCAGGATGTGGTACTGACAGTGAGGAAGGATATTCTGAGCCCCCAGAGTGGGAAAAAGCCCCTCAGCACAGAAATCAGCAAGCCAGGAAGATCACAGCGTGGATGCTAGACAAGACACATCAGAGGGGTCTATGACAGACAGATAGGGTAAGCCAGGAGCTCCACAGGAAGACCCTGAGCAGCCCTGATGGATACCTGCAGTGTGCTAGACTGGCCCAGTCAGCACTGCCCAGCCCTCCTGCCCCCATGTCTGTTGCAGCTGACCCCATCACCACCACTGGCCCACAATTCTCTGTCAGCAGGGCTATCCCTGCAGCCTCCAGGACCTCCAGCTCACCCAGCTGGTCCAGTCAAAGTATAATGCAGCCACAGACCAGTTAGGGAGAGGGAGTTACAGGCCCTCCACTGGGCAGCCAGGCCCTTCTGTTGTGCCCACAGAGGGTACCATAGGACTCTCAGTTAATTAGACATCAGTTGAAGCATTGCTGACTTGATCCATTACATTTGCAAAATAAACCCAAGTGGTCAATGCTCTGTCTTTTATGTATGTGTGCCTCTATATGTGTATTTTGTGTGTGTGTGTATGCGTGTGTGCACTCATGAAAGTATATGTGTGAATGTGTGTTTCTCATCAATTCTCTGAAGTTGCAAAAGTGCTCAATGGAGCTATAGGATAGCTGTTTTGTGACAGGCTCCTCCTCTCTAGCCTGAGGTTCCCTTAGCACGGTTGATTCCAGAGCCCGTTGCTTAGACATCAGAGCTGGGGATGGTAGGACAGAGAGGGCCCAGGCAGAGCTGACTCCACAAAGTAACGTGGGCTTAATGACTAGTATCCCACCACATGCTGGTGGGGAGGCAGGCAGGGCCTTCCCAAAGAAGCAGTCAGTTTTCTCCTCGCCCCTCCTCTGCCACTTGCCCTTTCTCCACACTTGGCCCAGTCCTTGAGATTTACAGGATACACAGCAAGAAGTGACTATGGCTGTGTTGACAGAAACAGGAAAAGAGCTGCTTTCTGGAAACACGCCTTGTAAGGGCCTGTCAAGAAGACGTCATACAGGACAAAATTCAAGGAACTTAGATGCAACCAGTGATGTGGGACTCGTGTTGCTCAGTGTCTGTGAGGAACACCCACGAAGGTGAAGAGGCATTCCCAAAATAGGGGCACAGACAGAACAAGAGCGCTTCCTGACCCCTCGCACCAGGCTGAGGCACAAATCTTGCATCCTCACTAGCAGAGCTGACTGAGCTTCCCAGTTCTGCACAGGCTTAGATGGAGAAAATTGCATCCTGACTGCTGTGGTAAACATGTGGGGCTGTTCTTGTAGGAGGCACCGGCTGAAGAAAATTCATCAGCCAGGCTGCTGGATCCCAGACATGGAAAAGGAGTTCTATTTACATGTGCTTATGTGTTCATGTGTACATTGGTATATGTGAATGTTGGAGTGTGCATACATGTGTGCAAATCTATATGCTTGTGTGTAAACATGTGTGTATATGTGATCATATATGTACACTAGTTGGTGTGTATACATACTATGCTGCGCATGTGAGAACACCTGTGCACTTATGTATGAACATGTGTGCCATGTGTGCCTGACCATAGAGCACTAGCCTCCTCTGCCCAGTGTCTGAGTCATTTCTCAGAAGGAATCCTTTGTTGATGAAGAAGGCTCAGGACAAACTTACATGTCACACACAAACTCTTAATGCTCCTTATCACAGAGGTTAGTTCACATGTCCTTTCCTTTTTAAAAAATATTTTATTATTTTTATTTTAAGTGTATGAGTATGTATTGCCTGCACGTGTGTAGGTGCATTGTGTCATGCAATGCCTGCGGAAGTCAGAAGAGAACATCAAATTTCCCTAGAAATGGAGTTATAGATGGTTGTTAGCTGCCATGTGGGTACTGGGAATTGAACTCAGGTCCTCTAAAAGAGCAACCAATTCTCTTAACCACTGAGCAATCTCTCCAGCCACCTGCCCCTTTATTTGGTCCTTTTTTTTTTTTTTTTTTTTTTTTTTTTGAGACAGGGCCTTCCTATAGCCCCAGGTAGCGTAGAACTCACTATGTAGACCAGGCTGGGCTTGAGCTCACAGAGATCTGCCTGTCTCCCAAGTGCTAGAACTAAAGGTATGCACCACCATGCCCATCCTGGGCCCGTCATTTAAAAAAAAATGTTTTATTTATTATTATTTTGGGAGGCAGTCAAACCACTTTATTAGCGGCTTGGGGATGAGGAGGGGCAGGCGGGGTCCACACGATCCACTATTTGCAAACGTGGGCAGTAGAGGAAACTGAGGCAGCCGAGGAATAACATCCCTTCACCTCTTCCCCAGCTGGCCCAACTCCCATCGTCAAGAGGCACCTGGGCT
>NW_008348657.1:239429-241974 GCF_000622305.1 Nannospalax galili
GAGACAGGTCTCCCCAGCTGGCCTAGAATTCACTGTGTAGACCAGGCTGGCCTTGAACTTGCCACCACGCCCAGCCTACGTGTCCTTTCTTAGGTGAAAGAAAACCATAGTATATCTAATGCTTTTTCTTAGGTCCCTCATATTCCTGGAAACTGACCACTCACATCAGGCACCTAGCCTCAGTGGCATTACTTCCAAAACGTGTCCTCAAAAACTAAGCCAACTAAGCCTTTATAGTGCTATTAATGGATTATGAGGACTGCTGGTTAAGAGGCATTAAACAAATAAAACAAAATATTTATGCAGGCAAACATGCTTAGGAAACTCTTGACAAACAGTTCAGTGGATTGTTTAGAGCAGGATTTTTCAGAGCATTGAAAACATCAACAGCATCAGGACCCTTCAAGAATGAGGAGGAGCAAGAGCTAGATTCTGTGTTTATATGGCCCTAATATTGGGGGGTTTGGAGAGGAAGTATCTTGCTAGAACCCACAGACCAAAGTAAGGAGCTCCTGCTCCACCACAAAATGTCAATCCGAATCAACTTTTTCAGAATTTTGGGAATTTAAAGATTTACAGCAAACTGAGGAATGTTCACAAGGAAACTGTGAAAAAGTGCAATTGAGTGTCCAAAATTGAACACCAGCACTTATAGTCAGCTGGCTTTCTGGGATGGCACAAAGATAGTTGAATGAAGGAAGAACAAAGTTTTCAGTGAATTATAAACAACTAGTTATCTACAAATAATGGAGCTAATTGGACCCCTTATCTCATATAATACACAAAATCAGTTCTGAATGCTCATAGTCATGACTACGAGCTAAAAAACATAATCTGAAAAACACTTTAATCAGTCTTTGTGACCCTGAGTTTAAAAGTTGAAAGCTGATAATTCTCTCTCTCTCTTTCTCTCTCTCCCCCCCCCTCGACAGTCCTCCTGCCTCAGCTTCCCAACTGCAGGGATTATAGGCATGAGCCACTATGCCCAGACAATGGTAGTTTCTTTTCTTTTTCTTTTTTTTAAGATTTAATAATTTTTACTTGTGCAAATGTCTTGATTGCCAATGTGTTTACTGGTATATGTATAGTACCTGCAAAGGCTGGAAGTGGGCAACAGAGCTACCATGTGGATGCTGGGAATCAAATCCAGGTCCTCTGGAAGAACAGCAAGCGCTCTTAACCACCTCTCCAGCCCCCCCCCAGTGGTAGTTTCTTAAGTATAATATCAAGTATAATATCAAGTGTGATATCAATATCACAAAAAAAGAAAAAAGAAAAAATAGATAAGTTGGACTCCATCAAAATTAAAAATTTTTTTAATATTTTATTTATTTATTTTTTGTATGAGTGCATCGCCTGCATGTATGTGAGTGCACCCATGTCATGCAATGCCGTGGAGGTCAGAAGAGGGCTTCGGATTCCCCTGGAACGGGAGTTAGGGACAGTTCGTAGCCACCATGTGGGTGCTGGGAATTGAACCTGGGTCCTCTGCAAGAGCAGTCAGTGCTCTTAACCGCTGAGCCATCTCTCCAGCCCCCAAAATTAAATTTTTTTAAGGCTACAAATGTTGTCCAAAAGAAAAGACATAATCCACAGAACAGGGGAAAACATTAGCAAATTCTGTATGTGTCAAAGAACTTGTATCCAAACCACTAAAGAACTTTCACAACCTAATACTAAAAAGATAGGTAAGCCACTTTGAAAATGAACAGAAGATTCAAGTAGACACTTCTCTAAGGAAGTTATATGAATGGCCATGAGCTCTTGGAAAGCATCATTAATCATCAGAGAAGTACAGGTCAAAGCAACTTCCTGCCCCCCCCCCCCGGGTGACTGTAACCAGAGGACAAATAGTGTAGGCTAGGATGAGGAGAAACCTGGGCTCACATGGTGCTAGAGGTCGGGGGTAAAATAGAGCAGCACTTTGGGGAAAGTTTCACAGGTCTTCAGGATGTTCTGCATAATCACACACAGTCCAGTGCCACACTCTTGGGTGCCGATGTAAGAGCAGTGAAAATACAGAGCCTCATGAAACTTGAACAAGAATGTTAGTCATGACAACCAAAAGACAAGAACAGTCTAAAGTCCATCAACTGCTACATGGATAAAGAAAATATGGCACGAGTGTGTGCCCCCGCCTGCGGGGACCCTGTACAGGTAAAGCTCGAGGGGGACCCTCCCTGAAAGGAAAAACGGGCGAGAAAGAGGAGACGGAGCCCAAGCAAGTCCACTTGTCAAGGGTCGCTTTATTGTATTGCAAGCTTTTCTTATATACAGTTTGTATTTAGAAGGGGTTGAAGAAGTTGGTCAAAGGTTACAGCATTCTTATGGGTATGGGGGGGGAACTGAGCAATTCCGCAATGTGACTGACCGCCAGGTGTTCCAAGAGATTACTGCATGACTTATCTTTCCGAGAACTGTTTGCAAGAGGAAGAGAAAGATAACCTTGCCATAAATTCTTTCTCAAGGTTACTAGTGCAGGCAGAATTTCCTGCTTAAGTCAACTGTTTGTAGAGCTATATTATATTTTTTGGTAATGATTGTT
>NW_008348657.1:244331-246247 GCF_000622305.1 Nannospalax galili
GACATTGACTAGCCCAATGTCTTCCCTTTTTACAACGAGGACAGACCGTATTAGGCATATTGTCAGGGGGAGAGGGGTCCCTCCTACTTTCTAGGTTTCAGTACAATTTTTTGCAAAATGCCCAGGTTGTCCGCACTTAAAACATTTTTTAGGGAGGGTGGGCCCTCTAGTTGTCTGAAGAGCAGCACCAATTGCCAAATTTATGCCTTGAGTAATCTTATGAGAAAAGGAGTCTACGTCAGCACAAAGTCTGATTAATTCATTCAAGGACTTATTTTTGGCTTGTCCCTTAAGGACAGATTTGCAAGCAGAATTAGCATTTTCACAAGCAAGTTGTTTAATGAACTTGTCATTGTCATCTTCAGGACCCAAAACTCTTTCAGCTACCTCTTGTAACCTGCCCACAAACTCACTAAAGGGTTCTTGAGAGCCTTGAACTATTTTAGTTAGGGGTGTCATGAGGCTGCCTTTTGCTGGGATGTTTCTCCACGCCCCCAGTGCAGCCTCCTTGGTCTGCGCTAAAACCCCTGTGGGTAATTTAAGCTGTCAGTCCTTGGTGATATATTTTCCTTGTCCAGCAAGCTTATCAAAAGTCCAGGTGGCTTTGGGGGCCCGAGGGTCCCGTTGGTTTCTGCTGGCTATAGTCTGACAGCGATCAAGGTAGTCAGCTTTCCAGGATAAGAATTGTCCATGAGAGAGGACCGTCTGAGCCACCCGAAGCCATTCTCCTGGTGTAAAGTACCCGCCACCGGACAGGGTCTCAAGCATGGATACAGTAAATGGGGCGTTGGGGCCATAGTTCTTAACTGCATTATTTAATTCTTTAAGAGGTTTAAACTTGAGGCGCTTATATTCAATATCTGAGAATATAGTAGAGCGCCTACTATGCCCTGAAGGGGTGGGAGCAGGAACCTGCTCCGGAACAGCCTCACCCTCTTCTTGTGCCTCTCCCCTTTCCTCATTATCAGAGTCTCTAGGCTCTTCTTTGTCACTACCTAATTCTTCTTCAGAGGACAGGACTTCTCTGGCCGCCTGCCTAGTGATTACAGGGAAGGCAAGGGCCCTAGTTTTGGCAGACTTGAACTTAGTCTTTCCTGCAGCTTGTGGCAAAGGAGCCGCAAAAACAGTTCTAGTAACAGCCTTTTGTAGGGAAGAGAGCTCTGAGTTGAGCTCTGCAAACTCTTTTTGCAAAGAAAGAACATCTCTTAAAGCTATAACTTGTTTACTTAGGTCATTTTTAGCTTTTAGAAGGATATCTGTATGGGCAGCAGTTATGGGAAAAATGGATGCACAGAGGGTCGGTGGGTATGGAGGTAGGGGAGGTGCAGAAGCAACAAGAGGGGGCCAGTCAGGATTATGATATCGGGTGGCCTCTTCCTCTAAGTCACTCTCCTCAGAGGGGGTTAATCCTTCAGGAGGGGAACCTTGTTTCTGAAATATTGGGAAGGTTAAGTTGGAAGAAGGTTTTTCTTTTCTCTCTACCTTGGGCAATGTTGGATAAAGCTGGGTTGGCCCGCCTGTAGCGGTTGGCTTCGAGGGAGGCATATCAATCACGACTGATGGGCAAGGCGAGGTCTGCTCCTGATGAGCGACACCCTGAGTTACCTTTTGAAGGTTTGTCTTATTAATGGATGACACAGAGGCAGACCGAGAAAGGGGCTTAATGAAATCCTCAGCTAGGGAAATAATTTTACTTTTGTTTTCAGGAGAGTCTTTGAGAAGATCTCGGACTAATGTCCAATAGCTGAAAGTCTGAATGGGAACTGCCTCAGAGCCTTTATCCTTTAATAGTTCATTTAAACACTGTCCCACTCGGTCCCATTTTTTAGGGTTGATTTCAGGACCATCTATAACAAACCAAGGACACTGGTCACTCACAAACACGAAAAAATTTACAAGATCTTTTTTCTTAACTC
>NW_008348657.1:246279-287809 GCF_000622305.1 Nannospalax galili
TTAGACAGTTGCTGGCCCATTTTTTGAGACAGAGACCACTTACTTACCTCAGATCAGCAGCTCCTCATGAGCGGTGAGAGTGCAGATCAAACGACGGCGATCCGGTTCAGTTCCTTTCACTTTGTCGGAGGCCGTCCTCAAATGCGTACCCGGGTCTGTCTTCAACCATCTCTGTCTGGCAAGGGTCCGTACCTCGAGCCCCACGTTTAGGCGCCATTTGCCCCTGCCTGTGGGGACCCTGTACAGGTAAAGCTCGAGGGGGACCACTCCCTGAAAATAAAAACGGGCAAGAAAGAAGAGACGGAGCCTAAGCAAGCCCACTTGTCAAGGCCCTGCTTTATTTTACTGCAAGCTTTCCTTATATACAGTTTGTATTTAGAAGGGGTTGAGAAAGTTGGTTAAAAGGTTACAGCATTTTTATGGGTATGGGAGGGGGACTGAGCAATTCAGCAATGTGACTGACCGCCAGGTGTTCCAAGGGATTACTGCATGACTTATCTTTCCGAGAACTGTTTGCAAGAGGAAGAGAAAGATAACCTTGCCATAAATTCTTTCTCAAGGTTACTAGTGCAGGCAGAATTTCCTGCTTAAGTCAACTGTTTGTAGAGCTATATTATATTTTTTGGTAATGATTGTTGTTTCTCCAGCTCCCGACAAGTGTGTGATGGAATGCTGTCCACCAACAGGAAGGAGTGAGGCTGAAACCGGCATGAGCTTTGAGAGTGTCACACTAAGAGAAAGAAGCCAGAAGAAGAATTGCTTCACAGGTGTGTGTGACATGTCCAGAGCAGAGACAAAAGTGGGTCAGTGGTCACCTTGGGCTGGCAGTGTAGTGTAATGGGGCTGATTGCTGATGGGAATGAGTGTATGTGTGTGTGGTACATGTATGCATGCTCAAATATGTGTGGGTGTATGGACTTCATGGTGGGTGAGCTATCTTTCATAAAGCTGTTTAAAAGCAATGGTAGAGGATCAAATCATCCTGGATAGCTCTTTCGTTGGGTGCACATACACACACCACATCTTTCTATTAAGAGGAGCTTGAGCCTTTTTGTCACACCCTCTGAAATCAACACAACTTTGTTGTCAAAGGCTTCAAGACAGTATGGCCCTGGGGCCCCAGGAGCATCAACAGCCAAAGCACGCTTTCCCTGGTATGTCTCACATAAGCACTCTGATTTTTCCTCTTCTAGGGCATCTTCTATTTTTCCTTCCAATGTGCTCTTTCCTTCTATTTTTATCTCAAGCACACAGTAACTGTTCTCACTAAGTACTGCCGAGTATATAAGACTTGTGGGGCTTGCCTTGATGAAGGGATTTGTTTATAAGCAGCATTCACTTGAAGTAAACATTTTTCTTTCCTCCTTTAAAACCCAATCAAAATGAACCTTTCAGTAAACACCTGCACTGACACGCTGGCCAGCTGTCCCCATTTCTTTCTGTACTCAGCACTGGGATGGACACACACACACACACACACACACACACACACCACAAAATAATAGCAAGTGCTTCTGTGTTCTGGTCCATGGACTAAAATATTAGCATTTTATTGATTATACCATAGCACAATTCTGTGCTCAAATTCATTTCATATTGAGATATCTTTGCTGTCCATGGGTTATGGATATCTCATTTCCCAGTTTCATTAATCCTTCACAGGAGAATGGTTTTCCATGAGGAGGGAGGGGATGGCACTCCGACACTCTGGAACTCACTTGGGATTGATGCACTTGCCTCGATGACCAGGGTGGAGGTGCCTCCAGGTGGATTGTAAGAGCCATGTGGCTTCTGCCTTCTCTGTAGCCTTTGTAATGGAAGCTCTGACATACATGGCTAAGGCGGGACTTCGTGGAGACCAGATGCCATAAGGAATCCTCAGTCAATGGAGCTACCATGAGAAACACACTGAGCAGCAGCTGGTTCAGCCCAGCTTTGGCGTCTCCCCAGCCAGAGCTCCTGGCATAGAGCCATCAGAGGGTCCCAGGTTCTGGCACCCAGCTAATAAAGTTTGCAGCTGAGGCCTAGGCAAGCCTGAGTCAGTGCCTAACCACTTCCACTCTGCCCTCCTGAATTCCTGAGGCACAGAATTCATGAGGTCCATAAAGCAGTGATTGTATTTGGCTCTAAGTATGGGGGATTGGGGTTTGCTGGGCAGCAATGGGGGGACTGGGGAAAGATTTGCTCCAGTCCAGCCTGGCTCAGCCAATGTGGGTGATCTTATTAACAGGTCACTAACTGCCCCAGCAGGCCATCAAGACCCAAGTGAAAACGGTGCCTTCAAAATGATACGCAGGCCCATTTGCCCCAAAGGTAAGATTTAGGTTCCTTCTGAAGTTATTTATTCTTGGACCTATCTTTTCATCTGCAAGACATTCTTAAATTATTTATAGATAGCCTTCCATTTTTTCTGACTAGATTTTTAGGTGACTGGAAGCCCAAGTACATCTTATTTAATCTATTCTCCCACCCTCAGCAGAGCCTGATCTCCCCCGCCCTCCTCCCCAAACCTCCCCAGCTCCTCTCAGGCCCTTCGGGCTGTAGCCTACAGGACTCTAGACCTTGACTACTGAGTTTGGCCTCTCTGCCCATTGTTTCTGACCTGGGAAACCCTGCCTGAGATTTCAGGAAGTAGACAGAGCCTAGATGGGTAAGGAGGCCTGGGGTTAAACCAGGTTCCAGGTTCTCAACTATTCTTAACCTAAAGACCCAACTTCTTGGAGCCTTGTTTTAGCTCAGGAACCAGTATTAATCCATCCTAGGGTTGCTCTGGCTTCAAGTGCAGTGGCAGGTAAAAAGGCTTTCACACTGATTCACCATGCAAATGAGAACACAGCTTACTACCTGCTATGTGTGCTTATACAAGTGTCTTCTCCAGCCTCCGTGAAATGGGGATATTAAGTTATTACTTCCTGCCAGGATTGCTGCAATACCCTCCTAACTGGTCTTCCTACTTCTATTTTTGTGCTTTTAAAAGGCATTCTTCACACAGCTGCTGGGTAATCTTTTTGATATGCAAATCAAGCCATGTCTTTCTGTTTAAAATACTCCAATGACTTCACACTATGGTTCAAGTCTAAACTCCAGCTCCAGCCTGTGCAACCCCATGCTATCTGGCCCAATCCACCAAGCTGGCCTCTCTGTCCACCCTGTGCTATCAATGACTTTGACACAGAGTTTCCTATCAGTCCCTCAACCTCACCATGATCCCCAGAGCTGTAGGACATTTGCTCTTGTTGTCCCTCGTGTCTGTCTCAGACGCTGGCCACAGTGTATATTAGCTCGGAAGAGTCTTCCTTGCCTGTGTATCTTCCTGCTGCAGCCTCTGATCACCACAGAGCCTGTCAGCATGGCGCCAATGCAAACATCATCACCTCATGGTATTTGGTGTCTGTTCCCTCACTCTAGTATGAGTCCTGTGATGGCAAAGTCCTTGCCAGGCATAGCACCTAGCACACAGTAGTCCTTCAACAAGCATTTGCTGAAGAATGAGTAAATGAATGAGGAGGTTGGAGCCCAGTGTTGTACGGAGGCCACATCTGCTCAGCACTACACAGAGAAGATGGTGGCAGGGTGATTGACTGGGTGTTGTTGACAGATGTGGAGACTGTGGGTCAGACACTATCCCTGTTCTCTGGGCAAGATGGTTCCCATAGTCTGAGATCACTCTTATTAGCAGAGACAGGGCCCAGCTGAGTGTCCGTGACCCTCAGCCCTCTGGAGCCCTCAGACACCACAATCACTTACTTCCAAAGGATTACTTCAGCATCATGACTTCCCACCCAGCTCACTGCTCTCCAAATATTACCTCTGGAGATGCCTCCATGGCCCCATTGGCAGACAGGATTCAGGCAGAACAACTCACAGGGTTGGTGGGGTGGGGGCTGGTGTCAGGGGCTACCTGCTACAGCTGGTTCAGGTCAATATACCACAGTCTGGGTTCTAGTGAGTGGCAGAGCCTAAGCTGCCCTGTGATGGCTCAGAAACAATGTTACTATAGACTGCTACCCAGGAGTCAACTCCCCTTCATGATCCCCAGCTGCAAAAGTGGGGCAGGGAGGCCAGCCTGGTCCTTCTAAGACTGTAACTCAGAGACCACCTGGATCCCTTCTGCCCACCTGTCCTTTGCCATCTGAAAAGGCTGAGAAAGCTGATGCATCAGTGCCCAGCTAACATTCCAGGAGGACCATAATGAACAGCAGGTGGGCAAAGGGGCTGAAGGACAGAGTATGGTTGCTCCTCGATCCCAGACAACGTCCAGCTAGCATAGAACAGTGGCTGTGGTGGGCCCAGCTACAGAGGCATCTATGACTCATTTGTAAATATCACAACATTCAGTTCAGAGAGCTTGTTTCAGGTCTTTGCTTCCCAAATGACTCCCTTTGTTCTCATAAACTGAGATAAAAGTTTCAGGGGCTTTTCCACAGAAACCTCTGAATCCCTTTTTCTGTTTGTCTTAAGTGGGATGTAGAAATGCTAAGAAAAAAAAAAGGAAAGGGGGAGGAAGATGGAAGCTCAGTGTTTCCTGGAGACTCCAGAAGTGCCCCTGTGTACAGCTTCTTTTCCAAGGGTCGGCTCACTCCACTTAGTCTGTGTTCCATAACCAGGCAGAAGGTGGGTGAGGGCATGGCCTGGCACTTAGAGGCTTTCTCACAGCAGATGAGCTGGTGTTGTTTTGTTTTTGTTTTTGTTTTTTTTAAATCTCTGCTGACTCTGTCTAGAAAGCAAGCTTTTCCTAATATTTTATTATTTTTATTTTTTGTGTATGAGTGTATTGTCTGCATGTATGTGAATGCACCCATGTCATGTCATGCCTGCAGAGGTCAGAAGAGGCTGTCAGATCCCCCTGAAACTGGAGTTACAGATGGTTATTAGTGGCCATGTGGGTACTGGGAACTGAACCCAGGAACTGAAGCCCTCTGCAAGAGTAGCCAGTGCTCTTAACTGCTGAGCCATCTCTCCAGCCCCCAAGAAAACAAGCTTTTAGTTGCACATAATGGTACACACCTTTAATCTCAGCACATGGGAGACAGAGGCAGGCAGATCTCTATGAGATAGAAGGCAACCTGGTCTACATAGAGAGTTCTGGGCCATCTGGGGCTAAAGGGAGATCCTGTCTCAAAAAAAAAGAAAGAAAGAAGAAAGAAAAAGAAAGAAAGAAAGAAAGAAAGGAAAAGAAAAAAGAAAAAACAAGGTTTTAAAAATCAACTTTGTCTTCTAAAAAAAAAAAATTTGTGCCAGGCATGGTGGCACATGCCTGTAGTCCCAGCACTTGGGAGGCAGAGACAGGTGGATCTCTGTGAGTTCAAGGCCAGCCTGGTCTATAGTGAGTTCCACGCCAGCTGGAGCTACAGAGAGACCCTGTCTCAAAAAGACAAAAAAAATTTTTTTGTGTGTATGATGTTTTACCTGCACGTATATAAGTATACCATGTGTATGCAATGCCCATAGAGGTTACCAGATCCTCTGGAACTGGAGTTACAGATGGCTGTTAGCCAGCTACTATGTGGGTTTTAGGAACCAAACCCAAGTTCTCTGCAAGATATGCCCAGTGTTCTTAACCACTGAGCCGTCTCTCCAACCCTGAAATCTATCTTTTAAATTGGTAGTTGGTGATTTATGGAAATCTCTAAAAGTTATCCTTTTCTCCTTAGAAACACTGAATAAAGGCCAAAGAAATAAGCCTTTCCTCTCTGGAAGTTGTTGTCCTGCCTTGTCAGGGCATTTTACTTTCTGGATTCTCAGCAGGCTCCCTAGGAGGTCACGTGACCTAGGACAAGAAGGACCAACAAGGCTCTCAAGGTTTACTCAACTATGCATGGGCACTAATGGACTTTGTCCAAGTCCTGCCTGGGCTCTGACTGAGCAACGTGCTCATGGCCGGGGCATTTTTCCAGCTTCCTACAGCAGACTCATCCCTTTCTGAAGTTCCCACAGATCCTATTTCACCTTTGTGCTCTGTACAGTGGTCATGACACCTGTGACCAACCAAGGACAAATCAGGATCTTGGCTGGGACAGAAGGGAAACTGATCAGGGCAAGTATAGAGCAGAGCCTCAGGCCCTGCAGTGACAAGATATGTTCTATTCTTTTTCACCGACAAATACTTAGGTGATCATTTCATTTAATCCTAGAGATAGTCATCAAATGTGAACTGTGTCCTCCTCAGCCCACAGTGGAGGAAACTGAAGTGAGAGAAGCGGTTGCTTGAGTGGCTGGCCAGGACCCAAGCATGCACACTGGTCCATCACCTACATTCCTGGGCTTCTTTCTGCTGCCTCCCTGCAGCCCTGGGCCTTTCATATGAAGTGTCTCCGCCTCCTGATCTCACATGTAAGGCAGAAATAGTCACCTCAGTGTCACCTATTTCAAAAACAGCTCCCTGCCTATTGAGCAGTCCCTACCCAATCAATAGAGATAAAACCTTCAAATCAGCATTTGCTGGCTGGGTTCTGACCCTCATTCAGGAACATGCCAAAAGAAATTTGAAGTAGAAAAGGGCTCTGAGGTCAGGAGAATTTGGGAAAGAGATGAATGATCTGAAGTTCTAATGTATGATCCTAAAATTATGTCTGTGCTGTATATGCATGGAGCTCTTCATGCTGTTATTCTGCATAGTTTTAAACATTCTTAAGTGGTTTCCTACTTGATTTACCACTTTATAACGTTTCCCCATCCAAAATTATGTTTGTTTGCAATTTATCTTTGTTAATACACTCTTTCCTAATATTCAGGCCAACAAGACAGCCCAGTGGGTAAAGGCACTTTCTGCCAAGCCTGATGACCTGAGTTTGATCCTAGGACCCACATGGTGGAAGGAAAGCGTTAACTCCCTCAAGTTGTTGTCTGACTTCCACATGCACACATGTTCTCTCACACACAAAATAATAAATGTAATTGTTCTAATAGTCATATAAAAACAGATAACATTAATTTTGGTAACATTTTTCTCTATATATAGATGATATCATTTCAACATGTAACCAATATAAAAACTGTTTTTATATATCTTTAAGGAGTACAACCTGATGGGTTTGATGTCATTATTTTCATATCCATAGGCACAGAAACGTGACTGCAGGGGTAAGGCAAATCTGCATGCCTATCACCTCACACAGTCACCTTCTTTCTCTGTGTATTGTAAGAACCCCTAAAACCCACTCCCTCAGCCTGTCTTCTGTGTGCTACCATTAACTGGAGGGAGGCCCCAGACTGTGTGAGTCAGCTTTTCCTACATGGCTGCAGCTTTGTACCCTGTGACCTGTATCTCATTTCCCTCAGTGCCCTAAAAGCTATGAATGAGATGTTTTACGTTCTTGGTTTTACACTAAGTCTTCTCAACTCTATAGCATATTCCAGCTTACAGCAGCCAACTTCAAATCCACACCGCTCAGGGTCTTGTCTCACACCAGACTCAGTCCTGCAAAACTTTGGTTAAATCCACCAGAATTTGTACCAAGAAATAAATGAGGGAGGGAGGGAGGGAGGGAGGGAGGGAGGGAAGGAAGGAAGGAAGGAAGGAAGGAAGGAAGGAAGGAAGGAAGGAAGGAAGGAAGGAAGGAAGGAAGGAAAAAAAGAAAGAAACAAAGAAAGAGGATGGCATGCCAACACTGGAGAGGATGCTTTTTCTAACCAGATTCTCAGTGGCACCACTGAGTCCCCAGGGAGGACAATGTCGTGTCCAGTGAAGATGTTTAAATGAACCCTGTTTATACAAGTGCATGAAAGCCAGAAAACACACAACAAAACAAAAATAGTTGAATTGATTGATTTACTACAGAAAACATACATGTTACACTATATAAATTGTACAATAACCAAAATTTTTTTAAAGATTTATTTTCATTGATGTGTATGTTTGTGTATATGTGCATGTAGGGGGTACCCTTGAAGTCCAGAAGAAGGCATCAGATCCCCTGAAGCTAGAGTTATAGGTGAGCCATCTAATGTGGGTGCTGGGAACCAAACTCAGGTCCTCTGTAAGAACAGCAAGAGCTCCTCAGGGTTAAGCCATCTCTCCTGCCCCCAAAAGGTATTTTTTAATTTGTTCACCTCTGAGAAGGGCAATGAATTAACTGCTCTTAGCCTCTAATAACTCAGTAGAAATAGACTCAGCAGGAATCTTACAGTGCTGCAGCTCACAGAGGGGGGCTTTATTAGAGGCAGAATGGCTCAGGGAGAAGTAGAGAGCCACCACATGATCAGTACTTTCAGGTCTACAGCAAGCTTCCTGTCCATCAGCCCTGCGTCCCTCTCTCCTTTCCCAAGCCCCTCATTTCTAGCTCTTTTTTGTCACCTAGCAGACTTTTGGACCCAATGTAGGCCACTCACACCCAGATCACAACCCACAACTCCCAGTGAGGAACGTTGCTGTTGCCTGTCAACAGTGTGGTGGTTTGAATGAAAATGTTCCCCATAGGCTCCAAGTATTTGGACACTTTGTCCCCAGATGATGGCACTGTTTTGGGAGGTTTTAGAAGGTGTGGCTATTCTGGAGGAAGCACATCACTGCGGGTGGGCTTGCAGAGTTCTTAAGCCTTGTGGGATCTCTAGTGGGCTTGCAGAGTTCTTAAGCCTTGCGGGATCTCTAGTTGTTCCCTTGCTTCCTGTGCCTATATGATGATATGAGAGCTTAGCTTTTGCCGATCCTGCTCCAGCCACCTCCAGCCACCATGCCTCCCTGCCATGACAGACTGTAATTCCCCTGGAACTGTAAGCTCAAATACACTCTTCCTTCTATAAATTGCTTAGGTCAGTGTTTCTATCACAGCAACAGAAAAGTGACTAATACAGACAGAAAGCAAGTCAGATCCCACTTCTGCCATGGTGTACCATCTACCTGAAGTCCTCTGTGAGGTTCCTCCCAAGAGCCATGTGCCCCTGGATCCCTGGATCTCATATCTCCATGGAACAAGATCCTGAATGAGGTCAACTTTGTTCCTAACAGAGCAGCTATCCTTGGGTACCTCAAGGTAGTCCCACAGCCATTCTGGTACCAGCAACATTCTGCAAAGGCTGAGGGAGGGAGATGGAGCCAGAAGAGGAGATGGCCAAGCTTTTGACTTGTCCCATTCCAGAGGACAAGGCTAACCTCTGGGTCTCAGTTCTGCCAAGGGGGAGAGTTCTCAACATCAGTGGTCAATTCAGGGAGAGTCCAGGAGCAGACCAGCAGGCACATGGCTCCAGTCATGAAAGGAAAACACCCTCTAAGGGACCCTGAAGCATCATTGAGGCAGGATCTATAGAAAGCTGGTTTATACCCATAAGACACAGAGGCACCAACATAGCATCAGCTCAGTTCAAGAAAGCTTAGCTGTGAGTTTGGCTTTGCTGTTTCCATGGTTCTGGAGCTTGGTGGGAATGTTGGCCACTTGGGCCTCTTTTTCCCTCTGTGAGGTGGAAACGTAAGAGGATGGTAATAGTGTGGAGCAGAGAGAAGGCAAGCAGCCTTGATCAGAAGGAGCCACCCTGTGCTACCCACCATCCTCACTTGCCATCCCCTCTGGTACAGGACCTGAGGAGGGGAGACAGATGCAGAAGTAGAAGGAACAGGGCTGAGCCGAGCAAGCAATGGTCAGCCCACATGGCTGCCCCATATTACCCAGGCTGTCCTCAGTCTGGGTTGACCACACTTCCTGCAGTGAGTCACACCAAGTGCTCCCTGTGAGCATTCAGGTCTCTGCTGGGCCAAACGGGACAGCAGACAAGGTCTGAGACAGCTGACATTATAGCCATGAAGACCTGTAGCCATCTCCAGCCTCCTTCTTAGGACTAGAGCCATGGGGCTCAGCTATTTAGCCCGAGAAATATCAACATATAGTGCTTTATGACAAGCAGATGTGTTGACCCACTTTGCTGTCTGTCTCTTAGAAGAATCCACTGACCACCTATAAGGAAGCTTATTTGATTGGCAGTGACACATATGACCCAAGGGTAAGGTCAGTTGTCACCAAAGGCAATGATGCTCAGCCTCAGAACCAAGAGCTGGGGAGGTTTTAGTCTGTCCTGGCCTGAGGTTTTGAATACTTCCATATAAGTGCAGACCTTTTCAAGGAAAGCTGCTGGGCGCCCTGACAAGGATGAGATGGGTTCTTCTGCAGGCCAAGGGGGTGTGGCATTCTCCCAAGAGCAGCTTTGCCAAGTGCAGTCACATGACTCAGAAAGAGCCAAGGCCAGAGCCCCACCCTCAGATTCAAAGTCTCTCAGCACCACGTATTTCCAGAGAGTTGTATGGAAGACCTTTGCAAAGGCACAAGTGGTCCAGGTCATTGTAAAGACTGTTGGAGATTGTGCAGTGCTACATAGGGGGCCTTACCACTGACTCACATATGTCTTCTCATTCTCCTGATGGTCATTTCTAGATGGGGACCCAGGGCTTAGCCCTGCAGCCCCTTAAGTCCCTTAGGCTGAGAGTGGTCAGCATTGAACTCCTCTAACTCAACCCTCAGCATGAATGGCTCTGCCGATGCATTCCTGGGCTCCGAATGTGGATCAGGTGAATAAACCACAGTGTGTTCCCTTATAAGAAGGTGCTGTGAGTGGCAGTTGGACTGCATACCAGGTCACAGGATCCCAAAAGGCAGCTAGGATGGTGTCACAGCCCAGCCCAAATGCAGAGTGTCTACAGTTGTCCTTAGGAACCGGGACTTCACAAAGTCTCACATTCCTGTATCCTACAGGCTCCAGAACGGTGGATTCCCAAGCTGAGCCCTACAGTCTGAACCTTGGTGCTTGCCTCGACTTCCCAGGGGTAGGCTGTGTACCTGAAGCACAGAGACATACCTGACAAATGTGGATGTTAAGGGCATGCAGTCTGGGAGGGCAGGTCCCACAGGTGGGCTGGGCTTACTCCAGTCAATGCTACAATGGGGGGCAGGGCACACATGTTGATGAGAAGTGGGGCATGGCGATGGCCTGGGTCAGACCTGGAATATGGTCATGACGTCTGGTCAGAGAGACTTGGAGACTCATCACCTCCTCAGACTACCTGCATCACTCAACATCTCTACCCATTGTGGCTGCTGCTATGTTTGAACAGAACAGAAGCCAGCAACAAAGACCCAGAGATGCGAACCAAGGCCAGCGGGCATTGCTGCACATCCCCAAGGGAGCTGTCTGAGCCCCAGGCTGGCTGGCTGCATCTTTGGCAAGAGTCAGGACTGGGTTTCGCTTCCCCTTTGGTCTGCCAGCCTGTGTCCCTGTCTGGGTCAGGCAGTGGAGCCAAGACAAACATTGTGTGTGAGCTCATTGGCCTGAGGCTGAAGCTCAGATGTGAAATCTAAAATATAGGGTTTGGACTGGGGTGCTAACCAGGAAAAAATGAGCATGAAATCTCAAAACAAAAGACGGTGTCAACTCAAACCACTTCAGAGGTTACCTAAAGTTGTTCAGTCCCAAATCTTGCTAATGGTGAAACCAAGATTTAAATGGGCCCTCTGGGATCAATAGGGAAGGGAGGGATTCCCAGAAAGGGATGAGGAGGTTGGAGTCTGTAGTACATTAACATTTCAAGAAGATAAAAGGTAAAATTTCAGTCCAGGGGGAGGGGGCTGTCATGACCTGTGACAAGAGCGCTTGGATCACACAACCTCCTCCCTCTGCAACTCCGGGATTCAATTTCCCTTTAGTTACCGCCTTGGCTTTCTCTTTGCTGCCTGGGCCAGTTTGAAGATGGGGGGGCACGTGCTACAGAAAAAGGGTTAGAGAAAGCAGGAAGGGCTAGGTGATAAACCGGGACAGCAAAGCCACCTGTCTCCAAGGAGGGAAGGCTTAGAACGGGCTCCTCAGGGCCAGTAGGCCAACCCAGGCAACAGTATGGTGGCCATTTGGGGGAGGTGTTTGTGATCTTGCTACACTGTGGGTTTTTCCAGCCTAGCAAGGCAGTAACCATGGGTGTCAGTGCAGGGCAGTGCAGGGTGAGGTCTGGAGGGTGAGTGATGCCAAGGAAGCATGGAGTGCTGCATAGTTTGGCCCTACCCTGTTGGTGAACATGCTAATCACACAGGCCTTCACTTGACCTCAGGAATGTAGTGCTGAAGAGGTGGGCAGCTTCCTAAGTGGCTGCACCCTACATCATTCAGCCCCTATAGGAATTCGTGAGCCGCTCTGACACACAGAACAGGACAGTCTGTGGAGCCAAAAGGAGTCCCTGGTTTGGGGAAGAACGTGAGCCTAGTGCTGGAAATGTTGACCTCCTGGGTCTCTTTGGAGGCCAAATGACCAAGTGCATTGGCAGTAGCAACTCAATCAACAACAGCAATCCAGAGCCTGTAAAGGAGCTGGACATGATGAAAAAGCCCTGTGATCTCAGTACTCAGGAGGCTGAGGCAGGAGGATCTCAAGTTCAAGATCAGCCTGGACTACATAGTAAGACATTATCCCCCAATGATAACAATCACCACCTTGATTCTACTATTAACAAATACATGGCTTAGGTAGAATTACTCCATCCGTGTCATGTCTCACTCCCCTCAGCTCTAACATGGGGTAACAATAGATAGCTTCACCAGCTCTACCATGACTCATCATTGTGTCCAGGAACAAAAGGCCACTATAGGCTGCAAGTCACCTTCTCACCACAACCCTGACTCTGAGAAAAGCCATACTGACTGGTGCCCATGTCCCTCAAAGCACAATGTAGCCCAAAGCCCACCCAAACCCCTCTGAGATATACATGGGACAGGAGGAATCTGGCAAGGTACTCTACTCTTGGACGGATCTAACAACACCAGTTTCCCAATGCCTCTCAGACACCCTGGAGTTGACACTCAGCTTCCAGCTCATCCAGGCCCTTGCTCCAGCCCACAGACATCCACAGGAATAACACTCTGCAGGCAAACAGCTTTTCCAAGTGGGTCTTTCCAAACTGCATTTGAAGTGGAGCTTGGCCTGAAAGGGGATCCTCAACTCTTCACAGTAGAAAGCCTGTGGCTCATGAAGCTGCTTTTCAGCGAGCACTTATGAAAAGATGACAGGCTCGTAAACTCTAATGAGATGTCTGGCTCCAGTCCAGGTATATCTGCTGAGGACTGTTTTCTCAGTATCCTCGGTTTAGCAAATTGCCTGAGTGGCTACCAGAAAGCAGATACTAAGTGCTATTACAGTCATCCCAGTTCACACAGACCAATTATCATTTCCTGTTTAATCTTTAAGAAATGTGTTTCTAGGGCCAAGTAAGATGACTCAGTAGGTAAGGTTGCTTGCCGCCAAGCCTGACAACCTGAGTTTGATCCCTGGAACCCACATAGTAAAAAGAGAGAACCAACTCCTGTAAGTTGTCCTCTGACCTCCATACATGTGCTGTGGAGTGTGCGCACACATACAAAATAAATTCCTGTAAAAAGAATTAAATTTTAAAAAATAAATGCATTTCTATGCCTCAGTTTTCTTTTCAAATCTCAAGTAACAGATTGTACTTGACATGAATTTGTTCCTTCTACAAGTAACTACTGAGCATATACAAACGTCAGGAGCTGCGCTAGGGGCTGAGGACTTAGTAAATAAGCACACAGTCTCAGCCCTGGGGAGGAAAGAGACAGAGGGCCAAGTCTGGTCACAGCCACCTGTAGGACTGAGATAAGGTACAGCCATGCCTATGGCAGCATGGCTATACCAGCAAAACCTGGAACGTAACAGCAGGCAACACTTATCCAGGACTTAGGATTCAAGACAGCAATACCACATTGTCTGTGTTCAAATTCTGTCACCAGCCCAGCATGTCTCAGTCGCCCTCCTGACAAGGCTATGTTGGCACCTCCAGACCTACCACATGTGACCCTCAAAGAGGACAGCAACCCCAGAGTCTATGGGTGTCACAGTAGGATGCCTAAAGGCCTTCCTCACAGAGCCTTCTTTCTCCTCCTCCTCCTCTTTTTTCTCCTTTTCCTCCCTTCTTCCTCCTCCTCTTCCTCTTCCTCATGCCCCACTCCCTATATCTAGGAAGGAGTCCACTAGGTTCCATTCCTACCCCAAGATCTAGGAATATGTGGCACCTCTCTCCTTCCAAGCCACAGGCTGCTGTCCTGCAGCTGTGGGGGCTCGACTCACTAATTTACCACAGTTGCCCCTGGGTGCCCCGGAACCGTGCTGAACTCATACAGGGACACTCTGGCTGGGACTGATCTACTGGCAACCAGCAGAGCGATTCTGCCTAAATGGGTACACTGTGTCTACTCACTGAGTCCAGTCCCATCAGAGTGTCCCAGCTACCCTGTTCTGCCTTTTCCATCATCTTTCCTCCACAGACTGAGGCTACCTAAAACAAAACAAAACAAAACAAAAACTAAGCAGCCTAACAAAGCCTTCCTGCATCATCCAAGTCAGTGAGTCTCTGTGGGTCTTTTTAAGAACATATGCACATAATTTAAAAGAAAAAAAAGAAGAAGAAGAAGAAGCAGAGTCCTCTGCCGGATGCATCTCAAACACCCTGAGGCCCGCTCGCTGCCTTTAATGTAACCCACCCCATCCTACTCATGGCAGCCTCAAGCCATTGAACGTGGCCTGCCCTAGTGGTTCTGAAAGCTCTGGGCACGGTACTCACAAGCCAGAGTCCAGTATCCCTACAAGTGTCTTTATTATAGAAGTAGAAGCGAATATCAGATACTAAAAGCTTTTGCAATGTGATGGTAATTAAGAACTCTGGAATGCCAAAGTGAACAAAAATCTTCCCCTGCCCCCTGTGGTTATCCAGGATAGAAGTCTTTGTTTTCCAAAGCTATCACATTCCTGTAACCTTTACCAAGCATAGAAATCTTTGTTGCCCAAAGCTTTCAAATTTCTGTTACCTTTGCATTTCTATTACTTTTGCAGCTCTATGTTATCTTACTTAATTACATGTTTATGCTATGTACCTTCTGCTTGCATTCCTCACATGAGTATAAAAACCCTCCAAAACTTGAACAAGGGGTCTGACTCTTTTGATTCATGGGTCAGTCCCACTAGCATCTAATTAAACTTCCTCTCCTCGCCTGACTTCAACTGTTGGTCTCTGATTTTTCCTTAACATCTTGGCTCTCTCCTCCCTTTTTCCTAGGGCCTCCCTCACCAGCCTCTCACCTGGCTGGAACTGTAGCCCTGGGACTTGCTGCATCCTCCTTAGAAGAGATCAAATCCGCTGTGTGGCTGCTCTCGAATGTGACTCACGGATGAAAATGTGGGATGTAGTAAGGCCAATAAGGGCTAGGGTTTGAACTAGATGTACAGAGTTCATAGGCATGGGGCACATGCTCACAGCTCCTAGGAGGACAGGACCTAGCACAGGGGCCACAGGGCCAGAGGAGCCAGAAAAGTGTGAGCAAGGATGTACATAGCCTGAGGTTTCTGTGGAAGCAGCAAGGGAGGCGGAGAAATTGACTTAGCAGGCTGTCCCCAGGCCCCAAGGCAGGGTGCAAGGGCCAGAGAGAGGCCTGGGAGGGAGGTGTGGTGAACTCTGGATTGGCTGTATAAGAAAGTTGCACTTGGTTACAGCTGTCCCTCAGGTCAGTTAGGCCCAGATGAAAACAGAAAGGAAGACATCCCTTCCTGAGCGTCTACAGGTGCTCTGTCCTCTAGATGCTCCCTCTAAGTGCTCTGTCCACTAAGTGCTCTGTCCTCTAAGTGCTCTGTCCTCTAGGTGCTCCCTCTAAGTGCTCTGTCCTCTAAGTGCTCTGTCCTCTAGGTGCTCCCTCTAAGTGCTCTGTCCTCTAAGTGCTCTGTCCTCTAGGTGCTCTGTCCTCTAGGTGCTCCCTCTAAGTGCTCTGTCCTCTAAGTGCTCTGTCCTCTAAGTGCTCTGTCCTCTAGGTGCTCTGTTCTCTAGGTGCTCCCTCTAAGTGCTCTGTCCTCTAGGTGCTCTGTCCTCTAGGGGCTATGTCATGGCTGCTCAGATTCCTAGAGGAGGAACAGAGCCTCTGATATCCTCAGAGCTCAGGACACAGATAGAAAACCATGACCTTCCTCTAGACGCTGGCCTTGGCCGCCTTGACCCTCTTCCTTTTTGCAGTTACTCCCTGGAGTTGGTGTTTCTCAGTTATCCTAGATGCTCGCATTCTCAGTGCTCATCTTCCTACTGGCCAGATTCTCTCAGACATTTTCCCACCTCCCCACACTCTATAGCCCTGCACCTCTCTTTGTCCCTCACATGCCACACCCAGCCACACACCCCCACACCCAATGCCTCACACAGCCACCATGCATGCTACACCTGCTGCACCCAAAACCCATCCCACACATGCCACACACTTTGTACCCCACCCTCCCACCACACACACCACACACATCTTGTACCCCACGTGCCTACCATATACACCACACCCCCCACCACAAACATCTTGCACCTCACACGCATCCTATCCCCCGTCATGCCTGGTCCTCACACCAGCCAGGTCTCCAGGTCCTACTCAAGGATGTAGGGGGCTGGGCATTTGGATTCTGCCCTGAAGACCTGAGAACAGAAAGGGCTCAGCACTCCAGGCTGCTCAGAGAAGAAATCAGCTTTTTGTTCTTTCTCCAGGGAACTGCACAGATAATAAACAGATTGAAGCCAATTAAAACAGGAAGGATCAGCTGGCTCTGACCCAGGCAAGATGTCCTGACTAGAAACCACTGGCTTGTGTCTCCCTCCTGCCGGCAGCAAGGAGAGAGGAATGCACCAGGTGACCCACCCACCCTCCATGCCAGAAACTGCCCTGGGCAGGCAACTATGGAGGGGATTCTGCCCTGGGTTCTGAGCTTCAGAAAGGGCCCCACTGTCTTGGTTCAACAAGATTTTCAGAGTTTAGGAGGAGCAATGGGGGCGGGGTGCAAAATTTCTTTTCTTTTTTAATTTTTACAAAAACTTTATTGAGAATTTCATTACATGCATATAAGGTGTTTTGATCAAATCCATGCCCATTCCCTCCCCTCCAACATTCCCTCCTCTGAAGAGGTAACCCTAAAATCTTTTAAGGATTAGATACAAGCTCCCAAATACTTTCAACATTTTTGGCCTTTGGAACAGAGTATGTTGCTAACAGGCCCAAGGACATTTCAACTTTTAGCCAAGAAACCGGCTACATTTCTTTGGGGTCTTTTTACCCTAACTACGTAGCCAATTCCTACTTCCTATTCTTATCACGCCATCTTCTGAAGAGGTTACTCAAATTGCCAATAGGGAATCAGGATGCCAACCACTCTGGCTTCTTCCATGCTGAACAGGGACACGGGGTGAGGCAATTGGAATACCCCTTCAGTGAGTGCAGGATTTCTTATGTCTGCCCCAGGGCTGCCATGACTATCCTTCACACTCAGAGGAGGCAATTTTTAAATTATGAGTGTGACCCAAGTGCCAGATATGTGACCTCTGTGTACCTGAGAAGGGTGCAAAGATTTGGGCTAGCCTGGCCAGACCTCACTGAGGCTGAAGGGCTGGGGTTCAAACCAAATACACAGCGCTCACAGTTTGTGTGTGTGTGTGTGTGTGTGTGTGTGTGTGTGTGTGTGATATTTATGTTACATTTTATTATGTTGACTGTGAATGCACACGCATTGGCCAACAAATTCCTGCCTCCTCCAGAACATGGGCTTTTTCTCCCAAGGTCTTCAGTCAGTCAGATGAGGCCACTGATTTAAATGTCACTACTGATTTAAATCATTCTACTGATTTAAATGTCAATCTTAGAGAACTACCTTCCCAAAGGCAGTTACATAAGGCTTTGACCAACCATCTGGGGTCAGAAGCCAACAAGGGAACACATGCTGCACCAGAATCATTGGAGACTGGCATCTCAGCCCCACATAATCTGCTGAGTGCAAATTCTGAGTCCTGCTGAGAATTCAAAGATCTGGAAGCCAGAACAGGACCACAGGATGTGCTCCCCAAGTGACAGCATGCCCAGCCCCTGCTGCAGTCTGTCAGCATCACAGATAAGAATTAAATTCACTGTATTTCTCTTGTCTCTAGGTACTCAAAAAAGAAAACAGAGAGGAAAAAAATAAAATAAAAAGGCCCAAGGCTAGAGCACAAGGCTCAGCACTAGATGTGGCCCAAGACTCCAACAGCTAACTAGAAGAGTAGGTCCCAGCACTTTGGAATTATTACCCAGCTGAGACTAGTTTGTAGTTTTCCAAGATGGATTGTCAGGATCAGATGGTGGCGTTCTCAAGGCTTGAAATCCTGCTGACAAATTCTCTGTGTGGGAAAACTACTCACCACTGGGCCTCTGTGAGCAAGAAAGACGTTGATAAGCCAGCAGATGCCCTTGGGAGACAAGGCATCTTGAAAAAAACAAACCAAGCAAAAAAGGTCAAGGTCTAAGATTTTCCTCCATCAAGATGATCCCTGAGAGTTTGTGACTGCCTTGACCTGGGATGTCTGCCCTTTGGTCTGAGGACAATAGAAGCTCTGATGCTGGGCCAGTGTCCCTTGTTTCTGTTGAGCAAGAAAGGAGGCCTGACCTGGCTCCCCAGCAAAGAGGATGCAGTCCCACAGGGCACTTGTACTGCTGAACGGACAGTGGGACAGGAGGAACCTCAGAGCAGGGGGAAGGGGAGGATGGTTCTGTCACTGATGCCTCCCTTGGTAGGCGAGAGTATATCCAGGAGGGAAGCGTAAGGCAGCCTTGGGGAGAGTGTGAGGTGGGTGGCAGGGTGGAGCAGGGAGGCAGAAGTGAGGCCTTCACAGAAGCAGCACTGGAGAGCATGGAAGGTGCTGGGGCCCAGTTCACCTTTGGGGGACTCAGTTCTGCCGTTTTGATGCCATCCAAGCTCAGCAGCATATAGAAAGATTTTATTTCTTCTCAAATGTTGATTCTAAATTTGAAATCTCTCTAACGACATCAAACTACATGAGAACACACAGATTGCTACCGAGTGGCAGCTTTCAAAAGGAACACCCACATGGTGTGTGTTATTTTGTTCTAAAAACGGGTGCCGGGTAGGATGGGAGCCACCTCAGCTGTAGGAGGCTGTGTCCCACCCCCACTGTCTCTGATTTTTATGCCTTTTCATGCCTGTTCCCAAACTCTGTGAGAAGTGTGTCATCTTTGACCAGGAAGGAAGCCAAACAGCATTTTCTGACCAGAGGACCAAGTGAGGTCTCAACTTTGCTGACGTTCCCTAGAAATTCCAACCCGCAGTGGAACTGTAGAGCAAGGAGCCCTTGCCAGTTGACCCTCTGTCTCTGTGAGTCACAGTCACCATGAGTCACACTGACGTTCCCTACTGGGTGGCAGCTCTGTGCACAGTGGGAACTTAGTGACAGCAGGGTAAGTTGTCAAAGGCTGCTGGTTAAGAATCTTCTTTGAATTTGGCTATGACACCAAAAGCACACACGGCAAGAACAAAAATAGAAAAACTTAAAAACTGTGAACAATCAACAGTGCAAAGACAACCTGTGAAAGAGAGAAAGTATGTGCTAGCTGCGTATCTGATAAAGGGTTAATACCCAAAATATATTTAAAGACTCCTGCTGTCCAGGATGCAGTCCTGTGACTCAGCTCCACGCTGCCACCTGTAGCAACCTGAGTTCTGTTCAGACACCTCTACTCAGGTGAAACTGAGATTTCTGACTACATGGCAGAAAACGAATTTCAGGACCACTCAGTATGAAGCAGAAGTAGAGTTGATTAAGATCAGGTTTAGGGGCTGAAGAGGTGGCTGAAGAGGTGGCTCAGCGGTTAAGAGCACTGACTGCTCTTGCAGAGGACCCAGGTTTGATTCCCAGCACCCACATGGCTACAAACCATCCTTAACACCAGTTCTAGGGAAATCAGAAGCCCTCTTCTGACCTCCAGGACATTATACAACATGGGTGCACTCACATACATGCAGGCAATACATTCATACATATGAAATAAAAATAATAAAATATTTTTAAAAAAGAGAAGGTTTAACAAGTTTAAAGCTGGGAATGGGGGGTGGAGATGTAACAGAAAGAGAGGGACTCAGAAAGGATCATGCACACCCAGGCATGGGCATGGGCTTCCCAAGAGAGAGCTGAGCTTAACTGTCTTTACAATAGTCAGTAAAGGATTTGGGTGGCTGCTAAGGAACGTAAATGAGATCATTGGGTGGCTCTTGAGGTGCACTGGATAGGATTACAGGTAATAAGGTAAAACCCTAGGTCACAAGTGTTGCACCGGGGAGTTAAGATATGTTTTTACTTGGGGCTGGAGAGAAGACTCAGCCCTGGCTGCACTTGCAGATAACCCAGGTTCAGTTCCCAGCACCCCTTAACTCCAATTCTAGGGATCTGACACCCTCTTCTGGCCTCTGTGGATATTGCAGGCATGGGGTGCACTTAACGCACACACAGCCAAGACACTTATACACATAAAATAAAAATCAATATGTCAAAGAATTTTAAGAACTGTTTTTGCTAAAAATGAAGCTTACAGTCTTGTTTATGAGAGTTTCAGAAAAGTATAGGTTCACATATAGAAAGGGATACAGCCATACTCAAAGGTTACAACATGCTTAGGCCTTTAAGCATGGTTCGTGGCTATTTAAACATTTCGGTGATAAAATACCTTAACAAAAGCAACTTAAGAAAGGATTTATTTTGAACCACAGCTCAAGGTACAACCCATCATGACACAGAAGTCAAGGCAGCAAAGGCATGATAGTGCTTGGTCCAGGCTCTCCCTGCCCAGGACACGCCCTGCCCCTTCATCATCCTCCACCCCCACCCCACACACATATACACAGTTAAGATGGGTATTCCCATAGAAATTAACCTAATCAAGATAACCCCTCAAAGCATGCCCAGAGGCTAAGCAATCCTTCACAGATGAGCCTGGAAGCTTGTCCCCTAGGTAATTCTATATCCTGTCAAGTTGACAACACTAACAATCACAATGTCTTTACATAGACAAACCCCACAGCAAATTTTGTTAATTGTGCTGAAATTATTTTTTTTTAATTTTGACACTGGATTTTCCTGTAGCCCCAACTGGACTGTTAAGTTGACATAAATTAACCAGCACAGGATTTGAGTAGACATTCCTCCTAAGAAAAGATGTGACTGGCCAAGGAAAACACAAGAAGACACACCACTAATCATTAGGGAATTCTAATCAAAGCCACAGTGCAAGCCAGGTATAGTGACCAAAGCTTATGAGCTCCATGTTCAGGAGTGGGAGGAGGAAGATTAAGAGTTCAAGGCTGGGGCTGGAGAGATGGCTCAGCGGTTAAGAACACTGGTTGTTCTTGCAGAAGACCTGGGTTCAAATCCTAGCATCCACATGGCAACTAACAACTGTCCGTAACTCCAGTCTGAGGGGATCTGACAGCCTCTTCTGACCTCCTTGGTCACTGCACAACATGGGTGCACTTACCTACATGCAGGCAATACACGCATACACATAAAATAAAAATAATAAAATTTATTTTAAAAAAGAGTTCAAGGGCATTTTCAGCTACATACTAACTTCAAGGCCAGTCTGACTTAAAAGTCCTTGTTTTTAAAAGTGGAGGAGGAGGCTCTGGAGAGATCACTTAGCAGAATGCCTGCTGCACAAGCATAAGGGCTCAAGTTCAGATCCTTAGAACCCACGCAAAAAGCTGGGTGCATTGCACATGGCTGCAATCCCAGTCCTGGGAGGCAAAGACAGATTGTTGGAGCTCACTGGCCAGTCAGCCTACCTGAATCAGAGAGCTCCGGGCTCAGTGAGAGATTTTTTTTAATATTTATTTATTATTTTTATTTTATGTGTATGTATGTACTGCCTGCATGTAGGTATTGCTCGCGGAGGATAGAAGAGGCTGTCGGATCCCCTGGAACTGGAGTTACAGATAGTTGTTAGCTGCCATGTGGGTGCTGGGATTTGAACCTGGGTCTTCTGCAAGAACAGTGTTCTTAACCGCTGAGCCATCTCTGCAGCCCCATCAGTGAGAAATTTTTGTCTCAAAAAATAGGATGGAGAGTCACTGAGGAAGACGTCCAACATCAACTCCTAGCATACACACACACATACACTTACACACACACAGACACACTCACACAGACATACACTCACAGACACACACACAGACACCACATATATACAACATACACATACAGCATACATACATACATACCACATACACATACATCACATACCACACACATACACCACACACATACATATATACCACACCCACAAACATACACCACACACATATATGCACATACCATACACACACACACACCTACACCATACATATACCACACACATACATACACACCACACACATACATATACATACTACACACACACACCACACATATACACACACCACACACATGCATACATACTACACACACATACACTACACACATGCATACACAGCACACACATACATGCATACCACACACACACACACACACACATACACAGTAGCAGTAAGGATGTAGAGAAACTAGAACCCTTACACACTGCTACTGGGAATGAGCAGTTTTGAAAAAAATACATTGGTTCCTCAAAAAAATTTAAAATAAAACCCTGCTTCAGAATATGCACCAAAGAAATCAAGGTCTCCCAGAGATAGCCAAGAGCTGGGCATGGTGTCACACATCTTTAATCCCAGTACTTGGGAAGCAGAGGCAGACAAATCTCTGAGTTTGAGGCCAGCCTGGTCAACATAGTGAGACCCTATCTTAAAAAAACAAAACAGCAACAACAGAGATTGCTAAGCACCACTGCACTGCAGTAACCATCACAGCCGCCACAGCAACCAGCTGGGTAGATAGAGAAGATGAGGTGTGTCCATACAGTGGTATGTGACTTAAATAGAGGGCAGTCTATCACATGCAGCAAAGCAGATAAACCTTGAGAACAAAATGGGAAACAAACCAGCCAGAAAAAACAATTCCTGGGCTGGAGAGATGGCTCATCAGATTAAGGTACTTGCCACCAAGCCTGAAGACTTGAGTTTGCACCCCAAGACCTACACGGTAGGAGAAAACCAACTCCTGCAAATTGTCCTCTAACCTTCACATATGTACACACACAATGCACTAATTAAGTAAATGTAATTTCAAAAAAAGACAACCCCTATATGACTTCACTCACAAGAAGCATCCAGAGGGAACACACAGGCCCAGAGCAGCCCTAGAGGGCTGGGGAGGGGCAAGAAGCTGTTTCTCAGTGGTGTAGAGTCTCCCTCATGCAGGAGGGGGGCGTCCCAGGGCATGTTGCAAAGGCAGTGTCCTGTGGTTGACAACACCTGGCCCATTTGGAAATCAGGAGGGTGAATTTTCTGTTGCATTTTTTGTTACCATTTTTTAAAGCAACTTGCAGAAACATGTGCAGTAGAAGATGATTTAAAGGAAGTTTAAAGCACAAATCATTGTCACCTGGTTTATTTCCATGTGCATGCCTCAGTAGCACAGATACCAAGGCAAACATGAGAAAGGCAAACAAAATATGTGGTAAGGACCACTCCTGGGGAGAACAGTCTTGTTTCTTAAAACCTGGAATAAACAGGGCAAACATTAAGATCCTTTTTTTTTTAACTTTGGGGACAATTTAATTCCAAACAATATAGTTATGGACAGTCTCTAGGTAAGGTCGGTAAGTTTTAAAAAAGATTTTGCCGAAACAAGAATTAGTTGTAAATGAGAGGAAGAACATTCTAAATATATCCACAGCTTTTGTAAAGGGGCAGAGAGGTAAGAGAACAAAGATATTCAGATAACTGTAAATTTGATATGCCTGAACTGAAAGACAGAGGATGGGACAGCTGTGAGAGAAGAGGCTAAAGAGGGAAGCCAGAGCGCATCATTAAGGCCTTACTGGGTCTGCTAGGGACATTTGGTCTTTACCTGAATACAGTGAACTACCTAAGTTTGAGGTGACATGCTAATTTGAGGGCTTTAGAAAGATTATACTAGTGGTGGTGGTAGTAAGAGGAAGAAACTGGAGGCAGGAATATCAGCTACTGCAGTAACATCAGCTTCAAATAAAGACAAGAAGTAATGAAGCAGAGATAAAGGAGGAAGGTTGGAGGACGCCCTGGCCATTTCCTGAGGCAGGGGCTGATGGAAGAATAACTAGTTTTTTTTTTTTTAATGAACTCTCATTTTGGTATTTCTGATGTAGCTAAGACAATAACAGGCAGTGGCACAGGTGTCTCATGAGCAGAACAGGCAAATCTGATGTTGAGTCATTGACAAGGACACCATGAGCACCAACAGTGGTAGGTGGCACCAGGGATGTAGATGAAGTCATCTAGAGTACTCAGAATAAAAGTTAAGAGGACAATAGTCTGAACCTTTCTGAATATCAACATATCATGAATAGTTTTAGGAAAGTGAGTCTTTGAGGATAATGGTTAGAGTAAGAAAGGAAAACCATAAAAGATGATAGCTAGCCCTCAAACTAGAGTTATAAGAACTGAGTGTTTGTCAAACCAATAAATAACTGAAATGTATCAAAGATATTTAGGAGCAAGGCACTTGGTACCTTAGATAGCAACAATTTCAATTTTTGTATGAAGACCAGACTATGAGTAGGCTGAAAAAGGAAATGAGTACTGAGAAAGTCGGAGGCAAGGAACTAAGTTTATGAGGACTAAGGATAAAGCAAGGTTTGAGATCTTTAAAGCTGAGATACTATGTAAACCACAAATATGACATCCTTGAAAAAAATAGGCAAACGAAGCCCTATCAAACAGGGTTCCTAGTGTAGAAGCTAAAATTCAATTTGAATTAGTTTAGATAAGCCAAATGAGTAGAGTCAGAGTCGTAAATACCAACAAGCCCCTTTCTTCCGCTTTGTTTCTTTCTTCTGTTGGATGTGTAGTCTTACTGAGGATTCGCTTCTCTTTCTGACAGGAAACAGTGTCATCATTTTTCTCTTCTGGTTTAGGAAAGAGGGTGGCTTCAGTCATGTTCCATTCTTAGATACAATACAGAGACTGACAAAGACAGGATGCCTGAGGAAGATGTGAGAAGGATAATTCTCCTGAATCAGGGTGGTCTTTTTTTTCCTTTTAAATATTAAAAATTAAAAGGCAGAGAAAAAATTAGCACATAAAAAGTCTTGTAGTCTGAGTCATTTTGATTATGTGTCATCCAAGTTACGAGATCTATTATGACTTTTCAACTTATCTTTCCAGTTCTGCTTCTAGAATTTCACCCCATGTATATGCATCCATTGGGCACTTAACATTTTCCGGCAGGCTAACAGGAGAACATATGTTACTGTATCTGCTACTTAGCCACTCATGTCTCACTTTACTCTTCTGGTAATTTCTTAGTAGTATTACCCTCCAGGAGTAAACTTTTTCTACATCATCATCTATTTCTCTTTGGCACACAGCTCTTACAGTCAAGCAATGTAGTTTCCATAAGGAGTCACAATTTCTTAATGCAGAATTCCAACTCTTGCATGTCACGGAAGCTCTGCACAAACTCTGAAGGTCTAGCTCACTGAAAATTTTAAAAGTGACTTCTAAAGGTAGCCGTTCAACAAAGTTATTTTGGCTGTCCATTTTTCCCTTTTCAGAATCTGCAGAATTCAATTCCATGCCAGAAACTCTCAAGTTATTGTTCCTCTTGGAATTTTTCTTCATAGCTTGATGTATCAGTCAATTACCCTCATGTGTAACCAGTGAACTGCAGCCCCGTCCCCGCAGCCATGCTCTGCTCACAGGTCTGGCAGCACTCAGGCACAGCCCATGGCCCTCGTGAGCTCAGTTCTCCACTGACTGGGTTCCCGTGGTCCTTCTGTCCTGCCCGCTTTCTAAGATCCATTTTTAAGATTCTTCTTTTTTTTCCATTCGTTAGAACTTTGAACTTTTTTTATCTCATTTATTAGTGTATATGTGTATGCATGCTCATGTGTGTGCAGGCACACATGTATACAGGTTCCTATGCACATGAATGTGTGTGTGTGCGCATATAGAGGTCAGAGGACAACCTCAGTTTTCATACCTTGTGGGACACAAGGTGAAAGCCTAGGGTGAAAGTCTTATTGACAGCCATACAGCAGGCCTGAGGCAATGGAGCCACAAGGAACGCCTTGTGACATTTGCTCCCATTGGCAGATCATGAGACTGATGCCTAGAGCTCGCCACTCCCTAGTCATCACCCTTAGAATCCAAAATTGCAACACTTAGATAGTGCAACAGTCAGGGTCATGTGGTTTCCAGGAATCCAGGCTCTTTAATCTGAAATCCATTATGCTAATGAGGCATCCTACCCGCTATTCTGTGATAGGATGTTAAGTCTGTTATGCTAATAGGACGCTGTCTATTAGCTAATACGGTATCCTACTTGCTGTACTGTGATAGGATGCTAAACTTATTATGCTAATAAGGTATTCTACTTTCTGTGCTGTGATTGAACCACTACCCCTATATAAGCTTGTGCCTTCCTGCAGTAAACCAGACCTGTGTCACTGAACCTGGTCTCCTGTGTGTGAATGCAGCTCCACTGACACAGTCTCCTCACCAGCCCTGGGATCCAGGACTTGGCAGAAGCAGCAAAGACAGAAGGTGGCACCAAGTGAGCAGAAGAGCGGCCTCAGCCCAGGGCAGGCAGAAGAGAGGCCTCAGTCCAGGGCGAGCAGAGGAGCAGTCTCAACTCCCATGAGAACGAAGGAGCAGCGTCCGTGAGAATAGAAGAACGGCTGCTACTGGCGGTGACCGCAATACCTCATTGCTGTTAACCTTTTTTTTGAGGCAGGATATCCCACTGGCCTAGAACTTGTCAAGTAGGCTAAGTTGGCTGGCCAGCAAGCCCCAAAGATCCATCTGTCTCTACCTTCCCAGCACTGGAATTGCAAGAGCCATACCCAGCTTTTCTTTTCTCTCCCTTCCTTCCTTCCTTCCTTCCTTCCTTCCTTCCTTCCTTCCTTCTTTCTTTCCTTCCTTCCCTCCTTCCTTCTTTCCTTCCTTCCTTCTTTCTTTCCTTCCTTCCCTCCTTCCTTCTTTCCTTCCTTCCTTCTTTCCTTCCTTCCTTCCCTCCCTCCCTCCCTCCTTCCTTCCTTCTTCTCTCCCTCCTTTCCTTCCTTCCTTCCTTTCTGGAAGTTCTTAGACTCAAAGTCAGGTCCTCATGCTTGCAAGGCAAGCATGTGGCTGATTGAGCCATCTCCCCAGTCCCTTGGTAATTTTCAATAGAATTCCTGCTACTTCCAAGGTAAGCAGGGCTGTTCAGCTACATCTGCTCTGTCTCAGCATTCTGCAAGCTGGCTTGTCCTTGTGATTTTGGGAGATGGTTCCTTGGTTTATTTATGCCACAGGCAAAAACAATTTCTCCTTCCTGGGAGATGCAACCTAACTCTGGAATGCTGGGGGAGAAAAGAGCCAAGGAATGGGATGGCTTCTGCAGCACATGTGGATCCTGCTCCAACAACCAACTGTCCCAGAGCTGAGGGAACGACACACAAGGAACCAATAGGGAGATGCAGGCTGCTTTTCCTAGAGTCAAATCTCAGCTGTGAGAGTCTTGATCAGCTCAGATCCACCCCATCCAATCATCCCAGCTTCCCAAAAAATCTCATGCTACTAGAGGCAACCCCAGAGACTGGAGAGAGGTGTGGATCCAGGGGCCACCAATCCCCAGCCTTCTCTTCTTCCTCAGTACCCCGTAACAGAACCTGAATTCATAAAGAATCCCTGACCCTTGGGATTTGACCCCCAACCTTCAGCTTCCACACCAGGTCAGGCCCTCCCACCTTGGGTCAGAGAACTGAAGGTTAGGAGCCCTATAGCCCTAGGGACTATGGTAGCCATAATGGCCAGGTTTTCCCCTGTAGAGCCAAAGGAAACACAGTGCTCCCTTCTCCCAATCCTCTGCATATGTGAGCAGTCACTCCAATTCTCTTGGTGTCTCTGGGCACTCCCTACCATGTTCCCTAGACCCCTGCCAGTTGGAATGGGGACTGTGCACTTTCCAGAAGCTGGTGAAAAACCCAATATAGGCTTGGTCCTGTACATCCCCTAGGAGTATTGACTCATGGGGCCCTATTACCATGTGAGAACCTCTGGTGCACACATGCACACAGGGTACAAGCACAGAAGCAGCCAGGCCCAGATCCTAGACTTGAAAGAATTAGAAGAGCTTTAGAAAAGTAGAGAATGAGAATTAACATAGAAGCAAAGCAAATAAGGTGGCTGCTTAGCCAAAATGCAAAGTAAGCAGGGTACAAGAGGGCTCCAGGCAAGACCCCTCTGGTCGGCTATCACTGGATCAAAGACCTGGAGAAAGCCAGGGGCTGGCTAGAGAGGTCAGGGCAGTCAGCTACTCAGGCCTAGATTTAGAGTGCCGACAAACCCAGGTGAAGATGACAGGTATGGGATACAAAGAAACTGGAGCAGTAAGACCCCAAGACTGGGCCTCATCCTCCAACTAACATCTCCCCTCCTTCCCACAGAGGGATACCCAGACAGCCTGGGGTGAGACCACCACCTCAGATAGCACCTGGGGCTACAGGGAGACCCTGTCTCAAAAAAGACCAATAAATAAATAAATAAATAAATGCAGGTGGTGGAGGGAAGTGTTACAGGAAAACAGAGGGCGTGTGCAATTGATTAGGCTCCAGCAGAAGGATCCTCGATTCAATGAGGGGTATGCAGGTTCTGGTCCCTGCTCTTTGTCCTTGATCACCAGGCTCTGTCTCAGCAAACATAGATACCCAAGGAAAATGCCCTCACTCTGTGCCAGGAACATGAGGACCTGGAGGTGCCATTGCTATCTAAAGGCTGCACTGGATCCTTACCTGCCCCCCACAGAGCAGCTGCTTGGTCTCCAGCTACACAGTACCTCCCCTGTTATAGCTTCTGGCTTTTTCCACTCCCCTGGGCACAGAGCTCCAGCGCCACTCCTTCTGCCAGCTGTCCTGTCATCCCAGGCTCAGCCAAACATTTGTACTGGCTCTGTCCCAGGGGAAAGGGTCAAATAGCTAAGGGTCCTGGTGGCAGTCTTACTGCAGAGTGGAGCATCCTGAGCCCATCTGTGTCCTTGAACCAGATAGGGGAATAGAGGCCTGAAAACATGAAAGGCCCACAGTGTCATCTGTGAAAGTAAGATTCTGAATCCTGAGCTATCAGAGGCCAGGCCTCCCAGTTCCCAACACACAGGAAAACTGTTCATAAACTTATGACTTTGAAAAGTAACAACATAATCTGGCAAGCAGAAATGAACTCATACCATGGTATAAAACACCAGCGGGTTATTAAACAATCTTAGACATAACATAATCACAGGCCCATGTCACCTTGGCCCTAGCAGGTGCAAAACTGCACATTGAGCTTCTTGCCCACTTCTATTCTCCTGGGCCTCATTCCGAGTCTGGGCCTTGTTTGCCAAGCATGTCCCTTTGTCACTGGGCTATGTCCCACCTCTGTGCATCCCAAGTTGGTACAGATTACCCCAGGCCATTTTTTCAGGTGCTGATTAGTTGAGTTACTGCACACAGCCTCCAGGACAGGCTACAGGATGAGCCCAGTAAACAGTAACCCTAGAGGTAGGTAGCTGGGGTGGGGGTGGGTGGGCTGGTGACAGCCAACACCAGAGCATAGAAAGAAGGACAGGGCTTTTTGCAACAAGGCCAGGGCACTGCAAAGGAGTTCAGCCCTTAGCAGGTCTGCATCTCCCCTCAAATGAGAATGCATGAGGTGACAGGCCTCTAGAACAAACACCGGGCCTAATTTTACAGGGACGCACTGTTGTTTCTTTTCCCATTTAGGGGAAATCTCAAACCAGATTTACCCATTCTGGTTGCACAAAGCAGAATTGCCTTCCCCAAAAGGGCTGCAGGTTATGTTGACAAAGCATCTTCCTCAGTCCAGAGGAGCAGATTGTTACAAACGGCACTAAATCCAGTCACCAATTCCTTCTTTGTAAAGAAAGACCCAGGAAAGGGCTCTATGAGGAGAAATGGAGGAGGCAATGGCAGGTGAGGCAGGAACTGAGAAGTGGAGAGAAGCTCCAAACTGGGGACCCAGTGATTGCCCATGAGAGTGGACCAGGCATGGGCTGACTGCTGGAGTGTGGGAACCTGCAGTACAAACTGGATGTTGTCTGGACACCTGAAAACTCCCTCAGCTCAGTGTATGCCACAGAGCCCTGGCTTTACCAAGCCCACATGGTGCACTCTTCAGCCTCTCATCACAATCCTGGCTCCACACACCCTGCACAGATACACCACATATACATTGTACACATGTACATATATCACAGTGCACTACATACAAGCATTCATATCATATATGTGGGACCATGTACCATGCATATACAGGAGTGCGCACATATGTATGTACACCACACACACACATACACACACACACACACACACCACATGAGCACACACAGACATATCATAAGATAGAAGATGCTCTGGAGCTGTGCAGGATGTTGGCAGCCAATCACCCAGGGAAGGGGCTGAGTTGCAGAGCCTGGGCTAGAACAGTGGCTTAGCCGAGAAGCATTTCTGAAAAGCACAGATCCTGTGACTATCTGAGGCACAGAAAACTTGAGTATCCATATACCCTAAAGACTATCAAAGGCTGGGCAGCCTGCAACTGGCCATCAAAGACCTTGCCGCTGGTCTTCCCTGCAATGCAGAATCCCATATTGACTCAGTGCTAGTCAAGATGACAGTGTGTGATCGAGTCTCATCTCATGGGAATTGCCATTTCTGGCTTGTTCACTAGGAGAAGCTCCTCTACTTGAGGGCCACCAGTGATCTTGCAGAGAGGAATCCCCAGAGAACCAGGCTCCTCCCAAATGCCACCTGCAGCCCAGCAGGAGCAGCTATGCAGGAATAGCTCCTCCAGCCCCAGCCCAGCTGCAGACAAGGCAGCCTCCCACCGACACTCCCACTACAGCTGAGGAGACCTCAAGCCAGAACTACCCAGAACACTCAAGCCACACTACACATAGACACCTGACCCACAAAGACTGAGTGACATGATGTCAATGATTATTTTTAGTCACTGAGTTGTGAGATAATTTGCCACATAGCAATGGATAGGTGACACAAGTATAGGCCAGATACAGGCTGCAGGCTAAAAAAAATATATCTGACTTTGACTCAGTGTTTCCCAAATATTCTTGTTATGCAGTAAAAGAACCAAAGGGTCATCAGAAAGTAGCAAAACAGGTCCTGCAACCCTATGACACATCCAACAGTGCTTACAGCTAGGTCATCTTCAAAAGGCCACCAGTCCCAGGCAACATCATCTGTTTACCTTAATGAGGACAGGTCCTGGTCCCAGTGCAACATTGGCCAAGGTTACCCCACCTTGGGCCACCACACTTTGTCCTACCTGAGGCCAGCTCCCCAGGGGAGGGAGGGCTAGGGCCCAACTACCTACCAGGAAAGCTTCCCCAGGTTATAATTTTTTATTTCCAGAGTTATCATCTTGGCTTTAGAACCACATATCCAAAATCTATTTTATTTAGTGTTTGTGTATACAGGGGTGTGGGGGTGTGTGACAGTGAACATGTGTAGGGGTGTGTATGGAGGCCAGAGGGCAACCTTGGCTATTGTTCCTCAGGCATCAACCTCCTTATTTTTTCTCTCACTGACCTGGAACTGGCCAACTAGGCTGGCTCATCAGTGAGCCCCAGGCATGTTTCTGTCTCCACTTTCCCAGAGCTGGGATTCCATGCTACCACCTCCAGCTTTGGGGGGGGGGGTATTTTTATTTTTATATGTGCATGAGTGTTTTGCTTGCATTTTTTTTTTGGTCTTTTTGAGACAGGGTCTCCCTGTCTCCCCAGCTGGCCTAGAACTCACTATGTAGACCAGGCTGGCCTTGAACTCACAGAGATCTGCCTGCCTCTGCCTCCAGAGTGCTGGGATTAAAGGCGTGCACCACCAGGCCCAACTTGTCTGCATGTATGTAAGTACACCACATGTGCACAATACCCACGAAGGTCAGAAGAGGGTTTGGATACCTGGAACTGGAGTTTCAAATGGTTGTTAGCCACCATGTAGGTGCTTCAAAACGAACCCAGGTCCCCTGCGAGAGCAGTTGGTGCTCTTAACTGCTGAGCCATCTCTCCATCCCCCACTTCCAGTTGTTTTTTTGAATGTGGGTTCTGAAGATTGAACTCAGGTCTGCAGGTGTTTGTCCTTGGCCTGCAAGTACATTACTGACTAAGCTATCTCCTCAGCCCCCTACTTAAGGTTTTTAGGTGCTAGTCACAACTACAGACATTTCATTAGTAGGTGACAACTTCAGATTATCACTAATACCAGGTGTCTTATCAAAATGTTCACTTACTCCTCAAGAGAGTCCTGAGGCAGGTATTGGACATGCCCAGGTATGGAAGGCTGAAAAAGAGCTAAGCCACAGACAGCATGACTGAAGCTAGAGCTGGTCCCTAGGTCCTCTTACTCTCCAGTCCCTTGGGAACATCCTTGAATGCTAAGGCAGTGATCACAGGGGAGAGCCAACCCCACACAGTCTCCCTGCTGGAGATGCTGGTTCTGGTCAACAAGGAGGTCTCAGTGTGCCAGGACATGGCCCTGAGTGAGTGGCCGGGACCTAGAGATAAGCCTGAGAAGCTAGTGAGGCACAAGAAAGCCTTGAGGACAATATTGCCTTTAGGTCTTCAAATGTGGAGCTGATGACTGACTTTTAGAAGCCTTGAGTCATTGAAAGTGTGTGTTTTTTCATAGCAGTGAGATAATGCTATGAAGTAAAACAGGCCCATCAGTCAGACACATTGAAAATCCTAGGGAATACCTGCTAAAAGCACAGAGTGATTAAACACAGGTGAAAAGTTCACATCTCCTCTCATTTCTCAACCCCTCCACCAAAGGCATGTGTGCATATTTGCCCCAAGTATATACATTCACATATGTGGGTTAATGTGTTCACATACCTGTGTATGGTGTGTTCATGTACACGTTTGTGTTTGTACATGTTTGTATGTGTATGTTGGTGCCTTGTGTAGCATGTTAGAATGTATGTTTGTATGTGTTTCTGCTTGTGGGTTGGTGGGTATATGTCTATACATATATACATGTGCGTCTTTGTGGTTTGTGTGTGGTGTGTGTATGTTTGTGTGATGATATGTATTCGCATGTGGAAGAGGAACATGTGACTGCCCCTCCCACACAGCCTGCATGCTCTGGAGCCTGGCAGTGACGCAGCCAACGCTGTAGAATTGCAGCCTCCATTAAGCAGCTTGCTCCTCCCATGCCATGTGATAGGTGCAGGGAGAACAAGGTCCTTAGGAGGGGAGCAGACTAGAAGTGAGTCTCCTCCCCCCAGCACCTGTTTAGGGTGCATGCCCTCTGGCCACTCCTGTGGCAGTTGGCTGGCTGGCACAGGCCTGCAGTGTTCTGAGTACTAAATCATCATGAAGTTGTGGTTCTAGGGTAAGAGAAGGTGTTGGGAAACCCTGCTGTTAGGGTTGTAGTCCTCCATGTCCGGATAGCTCTAAGGGGCTCGGTGCCAAATGGAAGGACTCCCCTTCTCAGCAGGTGGCTTCCTGCTCTCTTCCTGACTTACCTGGAAAGTGCCACCAAGCACGGATGCCTGACCTTATTTGGAACATGACCTTTGGCATAGTTACCTGGTTAAAAACTACCCCCAGGTTTTTTCTATATGATAATCAGGCATTGCCTGATAGTTGGACTATAGGAGCCCACTGCCACATGTAAATAAAGCATACTATGAGCACCTATCAGCTGAGGCTTTGGCTACTGCCTCCACACTATATTTTCCCCAGTTCTCCCACTGAATAAACGGAACTATTTCATTGAATCACTGAGTCTGGAGCTGTTTGCATCGTTGAACCTGCCTCCCCGGAAGGGCTTTCTTCCGTCAGTGCTCACTGACTGTCCTGACCCCGCTCGTCGCTTCTGCTCCCCCTGTCCTTGTGGACTGGTGGCCAATGACCCACGAGGAGAGGGAGAGACCCCACAAGAAGGCAGTCGGGTCTTTCTTCTCTAGTACCTTCCATCACAGCTAGCAGTCTATGGCACTCTCCAGGATCCCAACCAAGATTAGTTCCTTGTGTGGCACATGTCAGGAAATGACCGACCTCCCCACACCTACAATGACCAGCTTTCCAGGACAGGGAGATTTCAACTAAAACCAGGACAAGTTGGTCACCTGCCCACATGGCCTTGTCTCTCCGCTTAAGAGACCTAGGGTCTCAGAGATGGGTCCTGTGGATGGAAAGCAGCAGGTCCACTGTCCACTCAAAGGACAGGTCCAGTCAAGTGTAAAGGAGGAAGCAAGGATTCTAGGCCTGACCTCAGCAAACCATAAACATCAACCCAGGGCTTAGTCCCCAGCACAGAGCCCACCCCTCTTTGAAAATCCAGATCTGTGCCCACTCCCCCACCACAAACACACCAGGGCTCCCAGTCCTCTGCAATGGCCTGTCCCCAGATGCCCGGGTAGGTGTCCAAGGGTGATGAAGGTAGGTGGTCTACCACGTCTAGAAAACAACTTTCAGGGTTTTATTCTTGCTGGTATCCTTCAGCTGAACAGGCAGACAGGGTGGCATTGGGTGTTAAGGGGCCAGTGGCTCTTTTATTTTGAGTGACCAGAGCAGGTGAAGTCATCGGCACATCTGAAACTCAGAAGGCTCCTACCCACCTCTGGTGGTTCAGGTCCCTTGGGGCATCCCAGCTGCATTCTTCATGAGCCTCAGATCTCCAACACAGAGAATGAACACAGGATGGAAAAGGAGGAGATGGAAGGTTGGGGTGCCCCAAAGATGCCTCAGCACCCACTGAGTAATATTAGGCCACCACGCCCTGACTCTGTGAAGCTGGGATCACTGTGGCTGTCAGCAGGCTGTGACTTCAGTGGCCCCAGGAGGCAGGGTGGGCTCATTATAAAACAGTGACTCCAGGAGGTTCAGAGACTCGTTGAAGGTGCATAACTGCATCCATATCAGGCTGCTTTCTGTGCTCAAGCTTCTGTTTGGGTGGTGAGCAGTTCAACTGGGAGGGGAACCTACTCGTATTAAAAGGGAAAGCTAGCTTTCGCCCCCTGCTGGCTGCTCCCAGGATGATCACTCTCACGGCTCTTAAAAGCTATTTAGCACAGATCATTTCGTTTATTTTTTTCCCACAAAAGTGACAAAGAACATATTTATACTATGTGACTAGCTTTCCTTTTCAATAATGTGGTGATCCAAATTATCTTATGACATCAAATTATTTACTTGAAATACTTCAAGATAAAGGATCTATGATTTTAATAGATGAATGAAAATAAATAAGATTGTCAATATGGACAGTGAGAGGACAGAAATTCTGTGTTCATCTCATGAACTGATGTGTATGTGTTCATAAACATGCTGTATGCTACTTATTAGTAACTAAGAATATAATGCCTGCATTTATACTGTGGAATGCCCACAACGAACTGGAAAGAAAAGTCCTGAAACATCTCACAAAAGAAATTTGGGAGCCTGACAAAAATGTCAGATATGGCCAAGAGCTGTTTGAAGCTCATGATATTCCAGGACCCTCCAGAGTCAGGCATCTCCTCCAAGGATCCAGCAGATGCAAAACAGTCCATGTCAAATCTTAGACACTGTCCCACAGACAGTCCTTGTTGGAAACACAGTAATTGCTTTCTTTCTTTCTTTTTTTTTGACTTTAGATATTTTATTTAACTCATTAACTTTTTCAAAGTTCATGTCTGAGCCATGGTTTAAAGAATAAACAGTTACAGGTACAGGTCTTAATAAGGCCTCTCCTTATTAAATTATTCTTGGGAAGAGTAATGGGTATTTAGCAATTATGGAACATGAAACATACAGCTTAGTTTGATGCATTTCTGGCATGTGGCAGGTGGAGCAGAGACTTTGTCTTCTGAGTCTCATCATATCACTTACCCACTTCATTTTTATATACTATTCTTTCTTTTCAATCTGAATTTTGCATAGTTTATACCTTTGGGGAGAGGGAGCAGAGAGACTTACAAAGAAACGAACACCTGACACCCGGCACCCAGTTCTGCACGGTTCAGCCCACCATTCCAGATTGCTTTTGCCCACGGTGTGCCTCATCTCCCATCCCCATATGCCCACTCACCCTCATGAGGGGTTCACGGGGTACTCTTGAGATCCCCCGGCACCCCATGGAGTCCAGGATAGGTTGGCTTGCTAGCTCTGAGCTGCTACCCCCATGGAGGTCTGAACCCACCCTCTCAGGCTGTCTGCTAGGATCTCAGCCTTCTTGATTTCTTCTTCAGCCTTATTGTAGGGCTTCTCCCAGATTGCATAACTCTTATCTGTAGGGGGAAAAGAAAGTCCTTGACTGGTGACTAGGAGATGGGAAGGAGAAGTAAAGGCAAGAGTAGTTAGCTTTACAAGTTCTAGACAGGGAGCTAGAAAAAAGTCAGAACAGGGCAATTTTCAAATGTTCATATGACAGTCCATTAGAAATTCTTTTTAAGGGCTTCCAAAAGCATCCCTCTATTGGGTTCTCCTCATTTTTCTTTTGTCTGCCAAGGCTGGACTTGAGAGTGATGGACTCAGGATTTGTTTTCAGGCACATTAATAGCTGTTAGAGTGGCTAGAGCAGTGTTGGTTTCCTCTCAAAGGCTTCTAGATAGGTGGAGAAAACAAATTTAGCCATCATTTTAGAACAATAGTGGGTTATTCCCCTTAGCTACAGGTGGGCAAGCCCTGTATTTTTTAAAAAAATATTTTATTTATTATTTTTATTTTTAATTATGTGCGTGACTGTATTGCCTGCATGTGTGTAAGTACACCTGTGTCATGCAATGCCTGTGAGGGTCAGAAGAGGGTGTCAGATCTCCTGGAACTGGGGTTATGGGCAGTTGTTAGCTGCCTTGTGGGTGCTGGGACTCAAAACCGGGTCCTCTGCAAGAGCAGCCACTGCTCTTAACCATTGAGCTATCTCTCCAGGCCCTCAGTTTTTAAAAAATTAAAGTATATCTTTCAATGGCTTTTTCTGCTCTATAAGTACAATTTATAGAAACATTCCATTTTCAAGATTTCACATAACACTTGGCTGCCCTAATTTCTTTTCTGTTGTTGTGATAAAATACTGTGATAAAAACAACTTAAGAGAGGGAAGGGTTTATCTGACCCACAATTCTAGGTTACAGTCTATCATTGTGGGAAAGTCAAGGTGTTAGGAATTTAAAGTAGCTGGTCATATCTAGTCAAGAGCAGACAAAGAAAGCATGCCTGCTTGCTCTCAGCTCATTTTCCCCCACTCTTAAACAGTCCAGGATCCCCTGCCTAGGGAATGATGCCACCCATAATGGGCTTGTCTTCCCACCTCAATTAATGTAATTGAGACAGTCCCCCACAGGCATGCCTACAGGCCAACCTGATCTAAATAATCCCTCATTGAGACTCTGTTCCCAGGTGAGTCTAGACTGTGTCAAGTTAGCAGAACTAACCATCACTCTTGGTAATAAAAATTCTGGTCAAACTCCTCACATGATAATCACTCTTTTTGCTTACTATGTCTGCATGGTTCCTCTCTGCACACACAAGCATTTTTCTTTCTGACTATGACTTCTTGTTTAGCCTGGGAAATGGAGTTCCAGACCTTGCTCTCTGCAGAATTTTGTCTCATCTACTCTACTAAAACAATAATGCAAGGGGATGGAGGGATGATTCAATGATTAAGAACACTGGCTGTTCTTGCAGCAAAACTGGGTTTGATTCCCACCACCCATATGGGTCTAACAACTGCCCATAACCTAGTTCCAGGGAATCTGACACCCTCTTCTGATCTCTGTGAGCACTGCATGTCATGGGTACATTTATATTCATGCAGGCAATACATTTAGATACATAAAAAATATATTAAAAAAAAATAACAGGGGCTGGAGAGATGGCTCAGCGGTTAAGAACACTGGCTGTTCTTGCAGAAGACCCGGGCTTGAATCCCAGCACCCACATGGCAGTTAACAACTGTCCGTAACTCAAGTCCCAGGGGATCTGACAGCCTCTTCTGACCTCCATGGGCATTGCACGACATGGGTGCACTTACCTATATGCAGGCAATACATGCATACACATAAAATAAAAATAATAAATAAAATATTTGTCCCCCCTCAAATGTACAAATATTCATCTAATACAAAATCTGCATGGATTACTCTTAAGCCTCCATTCTTTGGAAGTAAATCACAACACAAAGAACATGGTTTTAGGGACTAGAGAGAGGGCTCAGCAGCTAAGAGACCTTGCTGTTCTTGCAGAAGACTGGAGTTCGGTTCCCAGCACCCACATGGCAGATAACAACTGTCCATGACTCCAGTTCCAGGGGATCCAACAGTCTCTTCTATCCTCCGTGGACATTGCATGACATGGGTGCACTTACCTACATGCAGGCAATACACGCATACACATAAAATAAAAATAATAAAATATTTTTAAAAAAAGAACATGGCTTTACAGCCAGACTGAGTAGCTCATAGCCTGGACCAGGGCTAGCCAGCCATTGCCTGATAGCTGTGTGCTCATCTGTGGACCATGGTGTGTCTCTGTTTCCCTGTGTCAGAGAGAATCTTCTACATTCCAGGAACTGAAAAAGAAACTTTCACTAAACAGGACCAGATGCTTTAGATGTCAGAGAGCCCTGCATGTAGAAAAGCTGAGACAACTCAGAGCCAACTTCCGATCTAAACCGGAGGCCCACCATACAGTGGATCATGATAAACCCTAACTAAGAGGAAAGCAGCTCTTCTTAGAGGGGAAGTCACCCAAAGCCTCCTTCCCTGTCACTTGCTTCCTAAAGGCCCCTTCAGTTTCTAGCTGGCTGTGCTCCTGTTTCCTGCCTGCTTTCCATGTTTCCCTGGCCTATTTTCTGTGCTCTGACCACACCCACCTGAAGTGCTGTGCTCCTCAGTATAATCAGGCTTCCTGGAGTGCTGCCTTTTATTGCTTTTTCTTGGCTTTAGCTTCTAAGGTTTGATCTTATGTATGAAGACAGGGCAGAAATAAAGCAACACAAAGACCTGTGCCACTGGAAAAATACCTCTGACCCAGCAAGGTTCAAGTGTGAGTAGACCTTGTTTAAACAAGAAGGTATTGGGTCTTGAGTGACTTTGGGTTTCCTTATCTCCATCAGATGTTGACTTCAAGGCTCAGTGATAGGCAAGGCCTGTGAGCCATCTTGGCCAACTGTGTTCTTTCTTAGTCTTGCAGTTTTTCAGTTTGGATATTTGCTCTTGCTCTGTCTCTCTTGCTCTCTCTCTTTCTCTCGCTCTCATTTCTCTTAGTGATGGAGATTGAGCCTTGTTCATGCTAGGCAGTGTTGGGGCAGCTGAGGTGCTGCTGGTCAAAGGAGACCTCTTGAGACCAAGTGACACCTGACTTAGGATCTGAGCCTCTAGGATTTTGCTGCAGCAGTGCTGTGGGATGCTTCCTCTGTGAAGAAGCTGAGTGTGGGTCTGAGGACTTGACTTTGACAGTAGGGCCACCAGGGAGCTTCTAACAGAGCACATTCTGTTGTGTTGGGTAAACATAACCAGGCTTAGCTTATACAGAGACTGGACAACTTGCTCCTCCTCTGTCCTTTGTGCTTTATTAACAGAATGTCCCTGGCACACTGGGCTCCAGCCTGTGCCAGCTTAGTTCGGCCCTTGCCTCTGGCTGGACACTGTGAGAGCCAAGGTCCTCCCGTGGAAGGCAGGTGTGGCCCCTTGACCTGCCAGGGTTTTAGTTTCAAGATGCAAACTCATTCTTCCCAGCCACTTTCTGCCACATTCTCATCCACCGACTTCTCCCTCTAGCTTGGATGGGGACACAGTCCCAGGGTGGCCTTGGTGTCCTTCAAACAGCAACAGCCACCACCCTAATGCCTGGAGTCACTTGGTGACTTCTGCCTCCTTGGTGCCTTGGAGCAGGCTGTGTGCAAGTCCCCTTAAGCCAATTGAGGCAGATTTTGCCCTCAGCTCATGTCCTCTCTGGTCAGTCAGGCAGTGCAGAGCACCTTGCAGGGAAGCGTAGAGCTGGGAAACATGAGCTCCTTGTGGCTCTGAGAGCCTGGCATAGGATTCAGGTGTTTCTGCCTATCTGCCAACTTTCTTTCTTGCCCTTGGCAAAACCAAATTCCTTTTTAAAACCAGAAAGACTACTCACAGTGAACCTACCCAAGCCCTTGGTTCCCACTGCCCCTGCATCTTGTGACAGTGGGCTCAAAGGTAAGGTGGTCCTGGTGTGGGACAGATGTTCCACCTGGGGAGGGGTGCAGGTAGGGGCTGGGCTTCATGTGGAAAAGCCAGACACAGTAACCATAACCACTGGAGTAAGATGAATACTAGACAGCCTGCTTACTCCTGGGATGATGACCTGCCACTTCTATGCACTGGGCTTCAGCATTATAAAATCTGCCTCCTAGTGTCTGCCGCTCACCACGGTCCCTGCTTTGCTGCTCTCCAGCTATGTTGCTTTGTTTATGTTTGGTTTTCTTTCATCTCTGTGCCCTAATTTTTATATCTGACAAACCAACAGCATTATCTCAGGATCGCCCTGGGGAGCAGAAGAGCCAACAAAGGTGTTGCACCTAAGGGCACCTGGCACATTGTGACACTCAAATATTAGTGTTTGCTAGCCTTGAAAATTCTATGTAGCCAAGCTTGGCCTTGAACTGCTGATCCTCCTGCCTCCACCTCCCAAGTCGCTAGTATTGCAGTATTATTATTACTGATCTTTTCTTTTGCTTTCTTTGTGTATGTGTGGTGTATGTACATGTTTGTGTGTGTGTGTATGTGTGCGTGCAGGTGTATGTTCACATGTGTAAGCATGCACATGGAGGTCAGACTGGGTTGACTTCAGGTATTTTTCTCTATCCCTCTTCATCTTGTTTTTGAGACAATCTCTCATTGAACCTGAAACTTACCAGTTCTTTATGGTAACCCTTTATTAGTCTCTATGCATGCATGACTTTACAGTCTCTCTTTGGTCAAGGACTGGCCTCTTCTGTGCACTTTGAGCTCAGGCAGTCTAAGCACACCTGCCCCTGAGATCATTTGCATCACAGCTTCAACTCTGCAGTCCTGGCTTTGAGCTGCCCCTCCTCTATCTTGAATCTCCTTAATCCTGCACTCCAGAATGGCCACCCAAAAGCAGCCACATCCTTTGTGGAGCTGTAAAAATTTGGACAAATTTTTGAAATTTGGAAGAGCTGATCTTCCTAAAGCAAGGAACTCTAGATAGGCTAACTAGATTCAGTGGATGGACAAGCACTGGAGAACAGCTGGGGGCACCAACAACACAGTGGACAGTAACAGGGATGACAGAGTATATGGGCTCCAGTGGGGGTGGGGGAGACTATGGTAGTGTGCCATTCGGGATATGGGTATAGAGATGAATAAGATTGTTTGGGACGTTCTGTGTGAAATAGACACAAAAAATCAACAAAAAAATGAGTTATATTTGAGGAAGAAGCATAAAAATTTGCTTCATGTTAATTAGTAGAGGTGAAACACATTACCATTGAACTCTACCGATGATTTTATACCCATACTCAGGTGGATCTCAGAAAGTAACTGGTGGTGACTAGTAATCATCAGGTACATAGAGATTAGAGACACATGTGCAAACATCTAAGCATTAGTAGCATTAAAAATGTAGGAAACAGCACATTTTAAAATGAAATGGAGATCTGCTTTAAATGTT
>NW_008348657.1:287921-289746 GCF_000622305.1 Nannospalax galili
AGCCATTGTTGAAAGAGATGTATCCTTGCTCTGGAATGTGTTACTGAATATGTTAATGCTGTAATGACATGCTTCTTCTAATCATGTGGTTATTAAATAAATAATTTTTAAAAATTTGGGCAAATGATACAAGTTCCTGGATATACATATTCTCAAAGGCAATAGCCAGTGTATTCATTACTAACCAGGAATTCAGGGAAAAATATTAGTGCTGGTTACTGCTAAATGTCAGTTTGACAAGATCTGGAACCACCTAGGAATCAAGGCTCCAGACTGAATAAAAGAAAAAAATGAGCAGGGCGTGGTGGCACACGCCTTTAATCCCAGCACTTGGAAGGCAGAGGCAGGCAGATCTTTGTGAGTTTGAGGCCAGCCTGGTCTACATAGTGAGTTCCAGGACAGCTGGGGCTACAAGGAGACCCTGTCTCAAAAAGACAGAAGAAGAAGAAGAAGAAGAAGAAGAAGAAGAAGAAGAAGAAGAAGAAGAGGAGGAGGAGGAGGAGGAGGAGGAGGAGGAGGAGGAGGAGTTGAGAATTCATCCCTCTCCACTTCCTGATTCTGGGTGTCATGTGACCAGCCCCTTCAAGTTTCTGCTGCAGGACTTCCCCAGGATGCATTGCTGAATCATGAGCCCAAATAAATCTTTTCTCCTTTAAAAAAACGAGTTATGCAATTTGGGAGTCTTTTAGACAGACCCACTGAAGGGGAGCTCCAATTGCCTCACGCTGCATCCCTGTTCAGCATGGAAGAATCCAGAGCAGTCTGCATCCTGATTCCCTATCCGAAAGTTGGGTAACCCCTTCAGAGGATGGTGTGATAAGAATAGGAGGTAGGAATTGGCTAGTCAGTTAGTGTAAAAAGACCCCAAAGAAAAGTAGCCAGTTTCTTGGCTAAAAGTCATAATATCCTTGGGTCTCTTAGCAACATACTCCATTCCAAAGGCCAAAAATATCGAAAATATTTGGGAGCTTTTATCTAATCCTTAAAAGTTTCTATGGTTACCTCTTCAGAGGGGGGAATGTTAGAGTAGCAAAAAGCCCCATAAAAAAGAAAGAGAAACTGGGCATGGTGGCACATGCCTGTAATCCCAGTGCTCGGGAGGCAGAGGCAGGCAGATCTCTGTGAGTTCAAGCCCATCGTGGTCTACATAGTGAGTCCCAGGCCAGCTGGGGCTATAGGGAGACCCTGTCTCAAAAAGACAAAAAAAAAAGAAAGAAAGAAAGAAAAGGGGGAGGGTGGGAAGGAAGGAGAAAGAAAGAGAAGGAAAGAAAGAAAGAAAGAAAGAAAGAAAGAAAGAAAGAAAGAAAGAAGGAAAGAAATTTGTCAGAAAAAAAGTGATGGGGAGATACGGGAGGTGTTGGTTGGAGGGGAGGGAGTGGGTATGGATTTGATCAAAACACCTTATGTTCATGTATAAAATTCCCAAAGTTTTTTAAAAGTTAAAAAAAAATACAGGGCCTGCAATGTAGCTCAGTCGGCAGAATGCTTATGTAGCACCCATGAAGAAGGTAGAGGCAGGAGGATCCAAATTCAAGATCATCTTCAGACACATGAAGCGTTTGAGGTTAGTCTGGGCTAGAGATGTTGTCCAAGAAAGAAAGGTGGGGGGCGGGGGGAGAGAAAGTGTTGGAACCCCAGTTTGGGGTACCCAATGTCCATAGGAGGCCGCTCCCCAATAACTCAGTCCTCAGACCAGAAGATGCAACAAGCATGAGGATTTATTATGTTTTGCAAAACGGACCCCTGCCTCACTTGGAGGGCAGAAGCCCAGAGCCCAGTTCACAGGCTTCTTTTAAAGACAAAGACCACAAACTAGAGAGAAAGC
>NW_008348657.1:292442-294036 GCF_000622305.1 Nannospalax galili
TCCTGGGTGACCATGATGGAGACTTTTGGTGGGCAAGCATGAGGCTTTCTCACCAAGAGGGGCCTAAACCAGGATGGGGGCTCCTCTGCCAGATTCTGCCACAAAAGGATATAGGGGAGTTGATCCGTGTGGCCCTCTGGGTCAGGCCGGGTAATGACAGCCTTGACCTTGCTGATGGTGTCCAGGGAAAGGGACCCCTGGGTCGGCCAACCTGCTCCAAAGGTGGGCCATTCAGTTGAGCAGAAAGTGCCAAACTTACCCTTCCTGATGCTAGGGCTCAATTTCAAAGCCCGTTCCTTCACCTCCTAGAAGTGAGAGAGGATTAAACTTTTAGGAGTGGCCTGAGTCTGGCCCATGGTGGAGGTCACAGAAGAGAGAGGGAGATGAAAAGGGAGAAGTGAAGATGCCACTCTAAACAATGATGGCCAGTGGGTGTGCTTGTGGATGGGTGCCTGTCGTTGCCCAGTTTTTCTTCTGGGGGGGACGTGAATTTATCTGGGATTCATGCCTGGGACCCCCTTATCCTTTCACAGGAGTCTTTCTGCGGTGGGCGCCCTAATGGCTTTTATTTGCCCAACCCGTGCCAGCAGGGCTTTCTCCATGGCTGGAGAGAGAGATGAAGAGGAGAGAGAGATACAGATAAGGGGTCTTGTCTCCACCCTTGCGGGCAGTCAAGGTCTGCCAAGAGGGCTAAGAGCCTTTGGTTTACGTCAGGGAGTGGCCCTGACCAGAAAACCTCAATTGCTCCTTCACCTTTAACGGTCCCTCACGAAGACTGGATCAAGAATAAAAGAGAAACAGAGAAGGCTTAAAACAGAGAGTGTAGAGAAAAATACAAAACTAGATCTTTTTTTTTTAAATACTAATACACTATTAAGTGCACACACACCGTGTTATATCACATTCAAGTGGACCGGTCCTTCTTACGCTCAGACACAAACAGCACTCGCCATTCTTACTTTCAGGATCCCCAAATATAGATACAGATAGACAACAACAACTCCCAAATACAGATACAAATAGACAACAGAAAACCTCGGCACGCTTTCTGACTCAAAACTGAAAGTACAGACTGGGAGGGGAGTAGCCAAGCCAATCTCCCTTCTCCCGGGGAGAGGAAAGCTACGCTGTCCTCCCCACTCCAGACCACTCTGGTCATAAAGATCAGAGTGTTGGAACCAGGGGTCCCTGGGCACGTCTGCCACTCCCACTGATTCCCAGAATACAGACTTACAGGTCCTGTACAGGCACAACTGTTCAGACGGAATGTTCCCAGAGCAGGAAATGACAGACAGACATTAAGATCAAGACAAACCACAAGACAAGTCTTACCTCCTGCTGATCTGAGGAAATGGGTCTGGGGGCGACCAAATGCCGGACGAGCCCCCAAATGTTGGGCACCCGGTCTGGGGTACCCAACGTCCACGGAAGGTTGCACCCCAATGACTCAGTCCCAAGACCAGGAGATGCAACAAGCAAGAGGATTTAATCGTTTGCGCAGACGGGCTTCTGCCTCACTTGGAGAGAGGACAGCAGCCCAGAGCTCAGCTTACAGGCTTCTTTTAAAGGCAAAAACCACAAACCAAAACCAGTA
>NW_008348657.1:294377-319657 GCF_000622305.1 Nannospalax galili
AGCATTCAGAATTGTTTTTTTTATTTTTACTTCCTTGTACAGTTCTTTGGCCTGAAGGACTTATTTCTTTGTCTTTAGCCTAGGGGGACTGAATTAGGGTCCTTCAAAAGGAAAGAAAGCAAAGAAAATAGAAAACAAGCATAGGACTGACCGAACCAGACACGAGGCCCTCACCTGTAACCCCAGCATTTGAGACTGACCTGGACTCCAGCAGATCCTGCCTTTAACAGAAATGCCAAGGAATGGGTAAACTCAGAGGAATGGAAACACCAAACTCAGGGAAGATCTGCGGCAGCAGGCACTGCAGTACCCTGCTGGTCACAGTGAAACCCCTGTGACCAGGGATTTGACATTATCTACTAAAGCTAAGCACAAACCCACACTCTGTCCTAAGAATTCAACTTCTGGGTAGATACAGAGCACCAAGCAGGTATGTGTCCACTGAAGACACACCCTGAGCACTCACACCAACCTAAGTCCTGCCACCATACCATGGAAGCCACGCAGCTACCCACTCAAGTGGGTGTCCATTTCCTGGCTTCTGGACCATCCACTGGTTCCTATTGTTTTTCTGATCTGGCTTTACTCCCATCTCTCTTATCCCCAGGTTTAAAGCTTAGAACCACCGAGAGTACATCCTGTGTATTCTGTCTGCCCTGTGAATGTGGTGGAGACACAACCTGAGTGGGGTTGTGATTCTGTACTTTCAGCCAGCTGGAAAATGGTGATGGGATCCCAGAAATGAGAGGATTTCCTCAGGAAGATCTGTAGGTTTCCCTGTGGGACAAGGTGTTTACCTTTCAAAGGGTAAAGAAACCTGGATCTATTCTCTACCAAAGGGCCATGACAATTCAGAGACATCAAAGTTGCAACTTCAAAGAAAATAGATGGCTCAATGCTTAAGTGGTCTGGCTGCTCTTGCAGAGGACCCAGGTTCAGTTCCCAGCACCTACATGGTAGCTAACAACTGCCTGAAATCCAATGCCCTCTTCTGGCCTCTGCAGGCATTGTATGACATGGGTACACATGCATGCAGGCAATATACTCTTACACATAAAATAAAAATGAATAAATCATCAGGCATGTTGGCACATGCCTTTAATCCCAGCACTTGGGAGTGAGTTTCAAGGCTAGCCTGGTCTACATAGTGAGTTCCAGGTCAGCCCAACTACAGGGAGACCCAGTCTCAAAAAGACCAAATTAAATAAATAATAAATAAATAAATAAATAATAAAGTTAAAGCCTGATCCTATCTGACTGTTGGAACCCAGGGCAAGGACTCAGTCTAAGCAACATTTTCAGTAGTTGGCCTTAGAAGCAGAGAACCCCAGGACTTCCTAGTACCAACTTCTGAGAAGGTGGGTATGCTGTTAGCTTTTTGTCAAGTTGACACAAACTATTGTCACCTGGGAAGAGAGAACCTCAACTGAGGAATGCCTCCATGGGATTGGCCATGTCTGTGAGGTATTTTCTTAATTGCCAGTTAATGTAGGAGGAGGGCCCTGCCTACTTTGGGCAGTGCCATCCCTAGGCATGGGGTGGGGGGCTGTACTATATAAGAAGAATAGCTAAACAAGCCAGGGGGAAGCACCCAGCAAGCAGTTTTCCTCCATGACCTCTTCTTCAGTTCCTATTCCAGGTTCCTGCCTTGAGCTCCTGTCCTGTCTTCCATCAGTTATGGACTGTGACCATCAAAGTCTCTAACAGCACTGTTCATATGATATTTTGAATTAAGAACCTATGGTTTCTGGTCTGCTGGGACTGAAGAATCAGTTGTAATTAACAAGAGACCAGCATCACTGAAATGAAACCTTTGTTTTACTGGCACAATCAATGCTGGTTAGCTGGGGCTGAAAAATCAGCTGTGATTAAGAAGAGACCAATATCATTGAGATAAAATCTTTTGGGAAGTATTTCATCAGGGTCAGCAGAAGCTGTGATTCAGAGGGGGCCAAGGCTGCATCTCAAGCTGGTAGCTGAACTTGCTAATTCATAAAGTCTCTCCCACATAGTACTGACTTTGAAGGCATGAAGGGGCCATGGAGAGAAGCTGAGGCTTGACATCATTTGGCAGGGTTGGAGTCCCTGCAGAGAGGCCAAGAGGCTATTGGTAAAGGTGAAACCTCAGTTACAATGGAGACCCCAGCACATTGGAAATACCAGGACCATGGAACAATTACCAAGAGCAGTAGCAGGTGTGGACTGGATTGGCCTGAGCCTATGAGACAAGCTTTATGTGCTATGAATGGCAGAACCAGAGAAATGGATCTACCCAAGGCTTTTGGAGGCAGAAGATCATGAGTATCAGATGTCTGACATTGAACTATACTGCTGGTTCAATGGTATTGTGTAAGTATACCTGGTTCTTCCCTTTTGAAATGAGAAAGTGTTTAATTTATTTTACAGGCGTCCATGGTTAAGAGACTTTGAATATTAAGGGAAAAAAAAGGACATTGAACTTTTAAAGTGTTTGAAATTTTGGAGAGATGATTCTGCAGTTAAGAGCACTGGCTGCTCTTGCAGAAGACTTGGGTTCAAATCCCAGCACACATATGGTGACTAACAACTACCTGTAACTCCATTTATCCAGGGGGATCTGACACCCTCTTCTGTCCTCAGCAGGCACTGTATGACACAGGTGCACTTACCTACATGCAGGCATAAAACTCACACACATAAATTTTTTAAGAAATAAGATTTAAAAATTTTTTAAGTGTTTGAAATTTCAAAGACTGTGGGACTTTTACAGTTGTACTATATTTTGTACTATGAAATCTTAACATGAGATCTTAGGGACAAGAGAGGAGAAGTTAAGGCTTAAAGTGATGTGTTTGTGTGTCAAGTTGACCATGGGTCAGTTGTGCTAATTAGTTTTTTTTTGTCAACTTGACACAAACTAATATCACCTAGGAAGAGGGAAACTCAACTGAGGATTGGTTTGTGGACATGTCTGTGAGGTTTTTTTTTTTTAAACGTGTGTGAATGTTTTGCCTGTATGTATATAAATGCACCCATGATATGCAATGCCCATGGAGGTCTGAAGAGGGTGTTAGATCCCCTGGAACTGGAATAATGGAAGGTTGTTGGCTGCCATGTGGTGCTGGGAATCAAGTCAGGATCCTTCACAAGGGCAGCCAGTTCTCGTTAAGAGAATTGCTGCTGAGCCATCTCTTCAGCCCCAAGAGGCATTTTCTTAATTGTTGATTGATGTCCACTGTGCTTTGGGTGATGCCATCCCTAGGCAGGTGGGCCTGGGCTGTGTAAGAAAGGTAGCTGAGCAAGCCAGGGAGCAAGCCAGCGAGCATCTTTCCTCCATGACCTCTGCTTCGGTTCCTGCCTTCAAGTTCCTGCTTTGCGCTTGTGCCCTGACTTCCCTCAGCAACAGACTGTGACCTGGGCAACGTAAGATGGAATAAATCCTTTTCTCCCCAAGTTCCTTTTTGGTCAGTGTTTATCACAGCAACAGAAAGGAAACTAGAACAATGGAATAGTCTAATTTTCTTCCTCTTGATTGCCTAGATTTTCTAAATCCTATACAACAAATACTCATCAATGAGTTAAAGAAAAAACACAGACCTCTTGTGAATGAGAACTGGAAATGGGGCTAGGCTTCACTTAGCCCCTCGGCTACCTCACTCTGCCCTTCCTTCTCCTCAGCCTTCTGCCCCAGCCTCTCAGGTCACCAGGATAAGCATGAGACAGGAAGCAGGGAGTTTCTGATGCCCCTGGGTGGAATGGGGTCCCCAATGCTGGCTCCTCAGCTGTCAGATTTCACAGCAGACATGGCTTCTGTTCACTGCAGTTAAACTATACACCTGCTATCTACTGCCTTGCTTTGTGCAGGCACTATCTCCGTAAGAGGACACCCCAGGTCCAAGCATATCTTTGCTGACGTGTAGCCCTGATACACATGCACTGGGAACTGCCTGTTCCAAGTATAGTACCAAGTATAGTACTTGGTATACACAACTGTATAGTACCAAGAAGCCAGAATGACACTGTCACAGCAAAGACAGCCCTGTTCAAAGATCCTGCTGCCAACATCCACCTCTGTCCACCATGTCCTATGCTGATACCAGAATAGAGCCAAGGGACAGTGACCCTGGGATAGAGCAGAAGGGACAGTGAAAGAGAAGAGCTACCACAAATGTGTTATGATACATACACCAGCAACAGATCATGCCTTTTAGGACAAGTGACATAGGGTCTATTATCTCTGACTGGTCAGTACCTGGTGTAATCACTCACTGAAGAATACATAAGACCCTACAGAGGCCAGGTCTTGAGTGCCCAGGAGTGCTAAATGGAGAAGCCACTTGAAGGTCCAGGTCTGAGTGAGAGCCAGGGAGCCACCTAAGCCAACTGTGAGGGTAGTTGAGTGAGGCCAACCCAGCCTGGCTACTCCTGCAGATGAGGACAGACAGCTGGTGACTGGCTCTCACCCCACCACTTTCCTCCCCAAGTGGCTCCTCCAGGGACAGACTTCCCCAGCAAAGCAATGATCCTTTTATCTTTTCCTCTCATGAAAGTGAATAGGGGATAAGAAGTGTATGTACAGCTGTGTGGAGGAGAAATAAAAGAGAGATGTCTGTCCAGTGCTCTACCCGCCCCAAGCTGTGAGCCACGTACTACCTAACCTCGCCTCCCAGCTGATGCCTGCTATCTGGGCAACATTTGGGATCTCATGTCTTTGTCTGACAATGAGCAGGCCTATGCTACCTACCAAGATTCTAAGAAAAGCCCATCTTACCAGAAGAGAGATGGCAATTGGCCCTGAGGAAGGGATATGATGCCTCCAGTGTTGACTTTTCTGACAAGATGGAAGCCAGGGCCAGATCAAGGCCTGAGCAACAGATAGACCAGGGCCTTTTATCACATAAAGTGTTGTTGACATAGACACTCCATTTTTTAATATTCATTTCCTGTTGCTTTTTAGATTACAGAGGCCAGAAGAGAGTTGTCAACACAGACCAGCAGAAATACTGCCCTTTTTTACAGAGAAAAGTAACCAACGTGACCTCTACAAGGAGCAGACTGAGCAGGGGCCAGGGGAGCAAGCCAGTAAGCACTCCTCTATGGCCTGTGCTCCAGCTCCTGCCTCCAGGTTCCTGCCTTGAGTTCCTACCTTGTCTCCCTGATGAACTGTGACCTGGGATATGTAAGCTAAATAAACCCTTTCCTCCCCAAGTTGGTATTGGTCAAAGTGTTTTGTCACAGCAATGGAGAAACAAACTAAAACAGCCCTAGAACAACAGGTACAAATCAGACTGTTTCAGACACATCAATTCTCCATTTAAAACCCTGCATTTTAGGGTCTGGGCATTTAGGTCACTGGCAGAGGGCTTACATAGCATTCATGAGGCCCTGGGTTTGATCTTCAGAATCCTGCATTCTAGACAGAAATTAGCATGAAGAACATGCCAACTGTATAATTTTCAGCAGGTCAAATATGCATAGACTGGCTGCCTGGGACTTAGGAGCATAGGAGGCAGAGAAAAGAATGCTGTACATAAACCTTACAAGTCTCAAACCCTAAGAAGTAACTGAGATGCTGGGTTCAGGCCTGGGGCTACAGGCTTCACCCTGTCAACCTGTAAGGAGAATTCCAAAGCAGAAGCTGTGAGGAAAGAAGGGAGTCACACATCAGTCAGAGGAGCTGACAGCCAGGCGCTCCTGACCTCCCACAGGCCACAGAGCACACAGCCTGCATCCCACTGATGAGAGAGGAAGGAGGGGAGGGAAGGCAAGACCATTGCCTTTACTGGCTAGTTATCTTCTGACCATGCAAGAGACACTGACACTCATGCTTGATGAAGATGTTTGAATACATTTCCCTGAAATCAACATAAGCAATGGAGAGTTTTAGTTTGCTTTTTTTTTAAATCCTTCAAACCTAGAACACATTTGTAGTCACAGACTGTGGATGAATACCACAGCTTGTCCTGTTTCCTCTACTTTAATTCAGATCCCCATCCCAAGTCCTGCAAAATTAGGATAACAGTAATGTATAAGACTATATGGTAGGGTTGAAATGATTATTGAAAGATATTTTATAAAAATTTATAATAAGAGGCTGGAGAGATGGTTCAGCAGTCAGCAGTTAAGAATACTGGCTGCAGAGCGGTCTGTGTCCCTATTCCCTATTGGCAATTTGGGTAACCCCTTCAGAGGATGGTGTGATAGGAATAGGAGGTAGGAATTGGCAGGGCAGTTAGGGTAAAAAGACCCCAAAGAAAAGCAGTCAGTTTCTTGGCTAAATCTTCAGAGAGGGAAATGTTGGAGGGGAGGGAGTGGGCATGGATTTGATCAAAACACCTTATATACCTATATTAAATTCTCAATAAAGTTTTTGTAAAAGTTAAAAAAAAAATACTGGCTGCTCTTGCAGAGGACCCAGGTTCAAATCCCAGTACCCACATGGCAGCTAACAACTGCCCGTAACTCCAGTTCCAAGGGATCCAACATCCTCTTCTGCCTTCTGTGGGTACTGCATGATATGAGTGCACTTACATACATGAAGGTATAACACTCATACATATAAAATTAAATTAAATTAAAAATAAATAAAAATAAAAATTTTAGAATAAATATCTTCCCCGCATATAAGTAGACTCGATGGTAGAGTGGGTGTGGAGGAGGATGATGGTTGTAGAGATGCTTAGATGGTGACGGTAATGGTTATGATGGAGGTAGTGGTGGTGGTAATGGTAGTGTTTGTGGTGGAGGTGATGTGGGTGGAAGTGGTATTGTGATAGTGATGGTAGAGGTGGTGGTGGTGATGGTAGTGGTGGTGGTGAGGATGGTAGAGGTGGTGATTGTGGTTGTGGAGATGGTAGTGGTGGTGGAGGTAATAGTAGTGGAGGTGATAGTGGTAGAGGTGGTGGTGGTGGTAGTAGAGGAGTTAGTGATGGTGAAGATGGTGGTGGTAGTGGTGGTGGAGGTGGTGATGGTGATGATGGTTGTGGTGATGAACGTGGTACTGGTAGTGGATGTGGTGGTGGTGGTGGTGGTGGTGGAGGTAATGGTGGTGGTAAAGGAAAATGTAAACATCCAAGTACCACAGAAAAATTTCAAATCACTTGAAATCCCACATTTGAAGTCCTAAAAGAAAGAAAACAACAGAGCAGAAGAGATCTCTGAGAAGAAGGCATATATGTGAGAATTTTCTAAGATTCTAAAAACTCAGATCCTAGAAGTTCAGACTGTGAGGCAAGAAACTGCATCCCTGGCACATCATAGGCAAACTGCTGAAAGCTCAAATACAGAGGAAAATCTTGAAAGCAACCAGTAAGAAAATGACTTGCATGGAGTACAGAGTGACCGTAATTGCAGATGGCTCCCAGCAGAAGCCAGGGACGTCCAACAAGCAATAGAGTATGGGAGGAAAACCTGCTGACCTAGAATCCTGTGACAAGAAACACCTGTCAAAGCCAAAAGCAAAATAAGGTTTTCAAACAAGAAAGGACTGATGTATTAGTCAGGGTTCTCCAAAGAAACAGAACCGCTAGAATGAATATATATGTATAGAGATTTATCAGCTTAGCTCACAGGATAGAGTCCGAATAGTCCAACAATGGCTGCACCGCACTGGAGAGGCTGAGAATCTGTAGTCACTCAGTCCACAAGGCTGGATGTCTCAGTAGTCCCAATCTGGTGCTGAAGGTCTGACGAATTCCAAAAGATCGGCTAGTCTTCAGTCTACAGCAGCAAGACGAACTCCCCAGTGAGAGAGGAGGCAAGCAGCGAGAAGCCAGGCATTCGCCTCTGCCATGGGCTGCCAACAGAAGATAACACCCACATTTAGGGTGTCTTCCAGCTTCAGATGATCCAATCAAGAAGCTCTCTCTTATTTCAGTTAATCCCAGATCCAGTCAAGTTGACACCCAGGATTAGCCATCACACAACTGAGATTTGTATTGCTGGCATCTTTGGGCTTCAGAAATGTCCAACAAAGTTCTTCAAGAAAAAGGAAATGAAGAGGAAGGAGGGGGGACAGGCAGGTAGATATTTTTGAATGTCGCACTTCAGAGATGATTCTTTAAAAGCAGAATGAATCCTGCCCATCCTCTGCCTTTAAGCACAGGAAACTTTTCAGGTATGATTCTGTTACTTTGGTGCCCCCATGGAAGTAAGCACCTGCAACACAGACTGTGTGGCCCTCCAAGGCCTGGAATGTTTACCATCTGGATCTTACAGAACTTGTGCCATCTCTGGTCTAAAGCAAAAGGCTCAGCAAACTGTGGGGCTTACAGCACGTGTGGCATATTCTGTGGGGCTATGATGACACAAGGACTTGTGGCAGAAATAAAGTATACCATGCTATGCTTGTGAGCTGGACATGGGGCCTATTGCCTTGCACATAATAGCAAGAGCTCAGTGTATGGTTCTTTTGAAAATTTTGTTTATGTTTATTTCATGTGTATGGGTGTTTTGTCTGCATGTATGTGCACCTGTGTTGTGCAATGCCCATGGAGGCCAGAAGAGGGCACTGGATCCTCCGGAACTGGAATTAAGGATAATTGTTAGCTACCATGTGGGTGCTGGGAACTGAACCTGGGTTCTCTGCAAGAACAGTCAGTGCTCTTAACTACTGAGTCATCTCCAACCCCATAAAAGATATAATAAATCTCTTTTTTTAGAAAAAAGACAAACTCAAGCAAACAAAAAGATTTATATTACAACAGGTCAGAGCTTCAACTTGTGGAAGTTGTTTTTTTTCCTTTCATCATGTGGGTTCCAAGAATCAAATTCAGGATGTTAGGCTTGGCATCAAACACCTTTACCCACTGAGCCAGCTTGATGGACTAAAATGTGCACCTTTAATCCATCCAACTGTGCTACATCTAGGAATTTATGCTGGAGAAGAAACAATAGCTGTGGGTAAAGGTTTGAGCACCAGAATGTTCGACACTTTGCTATTTATGATGGTAGAGAAGATTTTTTTGAGATATTTTAAATGTTTAATAATAATAGATAATAATAAAATGATATAAATATAAGTAAATAAAACAATTTACAAATATAAAATGATATAAATATATAATAATAATAATAAGTGAATGTTGGTATATTTATATAGCAGAAAGTTAAAATAAGTAATAACAAAAATATGTACAGGAAAATATTAGCCTGAAAGACCTTCGCCACAGAATGCCAATGTGGAAGAAGAGATTATTAAATAGCCCAGCCAGTTTGTGCAACAGTGAGTGGTCGTGTGTGTATGTATGCAAAAGAGCAAGGGTGTGTGTCCTGGTGTTAACTTCTGTTATCTACCTCTGGTAATAGAATAGCATAATTATGATTTTCTCTTTTATGCCTCTCCATAGAAATTCAATCTTTATCAATCCTCTATCCACCTCCTACTACTGGGAAATAGACATGCACTATTACATCAAATTTATGTGATGCCAGGGATCAAACCCAGGGCTTCGTGTATGCTAGGCAAGCACTCTACCCACTGAGCTACAGTCCCAGCACAGAAAGGAAGGTTTTATTTCAGATAATGTTTCTGCTGTGCGGAATTTATGTTTTACTTAAACCAAAGGCTACCTAGATTAACCAAGTTCTAGAGGCTGTATTTATTTTTCTTTAAATAGAGCAAGTAGGGCTGGTGAGATGGTTTAGCAGGCAAGCATGTTTGCCTCCAAGCTTGAAGATCTGAGTTTGATGCCTGGAATCCATGTAAAAGTGACAGGACAGAACCAACCCCTGCAAATCATCCTCTGACCTCCACATGCAAGCCATGTACATGTGGGAGGAGCTTTGATCATGGGTATATATGAGGTGGGGGTGGGGTCCTGACAGGGATGCGATGACTTTAACATGTTCCCACCAGACTTCAGAGATGCCTTCTGTGGAAAGGTAGGGCTCAACGGCCTGGGGTATGGGTGTGAGGCAGTTACTGTTACTAAGTACAAGGCAACAGTGTCCCGTGTGATTTCAGGAACCAGATCCTAAAAAAACACAGAGCTGTTTCTATCTCCCCACTCCCAGTTGCTCGGAAGATCACAAGCTACCATGTTGGGAGGCCTCCAGCCCCTGTCCATCCCCTGGATGACCATAGCCGACAGCTTGACCTCCTGAAGAACCCTGTTCCAGGGCCACTCAGCTGAGCCACTCCTGAGCCCCACAGTCTCAGAAACTGGAGTCATAATGCTGTTTCAGACTGGTGCGCTTTGATAACGGAGACAAGGAGACAGCGGGAGTGGGGTAAATGTTTTCTTTTAGCATTAACTTCACGTTCGCCTCCTCCCACAGCATCCTTGTCTGTGCCTAGCATTGCCAGCGCAGGGCTCTGCAAGTAGCAAATTGCTCCCCACCTCCCACCCTGCTGCTCCTGACCCCAGGCAGGTCAATACTTTCTTTCCCCTTGGTGCAGTTCATCAAACTGAGGCTCAGAGAAATTGAAATAACCTGCCCAAGTGGCAGCTAGAACACAAACTAGCTCCCTGACTCTGTTCCAGTCTCTGTCTCTCTATATCTCTCTCTCCATGTCTATCTCTGCCTTTGTAACTTTCTATCTCTCTGTCTCTGTCTATCTCTCTCTCTGTCTCCACATCTGTCTCTATCTGTCTCTAGCTCTTTCTCTTCTCTCTCTCTGTTTCTTTCTGTTCCTGTTTCCCTCTCTATTCTCTCTCTCTCTGTTTCTTTCTGTTCCTGTCTCCCTCTCTATTCTCTCTCTCTCTCTCTCTCTCTCTCTCTCTCTCTCTCTCTCTCTCCTAGGCTGCAAAGAGCTTCAACAACAGCAATGTCTCTCACAGCTCTGGAGGCTGGAAGTCCACAATGAACATGAGAATGTGGCTAGCACCTTCTATGGCTCAGGGACTGTCTGACCCAGGCCCCTCCTGGGCTTCTGGGGCTGCTGGTAAGCCTCACCCTCTTTGGCTTGTAGTTGCATCACTTCAAGATCTGTCCTGCTGTCCTAGTGTCTCTCTCCCTGTGTCTATTTCCTTCTCTTAGGAAACAAGACATATTGGATTAAGGGCCTACCTGAGGAACATGATTTCCCTTCTTTTTACATTATGGGGTGTGTGTGTGTGTGTGTGTGTGTGTGTGCACGCGTGCGCACATGCGTGTACTTGCAATATGGTGCATATGGAGGTCAAAGAACGACTTGCAGAAATCAGTTAGCTCCTTGCACTGAGTGGATCTTGTGTATCCCAGGGATCAAACTCAGGTGTCAGACTTGCCACCAAGCACCTTTATCCAATGAGCCATCTCAACAACCTGTTTTTCCTCTTCCTCCCCCTCCCCCTCCCCCTCCTCACTATATAGCCCTGGCCAGCCTGGAACTCAGTATGTAGGCCAAGCTTGTTTTGAACTCACAGAGACCTTCCTGACTCTACCTCTGGAGTGCTAGGATTAAAAAAGTGCTCCACTACATCCAGCACCAATGTCTTCTCTTTTTAAAAATATTTTATTTATTATTTTAATGTTCTGTATATAAGTGTATTGCCTGCATGTATAAGTGCACAAGTGTTGTACAATGCCCAAAGAGGCCAGAAGAGGGAGTCATATTCCCTGGAACTGGAGTTACAGACCATTGTTAGTCACCATGTGGGTGCTGGGATTCAAAACTAGGTCCTCTGCGAGAGCAGCCAGTGCTCTTAACCACTAAGCCATCTCTCCAGCCCCATGTCTTCTCTTAATGGCATCTCCCTTTTTTCCAGGTAAGGTTACATCTTTGGAGGGGCATGATTTAACTCATAGCACTTTAATAAACTATACCTTTGCTTAGCAGACAAGATACAGTGTCTTGGTGATTGGCCACATGGTCCCCATGTCCACTGCCTTCAGAGCACAACCTGGAGCTAGACTCTGGAAGAACACAACCACAAGCCACCAGGGGGCACCACAGGACCAGAAAAATGACACGAACACTGAGTTTATCAGCTTTTCTCTGGATGAATGTGTTCCTTAATTGTATTTCTGAAATGAGGGTCTTCATATTTGACATGACAGGGAGATAAGGACATCCTGGCTTCTTAGTCACAGTTTCTGAGCAACTTTGAGGCCCACTAGGTCCTGTGTGCCTCTGCCCACCCCAACTCCCGAAGATGCCTCGTCCGGGATCGCTCCAGAATGTGAAGGTCAATATAATGAAGGAATTGAAGCTCCCTGCCAGTTCTAGGACTCCAGGGGACGGACGACCAGTTTGAAGGTAAGCAGAGGTGCAGGAGGGACCTTTGAGGTAGCCACTTCCGTGCCAGTCCCATCACTGGCCTCTTTCCTGTTCAGACACAGGTCTCACTATCTTCAAACCTATTGCATGCCCGGCTCCACAGAGCTTCCAAGTTCCAAAACCACTTCCACAAATCAAATTTCCAGATTTCCAGTACTCTTACACTCAGTAGTAAGCAACGGTCCATCCTTACTCAGAAGAACTGTGACATTCCCTTAGTCTTCTTGGGAGGAAAGAAAACAGAGAGAAAGGGAGTGAGGGGAGAAAGGGAGGGAGAAACACACACACACACACACACACACACACACACACACACACACATACACACGAGACTCAGACAGAGTTTGCGGCCAACCCAATAGAAAACTATGACTTGAGATTCAACCCTTGGCCTTGTCACAAGCCCAAACTCTCGGGCTGAGCCTCAAGTGTGACCTACACAAGTTCCACTATCCCCTCTCTGCTACCCATGGCTGTGATAGCACTTGCTAGCTCATTCATTCCACAAATATCTGCTTGGGCACCTAAAGTGTGCCTGGGTCTAGGGAAGGTGTTAGAAGAGGAAAAAGAACAACAAAGACCAGGTCTCTGTCCTTGGAGTTTGCATCTAGAGTCAACAACTGTGAACTCCTTGCCTGGCCAGAACAGATCTATCCTCAGATCTGTTCAGAGAGGACCGAAAGCGGGAAGAAAGTAAGCACATATGCACCAGGAAGGAAATCAGCTATTACAACGGGGGGTGGGCAAGGAAGGAAAGTTTCCAGCCAAGACCCTCCCAGGTAGCTCAGGACAATGCACAGGCCCCTATCAGGGTGTCTTCTGTGCCTGAGTTCCGTATTGTCCTCTGAGTGGAAGGAGGACTACATAAGTGGTTCCTGATGGAAGGGAGCTGCTCATATAAAATAGTTAAGGGATAGCTTGAGATTTAGTGCATTCATGTTTCTAAACATTCCTCCTCTGGAGTCTCACCCAGGAAAATTCCCTGAAAAATGTCCTCACTGCACAGATACATAGCTGTCTGCACTGCAGTAGCATGGAATCAGCTCCAGCCTCTCTCCACTCCATTCTCCACAAGGAGCTGGAGCAAGGTGCCCCAGTAAGTAAAACCACTTCCTGAGTTACCCAGTCCTGACCTGGAGTGCTGCCAGGGACCTAGTCCCACAGGGGGCCACAGCTTGAGAGAGATGATCAGCAGCTCAGACCCATCGGAGGACCTGATGGGTGACCTGAGATGCTGTGACCTGCAGCATCAGGGGCCTGCAGAAACCATCAGATACTTGGCTTCAGCTGTGTACTAATGGGCAGCAGTCTTCCACTACATGTCTGATTTTGCCTAGAAATACATGCAAGAGCCAGGCTTGGTAGTGTACATCTTTTAATCTTTTATCCCAGCACTCATGAGGCAGAGGCAGGAGGAGCTCTGTGAGTTCAAGGCCAGCTTGGTCTACATAGCGAGTTCCAGGTCACTCAGGACTATACAGTTTTCTTATTATAGGCCCACTTCCTATATACTTTTTGAGACTCTGTCTCAAAAAACAAACAAAAAAAGCTGGGTTCAGTGGTAAAGCACTTGCCTAATATCCTTAAGGCCTTGGGTTCAAATCCCAGTGCTACCAAGACAAAGCAAAGCAAAAGTTATTGCACCATTTATAAACAAAGAAATCCCAGAGAAAAGTAGAGAAGTCACAGGATGCTCAGTGCAGGAAATGAATAATGTAATTTATGAACGGTTTTAAAAAATCAAATGAAGCTGGGTGTGGTGGCGCACCTTTAATTCCAGCACTCTAGAGGCAGAGGCAGACAGATCTCTGTGAGATTGAGGCCAACCTGGCCTACATTGTAAGTTCCAGGCCAGCTGGGGCTACAGGGAGACCCTGATTTTTAAAAAATCAGATGATGGGCTGGAAAGACAGTTCAGCAGTTGAATTTTCTGCTCTTACAGAGAGCACCTGGGTTCAGTTCCCAGCACCTATGTGGTAGCTCATAACTCCAGTTCCAGAGTGTCTGATGCCCTTTTCTGGCCTCTGCAGGCACTGTATACATGTGGTACACACACACACAAATAAGCAAACATACATATAAAATTTTAAATAAATCAAATTTTTTAATTAGATGCAATATTAAAAAGATCCAGATGTACAACTGTATTAGAAATGGGGTTTCCAGCTGTACTGGAGAGATTACATCAGAGTAAGGCTGGAGAAACCAGGCCTGCTGGGCCAATGGGAGGCTTTCCATCCATTGGGGGCTATCTGGAGTTTTCAGCCTCTTTTCCTAGCTACCCAAAAACCTGTATCTTGGATATCTCCATTTCTTTTGAATTCATTTGTAATGCCCCAAGCGCCTCCATTTTATGTACGTTTAACTGATCGATCATCTGGTCTTAGGACCACCCCTAGGAAGGGGGGTTATGGTAAATAGATGGGCGGAATACCTACTGTGTTAATGAAATAGTGACTTTTTCCTGCCTGTAATCCTACCTCCAGTGGCAGAACTTCCTAGCTACAGCCATGTAGTCTGTGAGTTGCCCACTTCGGAAAGCATAATTTCCCTTTTCTTCTTATGCCTTTCTTACTAATCATGCTTTCTTTAAGGCTTTGGGCTGCCCCTAGCATCTTGCATTTTTTTCACTTTCTCTAAAACTTCCTTCTCCCAGCCATGTGGCTGCCAGTCAGCTATGGATCTGACCTCCCACGCAGCCTCTAAATCTGCCTGACCTAGTGTCTCTCTTTCTTTCTTCCTACCATCCACCTCCTCAAGGCAGCTGCTAAGATTACCAACTCACCTGCCCTGAGGATTTCTTTTTCTTTAAAATTCCAATTAAAATTGTAAAAGCTTAATTTGGCTGATTCTGAGCTTTTTGAGTCTGGGTAGTCTTTCCTGGTGGTCCCAAACTCTGAACTCTGTAACACACTCACTTCTGCATGCTCAGCCTGCTTCATTATATTTCGATTAAGTTATAATACAGTCAGTAACTGCCTTTGACAGAGTACGATGAGCTGTGCTCCATAGAAACAAAGATGGTGCAGGGATGAATGCTTTATGGGTTCATCCCACATAAAGGGAGAAGAGAGTTAGTGTGTGCTAGTTGGTTTTTTGTTGCTGTGATAAAACATTCTGACTCAAAGCAACTTGGTGAGGACAGGGTTTATTTCATCATGGTCCATCACTGAGGGAAGCCAAGGCAGGAGCTCAAGCAGAAAATGGAGGCAGGCATTGAAACAGAGACCACCATGGAGGAATGTGGCTTCCTGACTTATTTCCCTGATTTGCTCAGCTACCTTTCTTATATAGCCCAGGCCCACTGCTTAGGAATGGCATTGCCCACAGTGGGCTAGGCCTTCCTACATCAATTAGCAATTGAGAAAATGCCTCACAGACATGCCACAGGCCAATCTGATGAAAGGAATTCTTCAGTTGAGGTTCCCTCTTCCCAGGTGACTCTAGTTTGTATAAGGTTGACAAAAACTAACCAGTACATGGTGTCACCTACTTTTAACTTCAGTTTGAGGAGATGCCAGGGTCCCTTCCATCGCAAGGCATTGCTGTTGTACTGTGCTTAGGATTTGTGGGGTATAACTATGAGGGAAAGTGCTGTTGAACTGTTCCTCCCAAATTGTGTGTAGGAGTCCTAACCCTCCATACCTCAGAACAGGACCTTCTTTGGAATTATTATATTTAGATATAATAATTGAGATGAAGTCATGAGGGTATGCCTTCATCCATTTGACTAATGTCCTTACCAAAAAGAGGTGCTTAGAGCTGGGGAGAGAGTTCAATCAAGTGCTTATCTCTCAAGCAGGAGGAACTGAGTTCAATCCCCAGAGTCTGTGCAAAAAAAGTCAGGCACAGCTGCCCATGCTTATAATTGCAGTATTAAGAAGGTGGAGACAGGCAGATCCCTGGGGCTCACTGGCCAGCCAATCTAGCCCACTTGGCAGATTCTAGATCAGTAAGAAACCCTGTTTTTTTTTTTCAAAAAAAAATAAAAAATAAAGTAAAAACAAGGGATTGGAGAGATGACTCAGTGGTTAAGAACATTAGCTGTTCTTACAGAACACCCAGGTTCAAATCCCAGCATCCACATGGCAGCTAACAACTGGCCATAACTCCAGTTCTAGGGGATAGAGGATTCAATGCCCTCTTTTGTCTTATGTGGACATCTCTCAACATGAGTGCACTTATACACATAAAATAAAAATAATAAAATATATTTTTTTTAGTTTTTTAAATATTTTATTATTTTTATTTTTTATATGTATGTGTATTGCCTGCACATATGTAAGTGCACCTGTGTTGTGCAATGCCCATAGAAATCAGAAGAAGTTGTCGAATCCCCTGGAACTGAAGTTACAGATGCTTGGTAGCCATTTGGGTACTGGATTCTAACCTGGGTCTTCTGTAAGATCCACCAGCGCTCTTAACTACTGACCCATCTCTCTAGGCTATAGTATTTTCTGATTAATTTGGGTTTTTAAAAAAATAAAAATAAGCCTAAGTGGCACATTTAGTATGCAACCTCCACACCTAAGACTCATGGAACATAGAACAAGGGATAAACAGAACACTAATGCATCTTTCAGTTCTCATCAATGAAGCTCCCTCATGCAACAGAGGGCCAGGAACACAAAAGGCCACAAATGGCCAAAATGCAAAGAATAAGAGTCAGCAGATTGTGGGTCCTTGGACAGGTCTCCTATATTGAGGTCCTCCCACCCAGGGCTCAGGAACCATTGCAGAAGAGGGGGCAGAAAGATGGTCAGAGCCAGGGAGGAGGTGCATGACCATATAGAAATAGTCCTACAAGCACCTGGGACCCTTCTTATATGAACCTACAGCAACAGTGTCAGCACGTACAAGACCCATGCAAACTTAGGCAGACAAAAACCCATGACAGAACTGTGGAAATGAAGAGCAAGCCCCAATCTTAGTCAAAGAATTATTGGCAGTTGAGGAAGAGCTAATCTTCTTGAAGGGAGAGACTCCAGATAGGCTGACTAAACCCCAGTGGATGAACTTGCACTAAGGGATGTCTCAGGACACTAACTTACATAATAGGCCTTAATACAAATGACAGAATGTATTAACTCCAGTGGGGGGGGGCTATGGGAGGGTGTCAAAGGGGTTATAAAGATGATTTTATGTATGAAATACACAAAAATTCAATTAAAATTTATAATAAAAAAATAAAAATAATGGGCCTGCTTGAAGATATGAGAGCTTAGCTTCTGCTCCTATTTCAGCCACCTCCATTATCATGCCTCCTGTCCTAGTTTGTTTCTCCATTGCAGTGACAAAGTACTCTGACCAATACCAACTTGGGAAGGAAAGAGTTTATTTAGCTTACATCTCCCAGGTCACAGTTCATCAGAGAGCTCAAGGTAGGAACTCAGGGCAGAAACCTGGAGGCAGGAGCTAAAGCACAGGCCATGGAGGAACGCTGCTTACTGGCTTGCTCCCCTGGCCCCCTCCTGGCTCAACCTGCTTTCTTATACAATGTAGGCCCACCTGCCCAGGGATAGCACTCCCCACAGTGGACTGGGTCCTTCCATATCATTCAATAATCAAGATGTCCCACAGACATGGCCACAGGCCAGTCCAATGGAGGCAATTTCCCTATTGAGCTCCCTCAACCTAGGTGTGTCAAGTTATCACTAAAGCTGTCCAGCACACCTCCCCACCAGGATGGACTCTCACCCCTTTGGAACCAGAGCTGCTGAGGCCAAGCAGCTTGCAGCAGGGGTGTCTCTGCATAAAGAAGGCTCTGATAGGCCATTGCATGAAGCTGTGAAGGTGAAGCCTGGTTCGGAGTGGAGACCCCAAGAAGACCTTCGTGATGCCAGAGCTGTGAGGCATCTGCCAAGGAAAACTGCATACAGAGAGTAGTACCAGCCCAAGAGAGAGATGTGTGTTTCACACAGCAAATCTGGAGAGACTGAGTCATTTAAGCCCTTTGGAAGTAAAGTCCCAGAAGTCAGACGTGGAGCTACTGGATTTGGTATTTGCCCTGCTGGTTTTTGGTCTTATTTGTGGGCTTACAGTTAAGAGATTGCCCTGAGTCCCAGAAGAGACTTTAGACTATGAACTTTTAAATAGTATTGAGACTGGTAAAGACTCTGGGGACTTTTCAGGATAGACTAAATACATTTTGCATTTTATATGGTCATGAGTCTATGGGGGCCGGGGAATGAAATGCAGTGGCTTGAATGAAAATGCCCCCATAGGCTCCAAGTATTTGGACATTTTGTCCCAAGTTGGTGGCACTGTTTTGGGAGGTCTTAGAAGGTGTGGCCATGCTGGAGGAAGCATGTCACTGGGGGGCAAGCTTAGAGAGCCTTAGCCATGCCAGATCTCCAGTCATGAACTGCTTCCTATGCCTGCCTGAAGATATAAGCACTTAGCTTCTGCTCCTACTTCAGCCACCTCTGCTGAGATGCCTCCCCACCATGAGGGACTCTTGCCCCTTTGGAACCGTAAGTTAAATAAACTCTTCCTTTTATAAAATAATAATAATAAAAACAAAAACAGATGGACAGCATTCTGAGGAACAATAGCCAGGTCAGTGAGATGGCTCAGTGGATAAAGACACTTGCTGCCAAGTCTGACTAGCTGAGTTCAATTCCCAGGACTCACATAGTAGAAGGAGAGAACAGACTCTTGCAAGTTGTCATCCGATGTCCACACAGGCACCAGGGCACGCTTCTATACATGCACGTGCACGCACATACACACACACACACAAATACATAAATAAATGTAATTTATTTTTAAAAAACAGCCCTTGAGGAATGACAGCCAAAGTTGTCCTCTGGCCTACACATGAACACACATACATATGCCTCACACACATACATACACACAACACACAAGTGCATCTGTGTACACAGGAATGTGTATTCTGGGTCACATGTAAACAGAAAGAATGTCATGTGTGGTGATGCATGCATTTAATCCCAGCACTCTGGAGACAGAGGCAAATTGATCTCTGTGAGTTAAAAGCCAACCTGTTCTACATAGTAGGTTCCAGGCAAAATAGGGCTACATAGTGAGATTAAAAAAAAAAAAGTATGTCATGTGAGGATGAGGGCAGTTTTGAGCCATGTGGGGAGCATCAAATATAGCAGCAAAGTCCTAGGAGCCAGGAAGGGGCCTGAGCACACCTCTCTCAGCACTGAAACACGACCCTGTGATACCTGACCCAAGGTAGTGTCCTGGCCTCTAGATAGTGACAACATGACTGTGTGGGGCTCCTTGGGAGAAGCTAGAGCAGACTAGCACTGAAAACAAATGGTACCAAAACCGTACAGTGTTCTGTGATGTGTGTCAGCTGGCAGCTGCTCATACATGCTCAGTAGAGGAGGAGAAATCTGAATGACTCTGACCTGGATCTCTCTGCCATCATGAAGCCCTAGAGTAAATTCCCAGCAATGAAGTAAAGAAGCATGGTTCACCAAGCTGGTGGGTGGAGATGGTGTTGGCGACTGTCGGGGTACAAAGAACATGAATGGAAACACAGACTTGACTGCTGAAGGGGACAGGAGGCCAAGGCAGGAGGATCCCTTAAGCCCAGGAGTTGATAGCGAGACCATTTGCAAAAAATAAAATAAACCCAGAATGATGGTACACACCTTTAATGCTAGTACTCAGGGAACACAGGCAGGAGGATGAGGAATTTGAAGCCAGCCTGGGCTCTATAATGAGACCTTGTCTCAAAAAACAAAAACAACCCAGGCATGATGACACATGACTTTAATCTCAGCACTCAGGAGGCAGAGGTAGGCTGATCTCTGTGAGTTCAAGGCCAGCCTGGTCTATATAGCAAGTTCCAGGCCAGCTGGAGCTACAGGGAGACCCCATCTCAAAAAAATAAAAACAAAAATAAAAAAATAGCTGAGCATGGTGGTAGCACACACCTTTAATCCCAGTACTTGGGAGGCAGGGGCAGGTAGAGCTCTGTAAGTTCAAGGCCAGCTTGGTCTACATAGCAAGTTCCAGGCCAGCTGGGCCTACAGGGAGACCTTGTCTCAAAAAAGATAAATAAATATAAATAAATAAATAAATAAAATAAAATAAATCTAAATACATTTTTTAAATGAGCAGTAGCTGGGCAATAGAGGACAGATTTAATATTCAAAAGGTTCAGTATCAAAGAGTTCCTGAACCTACTCTTCATGGCAAAATACCTCATAATTCAAGTAGCTTGTGTTAGGTAGAGTGTTCTCAGGAGCCACCACAAAAAAAAAAAAAAAAGCCTTCAGTTTCTCTCTCTATCATTTATCCGCATTTCAGAACAAAGCTGACGCATATCACATCCATCTCAAGAAAATGTCTCCATGTCTGACGTGATGAAACATCACCTGACCTGTGAAGTTAGAAGAACATGCAGGTCATGGGGAAGAACATGGGTGCAAAGGGAGGAGGAAACGGTCTCCAGAAATCACCTTGGAAATCAGTAAAATCAGTAGAAAATGAGGCTTTGTTCCAGGCTGAGCTCTAAGGAGATAGCTCATTCAGTAAAGTGCTTGCCTTGCAAGCTGGAGGCTCTGAATTTGATTCCTAGAACCAACATAAAATAAATAAATGAATAAATAAATAAATAAATAAATAAATAAATAAATAAATAAATAAATAAATAAATGTAAATAAATCCTGGGTGTGGTGGCACATGCATGTTGGGAAGGTGAAGACAGACTGATTCTTGCGGCTTACTGGCTAGCCACCTAGCGTAATGGATAAGTGAGAAACTCAGTCCAGTAGGTCAAACACACTCCAGGAAAGGTTCTATACCCAATAGTATTTGCGCAACAAATTGGACTTCATGGTATTGAAAAGAAGAAAGAAAAGGAAAAAACCGACAAAGAGGACTGGCTGCTCTTGCAGAGGACCAGGGTTCAGTTCCCCATACCCACATGATGGCTAACAACCATTCTTAACTCCATTTCCAGGGGATGTGACATCCTTTTCTGGCCTCTGTGGGCACTGCACACACTGCAAGTAGTATACCTACCTACATGCATGCAGGCAAAGCATGCATACATATAAAAGAAAAAATGAATAAAAACGCCAGGTACAGTGGTGCATTCCTTTAATCCCGGCCCTCAGGAGGCAGAGGCAGGTAGATCTCTGTGAGATCAAGGCCAGCCTGGTCTACATAATGTAGCAAGTCCCAGGCCAGCTGCAGCTATAGGGAGACCCTATCTCAAAATTAATGTAAGAGGGCACCTTCCTGCCATGTTAAAGTTTAGGCTGACTCCAGTCTCTGAAATTATCAAGTAGTTGGTCCAGGGCACGGGAATACATGTCAGCTGGACCCCGGTTGTCTTGGGAACAGGTCAATGTATCCTGGAGAGCACCTGCTAACTGCAGATTTATGGCTTCTGTAAAATAGTAATTGTTACTTAATAGAATAGAAATTGTTAAGGGGGCTTTGCATCTGTAAGCTTGAGAATTTAAACTTTTCACCCCTGGTTATGGTTTCTCTGTATAATAGCTTACCCTAGAGATGGCTCAGGCCTATACACTAGGGTTCCAACACCCTTGTGTAGTAGCTCTGGCCAGTAATGACTTTCATTCAGCAAAGCTTTGTCTGAGTGGTCTTCTCTGGTGAAACACTTTACAACATTAAATAGATAAATATAAATAAATAAATAAATTTTTTTTTAAGAAATGAGAGCTCAGGCTCTCAGAGGGTACAATCTCTGACACTCTGCAAGGTGGAGAGATACAGGCACACTGCCTGGGAAGGCAGCAGATCAATGTACCCATAGGGTCAACAAAGAAAGATACTGTTGAAAGATTCCTGAATTTACAGACACAGTAAGAAGGAATTATACAAGATGAAACAGCAAGCCAGGTGTGACGGCACACACCTTTAGTCCCAGCACTCTGGAGGCAGAGGTAGGCAGATCTCTGTCAGATCAAGGCCAGCCTGATCTACATAGCAAGTGTCAGGCCAGCTGGGGCTACAGAGAGACCTTGTCTCAAAAAGACAAAAAAAAAAAAAAAAAAAAAAAAAAAAAAAGATGAAACAGCAAAGGGAATCTCAAAACTGTAAGTTCAATTGTCCTAACAAACTGCACAGGAAAGAACAATGGTTGAAAAAAATTCAAATTGGATTGGATTAAAAACTATAAACTGGCAGATCAAAAAATTCATGAAAGACAAGGATCATGAAGATAAGTGCACATCAAAATCAAGTTGCTTAAAACCAGAGAAAAAGATAAAACCATAAAAAGCAGAGATAAATGACATGTTTTATGAGAAAGTGCAATAGATTGCGCATTGGAAACTGCACACCATAGGAAACTGCCATCCACCAACTGAACTGCTGGCTTCAGGGCAGACCCCACGTTACCACACCTTGAAAGTGTCTTTCTTTTATTTTCAGTTAAAACTATGGAATTCCTGCCCCAGGTTTTAACCTTTCAGACATGTGCTCCATACCCCAAAATGTGTCTGACATCTTTCTTTCTTAAACTATGATCTCAAACTGAGCATGCTCAGGAATGTACAGTTTAGAGCAGGGTATGGTGGCTGGTGGCACTGAAGGAATTTGCTGCCAGTACCTTTGGCTTCAAGATCTGTTAAGAAAAGTTGTTTGGGCACTTTTTCCCCAATTTGGGAGGGTTGATTCTCTCCTACCATGTGGGTCTTGGGGCTCAAACTCGGGTTGTCAGGCTTGGCAGCAGGTGCCTTTATCCACTGAGCAATCTTGCCAATCCACATAATACTTTTTCTTATTGCTTAAATCTATTTAAAAGAATTGGCTAAACATAGCATAGCAACAAATGCCTATAATCCCAACACTTGGTAGATTGAAGCAGAGGGTTGAGAGTTCAAGTCATCCTTGGCTACATAGCAAGTTTGAGTCCAGCCTGGGCTACATGAAAATACAGTTTATGCATATACTATATTGAATATTGCTTGGCCAATAAATTAGGATAGGGATGTGGTTCAGTCAGTACTTACCTAGCATGCATAAAGCCCTGAGTTCTAACCCTAGCACCACATAAAACCAGACACGGTAGCTCATGTCTGTGAGCCCAACACTTAGGAGTTGGAGGTAAGGAACAAAATCCTGATAAGAAGACAGGCCACTGATAAGTAATAAAAATAGCATACTTCTGCTTTCCTGGTTTGAGACAAAGGCCTGAATGCTTTTCCTCCTGCCATAGGACAGGGACCCATTTGCAGTTGACTGGTCTAGAATAGTTTAGCTAAGATCAAGGCCAGACCTGGACATATCCCACTCAGCTTGTGGCTGTGACCTATGGGCTCTCTTGTTTAAATTTATCAACCCCTAATTAGGGGAGGGGGGTCTGCCCCATAAACACTTAAAAGGGCAGAGCCCTCCTGGGGGCTTTAGTGTCTTCTGTTTCCAAGTCTGATCTCCACTTGTGGAGAGCTTTTCTCTCTGTGTATGTTTATGTGTGTGACTGTGTGAATGTGTGTGTGTGTGTGTGAGAGAGAGAGAGAGAGAGAGAGAGACAGAGACAGAGAGACAGAGAGACAGAGAGACAGAGACAGAGAGAGATTCTGTATTTCTTTACTTTTAATAAAGTTTGTTACTTGTTGCTTTCTGCTGTATCTGAGATATTTCCTGCCTTTTAATTTTTTAAGTGGTGGAGAAAATGAATGCAGTCAAAACCCCAAGTTAATAACAGAGATAGGAGGGTCAAAAGTTCAGAGGAGGGCTGGAGAGATGGCTCAGCAGTTAAGAGCACTGACTGTTCTCACAGAAGACCCGGGTTCGAATCCCAGCACCCACATGGCAGCTAACAACTATCTGTAACTCCAGTTCCAGGGAATCTGAAAGCTTCTTCTGTCCTCCTCAGGTACTGCACGACATGGGTGCACTTACCTGCATGCAGGCAATACATGCATACACATAAATAAAAATAATAAATAAAATATTTTTCAAAAAAAAAAAGAGAGAGAGAGAGGTGGGGGAAGGGAGGGAAGAACTTCAATTCTTTTGGTGGTGTTGTGATTCTTTGAAAGAAGATCTTACTCTGTAGCCCAGACTGTCCTGGAACTCTGTTCTCCTGCCTCGGCCTCCTGCATGTTGGGAACACAGGTGTACACCACACCTGGTTAAGAAATTAAGGCAGGATTACTGCAAGTTCCAGGCCAAGCTGGGCTATATAGTAAGTTGGGGGCCAGCCTCAGCTACAAAGTAAGACCTTGTGTCAAAAACAAAAACAACTGGGGCCTGGAGAGATGGTTCAACAGTTAAAGCACTGGCTGCTCTTGCAGGGGACCCGGGTTTGGTTCCCAGCACCCATATGGCAGCTAACAGCCATCTGTAACTCCAGTTCCAAGAGATCTGACACCTTCCTCTGGTCTCCATGGGCATTGTACACATGGGTGAACTTACATACATGCAGGCAAAACACTCACACATGTAAAATAAAATAAACCGGCTAGCCTGGGCTACACAGTGAGACCCTGTCTCTCAAAAAAAAAAAGGGTAGGGGAGAAGAAAAGAACAGAAAAGAGGGGACTGGATGGAAAGACAATTCAGGTTCAATAATTAAAAGCACTTGCAGAGGACCCAGGTTTGGTTCTCAGTATCCACATTTTGAGTGACTCACAACTGCCTGTAACTCCAGTTCCAGGAAATCTGACACTCTCTTCTGGTTTCCATGGATGAACATGCACACACTCAGGTACACATACATAAATTTTTTTAAAAAGAGAGTCTGGAGAGATGGCTCAGCAGTTAAGAGCACTGGCTACTCTTGCAGAGGACCCAGGTTTGGTTCTCTACATCCATATGGTAGCTAATGCCCATCCTTAACTCCAGTTCCAGGGGATATAACAACATCTTCTGGCCTCCACAGGCATTGCATGCACGTAGTACACTTACCTGCAAAGCATTCATACACATAAAAATAAATAAATCGGGTCTGGAGAGATGGCTCAGTGGTTAAGAGCACTGACTGCTCTTGCAGAGGATCCGGGTTTGATTCCCAAGCACCCACATGGTGGCTATGAACCATCCTTAACTCCAGTTCCAGGGGAATCTGAAGCCCTCTTCCAACCTCCCTAGCATTGCACAACACGGGTGCACTCACATACATGCAGGCAGTACACTCAT
>NW_008348657.1:319873-329067 GCF_000622305.1 Nannospalax galili
AAATAAATAAATCAAAAATATTTTTAAATTATAAATAAATCTATTTTTGAAACAGTGTCTCACTGTGTCCTGGAACTCACAGATCTCTGCCTCCAAGTGCTGGGATTAAAGGCATGGTCAGCAATAAATTTTTAAAAGGTTTCGATAAATATAGTGTTTGGGGTCCAAAAATTTCCCTGAAGTGACCACTCGGACACTGAGACTCAGGAGAACTTAACTGCTTTATTGAAACCAACCGGCCGGGGATGCAAGCTGGCTCGGGAGCTGCACTGCAACCCAGAGCCGTGGAAACACTGGGTTTTTAAGCACAAAAACCACAGAGCAGGGGATTTCTATAGAAACCATAAACAGATGTACCAGGAAAGGGTTTGAACAATCTAGGGCTGATTTCCAGAGCCTTAACCTATAGCCATTGGCTAGCTTACCTGGGGCAGAACATTCTTCCTCTTCTGCCCTGGACCATTTCCATAGAAACCATAAACAGATATACCAGGAAAGGCTTCAAACGATCTAGGAGATTTCCAGCGTCAGGCGGAGGGCAGCTCTTTCTCAGAGGACAGGGAGGCAGTCTGAGAGGCACTCTTCTTCATTCCCCCCTTTTGTTTTGGAAATTCTTTTGAATCAAACCATTGATTCATATGTGTCATCTAGTGGGTTGTAATAGGCCCTCATAACTATCAGTTGTACAGTGGAGACCCTTTGTTTAACAAACTTGACTAGAGCATTAAAGATACAGGTCCAAAGATTAACAGTGCTATAAGGATTAAGAGGGGACCGGCCAGAGCAGTGATAAGGGTAGTAAGCCAAGGTGACCAGGAGAATAGGGACTCAAACCAGTTTTGGGAACTTTTTCTCAGTTCTTCTCGTTCTAAAACACTCTTTTTGATCTGGGCCAGGGTGTCTTTAATCACACCCGTGGTTGGCATAAAAACAACATGTTTCTCCCAGAGCCATGCAGAGTCCACCTTCCTTGAGAAAAAGCAAATCGAGGCCCCTTCTGTTTTGTAAGACTACTTCAGCTAGTGAATCTACCTGTTGTTCTAAGTAGGAGGCAGTGGTATGTAATCTCTTAATATCTTTATCAACCTGTTCGCTCAAGATTCTCAAGTTTCGATTACTGGTGACCCAGGCTGCTGTTCCTATGGTGGCGGATCCTGCTATCCCCTTTCCCACAAGGAGGTGAACTAAAATGGAGACTGCTGTGGCTCTTTGAGGCCAAGAGAGACCCATATGATGTCTTCCAGCATCCCCTCCATAGTAATAAACCTGGGGCATGACATGTACCAGTAAACAAAATTCTTGTCTCCCTATGAAATATTGGGGGTACAAACAAGGAGTTAGGCCAGAAGAGCAAGCAAACCAAGTGGAATGGAGGGCAGCAAGCAATTGGGTGTCTCCTATAGACCAGGTGTTCCCGGGTAAAGTATAGGACTAATTACCCCTCAGTCCCCATGTGCAGCCCATGTCCCATTTCTGATCCATAGTAAAGACATCCCATTGTTTTAGGGTTATAAGAGGGTTGCAGGTCTTGGGAACCATGCAAGACCTATTTTTTTCCAATTTAATATTAAGGTATGGATCTTGTCATTCAAATGGATACCAAGTCAGGGCCCATGCCTCACAACCCCAGTAAGCACAGTAATAGCTTCCTTCATCACAGTCAGTCCCAGTGTTCACCGGGCATGCGTAGAAGGCAGTTCCTAAGGCTTTTTCTGCATCTATGGTGTCAGCCCTACATCCAGTAGCAGGTCTCTGTGCCATCACTACCCCATGACCACCCATTTGGTATCCCTCATGCTTTCAGGTGGCTCTCTACCCAGTGTTGAGCATAAGGAACATGGGTTGGTTTCAAACCAGGGAGCAATCTGAGGGTTAGGAGGTGTCACCCCCATAATAACCTTTTCTGTCTGTGTATCAGATAATTTCCAGACATAAGTCTGGGGCTGGTAGACTCTTTGGGGGGCTGTCCCATAGGGTAGAGTCAGCAGGAGCAGAGTCATAGCAACACCAGGGGAACAGGCGAATTGTCTTTTACCAATCAAAGTTTCAGGGTGTCTTCTGGGTGATGCTGGACCTTCCATTTTTCTTGGTCAACCTGAGCAGACTTGATGTGTGAGTGATGAATCCAGGTGCGCAGTCTGTCCACCTTCACTGCCATGGGAGTTGTCAGGATCACAGTGAATGGTCCTTTCCACCAAGGGGCCAATGTCTCCTTCTGATGTCGTTTTACCCAGACAATGTCCCCAGGTTGATAAGGATGTGGAGTAGCGGGAGGCAGTTCATGCACGTGCCAGATCAGGGGGTGGAGGTGCTCCTGTACAGCCTGAAATGTCCTAATAGACTGGAGGATTTCATGATTAGATATTTCAGGCAACAGTTCTGACTTTAATCTTGGGACCAGGGGAGGGGGTCTTCCAAAAAGAATCTCAAAAGGAGTTATTCCCTGGATATAGGGGGAGTTTCTAACCCTGAGGAGGGCAAAAGGGAGGAAAGTCACCCAGTCTGTGCCAGATTCTAAGGTTAATTTAGCCAAGGTCTCCTTAAGGGTCTGATTTATCCTCTCTACCTGTCCTGAACTCTGGGGATGGTATACACAATGTGGTTTCCAATCTGTCCCCAGGGACTTTGCTAAAGCCTGAATTACCTGAGAGATGAACACTGGTCTGTTGTCAGATCCTAGCACCAGGGGCACACCAAACCTGGGAATGAGTTCATCTAGCAACTTCTTGGCAACTATGGCTGCCGTTTCCTTCTTGGTGGGAAAGGCTTCTACCCACCCTGAAAAAGTGTCTACAAAAACCAGTAAATATTTATATCCAAACCATCCCGGCTTTACCTCAGTGAAGTCTACCTCCCAGTGGACTCCAGGTGCAGTTCCTCTTTCACATTTTCCTGAGGATTTATCATTTTTTGGGAAGGCATTAGTCATCTGGATGCCATACATCTGGAGGTGATGTCCTGTATAGTAGCTGTTGAGGAAGGAAACTGGAAGCATCTGGTTAGTAATTACCTGATCTTTTCTTTTCCTGTGTGGGTTCCTTCATGAGTTGGCTAACTAGCATTTCCCCCAGGAGACAGGGGAGGATGACCTTGCCATCTGAAGTGTGTCTCCATCCTGAGGAGACATAATCCATTTGGAATTGTCTGGAAATATTTGTCATCCTCTTCTGTATATGAAGGCTTTTCAGGTAACGTAGGATCTGGCAGGGCTAGGACAGCAGGTTCGCACGGGGATTCTGCTATTTCCTTGGCAACTTGATCCACCTTTTGGTTTCCTCGGGCCTCAGGTGTCTTGTTCTTTTGGTGTCCTGGGCAATGAATGACTGACGCCCTTTTGGGCGTCCATATGACCCTTAACAAATCAATGATCTCTTGTTCGTGTTTGTCTTTCCTTCTGATGTCAGGAGGCCTCTTTCTCGATAGATGGCCCCATGTACATGAACAGTGGCAAAAGCCTATGTACTGTCAGTGTGAATGTTGACAGTCTTACCCTCTCCCAGTCTTAGGGCCTGAATCAAGGCTATCAGTTCAGCCTTTTGTACAGAGGTTCCTTTGGGCAGGGCTTCTGCCCACAGGACATCCTCCTGGGTGAATACTGCCACCCCTGCATACCTGACTCCATCTTTTATGTAACTACTCCTGTCTGTGAACAATGCCAAGTGAGGGCTCTTCCATGGTATGTTGGTGAGATTGGATCAGCTTCCCTGGACATGTTGTAGCAGTTCAGAGCAGTCGTGATACACAGTTGTCTCAGACTCAGTGTCAGGTGAGGCATATCCAGTAGGAGAGACTGGTAATGAGTTAATCTTGCATTTGTGATCCAATGATCAAGCGGGGCCCTCAGGAACCCTTCAATGGTGTGAGAAGTAGTCATGAGCCAGTGATCAGGCAATGCCCTCAGCACCCCTTCAATAGCGTGGGAGGTGGTCACAATCAGTTGTTGTCCCAAGGTGAGTTTATCAGCATCCTTAACTAGGACTGCAGTGGCCACTATGATCTTCAAACAGACTGGCCATCCATCCACTACTGAGTCTAATTTTTTTGAAAGGTAGGCTACTGGCCTCTTCCAGGGGCCCAAAGTTTGAGCAAGTATGCCCTTAGCTACACCAAACAATTCATCTACATAAAGTAGAAGGGCCTCGAGATGTCAGGTAGGACTAGGGCTGATGCAGAAGTGAGGGCCTGTTTTAGGTTGTCAAAGGCCTGCTGTTGTTCTTCTCCCCAGAAAAATGCCGAGGGTCCCCCTGACTTGTTACCTCATATAGTGGCCTGGCCAGCTCTGCAAAACCAGGTATCCACAGGCGACAATATCCAGCTGACCCCAGGAATTCTCTGACTTGTCTTTGACTTCGGGGAACAGGGATTTTCCAGGACAGCCTTTTTCCTTGCAGAGGAGAGCCTGTGCATACCCCCTTCCAATTGAAACCCCAGATACTGTACCTCCTCCTGGCAGATCTGTGCTTTTTTAGCTGAACCTCTAGGCAAGGGGGACGGTCAGAGGTGGCGAGTAGCAAATCATCTATGTATTGCAGAAGAGAAGCTTGGGGGTGGGCAGTTCGGTACCTTCAGAGGTCTTCATGCAAGGCCTCGTCAGAGATGGTGGGAGAGTTCTTAAACCCTTGCAGAAGCCTTGTCCAGGTCAGTTGGCCACTGAACCCTTCTTCAGGATCTTGCCATTCAAAGGCAAAGATGGGTTGGCTCCCCTTGTCCAAGGGGATACTGAAAAAAGCATCTTTCAAATCCAGGATGGTATAAATCATCCTGTCAGGGGCCAGGAAGCTCAGGAGGGTGTAAGGGTGTAAGGAGTGCAGTGGGGTATATGTCCATGACTCTCTTATTCACCTCTCTCAGATCCTGCACAGGTCTATAGGAGGGGAGATGAGCCCTGACCCCCTCAATCTTTTACCTTTTGAGTTTCCTCATGTTTCCAAGGACAATCTCTTATCTAATGTCCCATCTCCTTACAGTAGGCACATTGGTCTCTCTTTAAGGGGCCAGCCCAAGGGCCCAGTCCCCTCTGCCAATTCTGATCTCTGGGAAGATATATTCTGCGGGGGGGGGGGGAAGTTCACCCTCTCTTAGAGCCAAAGCCCATGCCAGTTTTCAATTGTGACATTCCTCACGTTCCTCCTGGGTCTCACGGTTATTGAAGACTTTTAGGGCAATTTCAAGCAATTCAGAGAGATTCTTACTTTTGAAGCCTTCCAACTTTTGCAATTTCTTCCAGATACCAGGAGCAGACTGGGTCACGAAGGCAATGTTTATTGCTCATTGATTTTCTGATGCCTCAGGATCAATAGGAGTATAAGCCCTGTAGGCCTCTATAAGCCTCTCCAGGAACTGTGCTGGAGCCTCTGTCTGTCCCTGCAAAACCTGACTGATTTTTGACAAATCTGTAGGCTTTTTAGCAGCAGCCTGGAGACCCCCATAAGAATCTGGCTTTAGAGTTTGAGTGACTCCCTACCTGCAGGAGTTGTTGGACATCATTCCAGGTGGGCTGGTGAGTAAGAAAGAGAGTCTCCGGGAGACCAATTAAAGCCTGGGGTTTTTCAGAGAAAGGAGGATTTTGTAATTTCCAATTATAAAGATCACTGGTTGAGAAAGGAGAATAAACAAGAAAATTGTAGCCAGAGGAATCCGGCAGGGCCATAGCAAGAAGGGGAAGGATGGTAGGGGTCCTATAGGGCTGGCCTGAACCCATGTGTGGAGTGGTATGGGGTAGAGGGGTGGTCAGAGAAGGAGGAGTGGCAGTAAAGGCAGAAGCAGGAGAAGGAGGAAAGAGAGGAGAGGCAGGAGAAGGAGGGGGAGCTGATGGGGGAGGTGAGATTCATAATATAGGGGACCTGGTCAGGGTGTCCTGGGTTTCCAAAGATCACAGCCTGAACAGAAGAAAGTTTGTTAACATCAAAGGACCCAGTGGAGGGCCAGTCAACATCAAAAGATGGCCATTCAAGAGAACAAAGTGTACGGAATTTCCCCGAATAGACAGTGTCTCCAGAGATTGCGGCCGCCTTCTAGAAATCCTTAAAATGAGAAAGAATTAAGTCAAAGGGATTGTCTTCAGATGAAGGAGACTGACCCATGATGGAAAAGAAAAGGATTATGCCAAAACAAAGACAAACGAGAAACAGACAGATTGGGTAGATCCGTTCAAGACTTGACTGACACAGAACAAAGGCTTTGCACATCAGAGAATCGCTGTGAGAGTGATGAGGGTTGACACCAAAGGCCTGGAGGGCACAAGCAGTCAACAATTCAGATGGAGGGTCAGGCGTCCCCCGTCCTCCAGCTTGGAGAGCAATACTGCATCCAGTTTCTCTCCCTTGAGCCCCTAGAAATCTGGACACCCAGAACAGAAATCAAAACAGACTCACCACAGGAGAAACCAGATCTGATGGGCACTAAATGGAGAACAAAAAAGACAGGAAAACAGACTGAGGGTCTTTTAGGGAATCCCAGACAGAGCCCCCAAAATGTTCAGGGTCTGAAAAATTCCCTGAATTGATCACTCGGACACTGAGACTCAGGAAAACTTAACTGCTTTATTGAAACCAACCAGCCGGGGATGCAGGCAGGCTTGGGAGCTGCACTGCGACCCAGAGCCATGGAAACACAGGGTTTTTAAGCACAAAAAACACAGAGCAGGGGATTTCTATAGAAACCATAAAGGAAAGGGTTTGAACAATCTAGGGCTGATTTCCAGAGCCTTAACCTAGCCATTGGCTAGCTTACCTGGGGCAGAACGTGTAAGAGTGAAACCACTGAGGACAAGTCAGCCTTTCAGGTTGCAACAGCAAGAGGTTTATTTGATGCACAGGTACCTGTGGGCACAGAGTCTCCTCGGAGGACTTGCGCGCCCCAGGTTGGAGTTTGGCAGTTTTTATAGAGCAGAAGCAGGGTACAGAAGCAGAAGAGCAGTTATTGGTTAATTCAAGCACACACACAATAATTTCAAAAGTATGCAGAGATATGGGGTAAGGGCCGGGGCTAAGGGGAAGTGGGATTGCTAAATGGGAGGTGACCTCAGAGGCACAGGTGTTTTTCCCTCGATTTCCTGGTATCGGGCCCTCAGGGTGGTCAGGAGTTCTACCCGTAAAACTTGTTTATGGCTTGATCTGTGAAGCTTGACCGGCGCCTGCCCGTCCTGCAGCCTTTTGATAAGGCTGGTCCTGGTTTTTGTCAATTTTAAACATGTGGGCTCATGAGTACTCATGACGCCTAGTCTTTTTCATTCCTCCCTTTTTCTATGGACATATGAGTGGAATCTTTCACTCATCATAACATGTCTGGATCTTCGGTCCTCAATGCCTGGTACTGGCTTGTGAGGACTAACGCCTGCACTACAGACAGCCGTTCCTTCACAAATTGGACCAGTCGATTAAGTATACAAGGTCCCAGGGTTAAAATAAGAAGGAGTAGGACTAAGGGTCCAGCTAGGGTGGATACCAATGTGGTGAACCAGGGTGATCTATTATAAAGGTTTTCAAACCATCCTTGTTGAGACTCAAGGTGTCGTTTCCTTTCTTCTAATCTATGTTTGAGCCTGTCTAGAGTCTCAGTGACTATCCCAGTCTGATCAGCATAGAAGCAACATTGTTCTTTTAAGGCAGCACACAAGCCTCCCTGTTTTAGGAATAACAAATCTAAACCCCGTCTATTTTGTAATACTACTTCGGATAGAGAGGTAAGGGAGTCCTTAAGAGCCCGGACGGATTTTTCCAAGGCGAGCAGATCTTGGTTCATCGCCTGGTGTAAAAGCATGTATTGGTCTGTACGGACAAGCGCGGTGGCCCCCGTACCTATTCCTGCAGTGATACCTCCTACTCCTAGCAGAACGGCCAAGGTGAGGGAGATAGGCTCTCTCTTAAACCTGGTGGGGGAATTCTCATAAAAATTCAGTACATAGTCATCCTCGTGCCAGTAAATCCGAGGCCACAGCTGAATTAGGACACAGAAATCCCGGGTAGAGTTTAACATTGTTGCTGACACACATGGGGTGAGCCCCGTACTGCATGCCCAATAGGTACCACTAGGAGGTACTAGATAATAATTACCAGGATAGATTATTGCAGTTTCATTGCAGAACTTGGAGGTAGTAGGGGGGTTTCCGATACAGGTGCCACTAGAGGTCACCTGAGTCAGGGTTAACTGATGTTCCCCGGTTAGACATGCGGGGGGGGCTTCTGTATGGTTAGAGTAATTTCCCTGAATGGCAATGCCCTCATAGTAGGGGGGCTGTGGATTAAGGCACAGCCAGCAGCTCTTAGTTTTTCCAGGATCAGATTGATTAAGTGCCTGGAATGCCCCCTTGATTAGATTTAGGAGCCTATCCCCGGTACCTGGTGTGGTTGGGGTAGGACTTAGGGGTGTCTGGGGTCTGCTATGGGTTTGATTCCGACTATCCAGTGAGGGAGCTCTAGGTACCGAGGCCGGGCGTTGGTCTGGAAGAACGGGGTTAGGTCCGACTGACTGAGGTGGGGCAAGGACTGAGTATTCTCTCCTTATTGTAATGAGGCCGAAGGGATCTTTCCATCCCCAATCAGGGAGATAAACATAAATGCCCCATGTCTTCTGGAGGCTCCAGTCGGCCTTTTTCCCGTTCTCTGTGAGTTCTAAAGTTAGCCGGTTGGTACCTGTGCATATTCTAGACCCTGTCTCTGACAGCTTAATCAAATCCCAACTAGAGCTGGGTTTCCAGTAAGTGGTCCCAGCGGTCTCACAGCCCCATACAGCACAATAACCTACTTCCGGTCCCTTGCACGAAGTTATGAGATCTGGTTCTCTCCCATTCCCTGGGCATGCATACACCCCATGGAAACGGCCACCTGTCCCACAGCAAGCTCCAGGGATTAATTTGCAGAGGTCAAAGCTTAAGCTCGGAAAGGTGGCGCCTAAAGTCCCCACCTTAGAGGTCTGATTAAGGGGCTGGTTGTCTCGGAGACCAATCAAAGTCCAGGTTATGTTGTACACAGCATGGGGGTTGGGACATTGAATAGCGGGAATAAGGGAAAACAGAATTAGGATCATTAAATTGTAGTGAGTCTTAGCTTTAAGGGGTTTTCTGTCCGGACTAGCCGCCATTTCCTTTCGTCAGGGGGCTGTTCTTGGTGTTCAGGGTTCGCTGCCTTGACGTGGGAGGCGTGGATCCAAGTCGCAATCCCGTCGACCTTAAGAGCGGTTGGTGTGGTGAGAAG
>NW_008348657.1:331070-331308 GCF_000622305.1 Nannospalax galili
AGGCGTTTGAGAGCCACCGATCCGGGGGCTCTCTGATGAGAGACTCAAGAGCGTGAGGGGCCCGAACACAAAGAGGCTGACCCAGGGTTAACTTAAAGGCATCTTTGACCAGGACTGCCAGCGCTGCCACCATTCTCAGACAAGGGGGCCAGCCGGCAGCCACTGGGTCTAGTTTCTTTGACAAGTAGGCTACGGGGCGTCTCCATGGCCCCAGTCTTTGAGTAAGGACCCCTTTCGC
>NW_008348657.1:333758-350137 GCF_000622305.1 Nannospalax galili
CTGCTCGGAGGCCCGCTGTGAGCAACTGGCGATAAAGGCGTAGGTGTCCCCTACCTTCAGGTGTGTTGAAGTCCCAATCTGGTCTGGTCAAGGGAAAGGCAGCTTCTATCTCGTTGGGCAGCTGGGTAGGTCTCCCATCCGCCCCAGGAACCTGCTTGCGGGCTTCCAGAATAACCCTCTGTTTTTCTTCTGTCGTGAGGAGAACTTGGAGAAGCTGCTGGCAATCATCCCAGGTGGGCTGGTGGGTTAGAAGAATAGACTCTAGGAGGTTAGTTAGGGCCACAGGGTCTTGGGAGAAGGACGGGTTATGAGTTTTCCAGTTATACAGGTCTGAAGCGGAGAAGGGCCAATACTGAAACTGGTTTCCTTCCCCTCCTGCGAGTCGGAGGGGCAGGATGTGTGAGGAATCTCCCTGTCCTCTCCTCTCTCTGAGTCGACCCGCAATGGGAGAGGGAGCGACCTCCGGTCCCTCTGCTTGGACGTCATCTAGAACCGCCGCAGCAGCCTGCGGAGGGGGGTGATAGGGAGGGAGAGAAGATCTTAGCTTTAACCTGCAAAATAACATCAGAATCAAAAGTCCCATCCCGAGGCCAACCGACATTAAACATGGGCCACTCGGAGGAACAAAAGGTTATCCATTGATTCTTCTTGATTTCCATTGATTGGTTGTGGGCTCGGCTCTTGACTTCTTTCCAGTGATCTAAGGTCAGACTCAAAGGGGTAGTTAGTTGTTGTCCCATTTTAGGACTTTCTAGAATTATAAAGAGACCAGCAACCAGCAGAGACAATAAAATCAGACAGCCCCCTGCAAGGTATCGCTTAGTGTGGCTCTGGAGAAAAAGTGAAAGTATAAAATCAGAGGGCGGAGTTGGTGCTCCGCGTCTCAGGGATACGTATCCTTCAGATGTATATTGAGCTCCAAAATACCGGGCACCCCAGACCATTGGGATGCGGTCGCGACCAACACAAATACACAGAATACACACAGGAAAACAATTTACTCAGATGTGCAGCTCAGTCAGGCGACAAGGGGATTCCACGTCCCTTGCTGACAAGGGGATTCCACGTCCCTTGTTCAGATGAGATCCACGAGTACAGATGAACAAAAAGTTCTACGGATGTGGATCTCACAGTCCCTGGGGCGTCCCCCAGGGCGACAGGCAAAGCTCAAAGACCGTCGTCTTGCTCTTGCACTGTCCAAAAGTACAGACGAGATCTCAGATTCCAAATTCTACAGATGCTGCCTAACAGGATCAGACAAAACAGACAAAAGACAGACAACGCAAGACACAGAGACAACACTGAAGGGGAAATGGGATTACTGGTATCGGGCCCTAAGGGTGGTCCTTCCGCCCGTAAGATTTGTTTACAGCTTGATCCTTGAAGCTTGACCAGCGGTGCCTGCCTGTTTTGCAGCTTTTAGATAAGGCTGGTTCTGGCTTCTGGCTGACAATGGGCTTGTGGAGCTTTTAGATAAGGCTGGTTCTGGCTTCTGGCTGACAATGGGCTTGTGGAGCTTTTAGATAAGGCTGGTTCTGGCTTCTGGCTGACAATGGGCTTGTGGAGCTTTTAGATAAGGCTGGTTCTGGCTTCTGGCTGACAATGGGCTTGTGGAGCTTTTAGATAAGGCTGGTTCTGGCTTCTGGCTGACAATGGGCTTGTGGAGCTTTTAGATAAGGCTGGTTCTGGCTTCTGGCTGACAATGGGCTTGTGGAGCTTTTAGATAAGGCTGGTTCTGGCTTCTGGCTGACAATGGGCTTGTGGCGCCTAGTTTCCTCAAACGTTCTTCCTCTTCTGCCCCAGATCATTTCCATAGAAACCATAAGCAGATATACCAGGAAAGGCTTCGAACAATCTAGGGGATTTCCAGAGTCAGGCGGAGGGCAGCTTTTTCTCAGAGGACAAAGAGGGGGGTCTGAGGGGCACTCTCCTTCAATAGCACAGGCATTAAAACAGAGAGAAGACATTTGGGAAAAAGACATGGGTAGGGGGTTCTCAGAAGAGTCCTGGGCTGGGGATGTAGCACAGTTCGTAGAGTGCTCCCTAGCATACATGAAGCCCTGAGTTCAAGTCCCAGCAGCAAATAAGCCAGACATTGAGGTGTAAACCTGCAATCTCAGTACTCAGGAGGTAGAGGCAGGAAAATTAGAAGTTAAAGATTATCCTCAGCTATATAATAAGTTACATGAGACCCTGTCTCAAGAAATAAATTAATTTAAAAAAATAGAGACAGCTTCAAGTGCCTTAACAATAGCCATATGTATAATTTTAGTTTTTATTTTTTGTTTTTTAACATTTGTGTGTGTGTGTGTGTGTGTGTGTGTGTGTGTGTGGTAGCCAGCACCTTTCTTTGGGAGTTAGGAGTTGTTCCTCAGAGTTGTTCACCTATTTTGGCCTGGAGATCACCAAATAAACCAGGTGGCCTGCCAGGAGCCCAAGGGTTCTACTCACTAGGCCATGTCACTGGCCCTAGGGTCTCTGTGTGTTCACATGCATGTGTGTGCACGTATGTGTAGTGGCCAGAGGTTGATGAGGGTGCCCTCCTCCATCACTGTCTATCTTTTTTATTGAGACAAGGTCTCTCACTGAAACAACAGCGGTAATTTGGCAAGAGTAGCTGGCCAGCAAGCCCTAGGATCTCCCTGTCCATCTTCTATTAGGATTACAGGTGCAACTACTGCACTCAACTTTTTACACGGATGCTGAGTATCCAAACAGATCCTCATGCTTGAGTGGCAAGCATTCTACCAACTGAACCCTCTCTCCAGCCCTTCCTTTTTTTTTTTTTTTTTAGACAGGAGTTCATGTATCTCAAGGTGGCCTCAAACTTGCTATGTAACTGAAGCTGGCTTGACCTCTCATTCTCTCCTTCTCCTCTCTCCTCCTCTTTTTTGAGACAAGGTCTGACTATATAATGCCCCTGCTGGACCTGGACCTTGCTACATAGACCATGAGGGTCTTGAACTCACAAAGCTCCACCTGCCTCTGCCTCTCCCAAGTGCTGGGATTAAAGGTGAGCACCAGGACCCCAGGCATGCTTTTTTTTTTTTTTTTCTTTTCAGTGAGATCATAGAATGGTTTCTGAAGTACTGAATAGGATTATAAACTAAGATGAAAACGCAGGTCACAAAGGCCAAAGATTCTTTACTATATTAAATCACAAAGAAGACATATGTTTTTGAATGTAAACAAAGTTGTAATCTTGTTTGTGAGGTTCTCAGAAAATCACAGGTTTAAAGCTAGGAAAGAAACAAGGCTAAACTCAAAGGTCACATACTCCTGGGCCTTAAGCACAATTCACTGCTATTTACAGTTGTGGGGCTGAGTTTTTGTTTGTTTTTCGTCTTTTTGAGACAGGGTCTCCCCATAGCCCCAGCTGTCCTGGAACTCGATATGTAGACCAGGCTGGCCTGGAACTCACAGAGAGCTGCCTGCCTCTGCCTCCCGGGTGCTGGGATTAAAGGCGTGGGCCACCACACCGGGCTTAATTCACTGCTGTTTAACATTCTTATTTGAAATAGCTCCAAATAAAAATAATATTGGTTCTATGTAGGCAATCGTTTTTTATTTTTGCTTTTTTAAATAGTTATTTGAGAAAGGGTCTCCTCAATATGTACCCCAGGCAGGCCTTGAACACAAAGCAAGTCTCTGGCCTCTGCCTCTCAAATGCTGGGGCTACAGGTCAACACCACCCTGCCAGGCAATCTTTGTTGTGCCAGCAAGAGACTTCAACCAGACTCCAGGATGAGGGACTCCTTTTCCTTCCCACAGTCTCTTAATTTTCCGTGTCACAAAAACACAAGAGTAAAATATAGAGCCAAACAGCGCAGGGTCAGGTGGGAAGGTCTGACCAGATACTAGCAGAGCCAGCCTGCCTGAAAAAAATGTACAGAGGCGTTTTCCCCAGTCCAGTCCTCTGGGGCTACTATGGTGAACGTAGGCGCTTAGGCCCTGGTCTGCTCAAGTGGGCCAAATACCGACCCAAATTTGCCTTCCAGTAAATGTTCACCCATCTTTTCTTGGGAGAAGGCTCAGACCTGCATTGTCTCCTAAAAGAAACACCCACACTCCTAGAAATTAGCTGGCATCCAGGGGTCTGGTGTCATTGCTCCCCTTCCCTGAAAGCACAAGTCCCCTAAAGCGTTGGGAAGGTCCTGCCTTTCCTACACTCCTGTGCAAGGCGCCAAGCTGGAACACCTGCTCGAGGCGGTGACCTGGACTGCGATTCTAGCCTGGCTTCCCGCAAGTAAATCCTCTTGCCTGTAAAGCCAGTCTGGGGATGCCTCTAGTCCACCCTAGCCTGGAGGTAAGGCTTTAGGATGAGTGAGTCTGCGGCAGGGCCATCTGGGAGGACCGACCGGGTGCAAGCGTCCCTCCCCTCTCCCCTCTTCCTCCTCCCCTCCCCTCTCCCCATCCCCGTCCTTCAGCTCCTCCCCCTCCCTTCTCCCCCCTCCCTTCTCCCCCCTCCCTTCTCCCTCCTCCCTTGCCCTCTTCTTTCCCTCCCTCTCCGCGGCCGCGCACCCTCCCCTCCCGGTTTTCTTCTCCCTCCCTAGTCCTACCCTCCCTGGTCCCGCCCTCCCTCCTCCTGCGACCCCGCCCCTCTCCTTCCCCCTCCCCCTACCTGGCTCCTCCGGGGGTCAGCGGTGCGCAGGCGCGGAGACAAGTCCCACTGGGCCGCAGCCGGTGGCCGGCTAGCCGTGGGCCATCGCCCGGCCCTCCCTGCACCGTACCCCTGACTCTGCCGAGACCGGCGGACCCGCGGAGCCGCGGCGGCAGGATGGCGCAGACAGCCATGTCTGAGACCTACGGTAAGACGTGCGGGTCCGCGGCGGGGCGGGGGACGGAGGAACAGGCCTCCGGGTCCGGGAATGTTGGAGGGCGGGGGTTAGGGTCTCCAGAGCGTGTGTCTACAATCTCTGGGTGTCAGAGACTGGCCTGGGATCCTGAGGATCTCAGTTGTCGACGGCTAGGTAGAGATGCTGAGAACCAAGGGATGCCTGGGCCGAGCGGGATCCCAAGAATCTCAGGAGGGTGTCAGAGGTGAGCTGAGACTCTCAGGGCGTCAGGGGCCAGGCTGGGCTGGAATCTTGAAGATCTAGGGGTGTCAGGGGCTGAACTGGGATCCTAGGCCAGCAGGTGCCCCCGCAGCTGTGCAGAGCTGATTTGATCTGCTCTTCCAAGTTCCCTACTGCTTTGTCCCTGACTTTCACCCTTACATTTTCCTTCCTGGGTCATTAAATCCATCGCTCAAGGTTGGGGGAGCCAGTTTGACATTGATTCTCCCCCTCCCCACTTCAGCAGGGATGAAGACTCCGGGCCATGCCTGCATCCGATATCCCTGGGGCCTCTTATGTGTATGAATGTATTCCCTGCATGTATGTGAGTGCACCAGTGTCTTGCAGTGCCGCAGAGGTCAGAAGAGAGCTTCGGATTCCCCTGGAACTGGAGTTAAGGACTGTTTGGTTCGTAGACGCCATGTGGATGCTGGGAATCAAACCTGGGTCCTCTGCAAGAGCAGTCAATGCTTTTAACCACTGAGCCATCTCTCCAGCCCCAAACATATTTCTTTTTTATAACCATAAGTCTTGGACACCAGGAACAGTGTGTTTTTCATCTTTGTTTCCCTTCCGAAGCCAGCCTGAGTGTGCGGGTGTTTTTTGTTTGTTTTTGTTTTTTATAAGTGAAAGCTTTCCGGTCTATGTAGTGGTGTATGTGGTGGGTTAGTTTTTCGCCCCCCCACTGCCCCCACCCTTGCAAGATAAGAATAAACAACTGGTACTATGCATTGTGGTTGGTTGATGACTGCTAGTCTAGAATCGAGAATTTGACCTGGTGTGTGTTTGTCTGAGGGTGAAAGCATGGACATCAGGCCAGGTCATCCCAGTCTGTGCCACCTGGGTGGGGCCTGGGGCCTGCCAGGAAGGCTCCAGTCACTGTGAAAGTACCATAGGGACTTCCCTGGGCCAGGGGAGTTTGCAGTTCAGTAGGGACTGTTAATCCCACTGTGTCCTTAATGGGTGAACAATTAAAAACCAGGCAACAGTTCTGAAGGAGTGTGGTCTGGGCAAGTGTGTGAGAAAGAGCTGACCCAAATGGGTTCGCATGGGGCAGGTAGACAGGCAGCCCCAAAGCCCAGGCCTGGGGGTGCTGTTTGGGTACTTCAGCTTAGGGAGGGCGGGGAGGCAGCAGAAGAGGCTTGGAGGTTCGACTTTGAGAGGGTGGGACTGTGGGAAGGTGTCATATGAGACACAGCAGCCTGGCCCACTGTCTCTCTTGGCACTCCCTTCTGTGGCACTGGGGTGTGATGTCTGCCCCTACAATCTTAGGGTACCCTCCAGGGAGTGGCTGGCTTTCTAAGGACTAGTGTTGTCAGGGCTGCGGGTGGCCTACATGTGGCTCCGTGTGGTCTGGTTCTGCCAGTCAAAAATGTCACCAGTGGGGCTGGAGAGGTGGCTCAGCACTTAAGAACACTGTTCTTGCAGAAGACCTGGGTTCGTATCCCAGCACCCACATGGCAGCTAACAACTGTCCGTAACTGCAGTTCCACGGAATCCGACAGCCTCTTCTGTCCTCCAAGGCATTGCACGACACGGGTGCACTTACCTACATGCAGGCAATACATGCATACACATAAGATAAAAATAATAAATAAAATATTTTTTTAAATGTCACCAGCTGGGCATGGTAGCACACGCCTTTAGTCCTAGCACTTGGGAGGCAGAGGCAGGCCGATCTTTGTGAGTTCAAGGCCAGCCTGGTCTACATAGTGCGTTCAGGTCAGCTGGGGTGACAGGGAGACCCTGTCTCAAAGAGACCGAAAAAAAAAAAAAAAAGAAAAAAATGTCACCAGCAAAATATGTTCACTAGCTGTTTTTCATCTTGCTTCTTTATTTCTAAATGAATCTCAGTCCATACTTCTTTTCTTTCACCCAGGTAAGGAGCAGATGGGAGGAGTGGAGAGTTCACAAAGAGCCTCACAAGGGTCATGAGCAGTGGCAAGAGTTGGAAAGCTTGGGATGTGGCTTTGCATCTCAGTTCTCTCATGGAGAACTGACTATGTGCAAGACAGGCCTCGCTGTGCACCTGCGCTTCACCTCAGATGCAGTTAATTACGGTTTTGTTCATCATGGCCCCTGTCTAAACTGATGATGAAGTTGTGGCCATTAATGTTATTTCAGGGGCCAGAGATAAAGCTCATTGGTAGAGAGCTTGCCTAGCATGTTCAAGGCCCTAGAAACCACAAAAGAAAAAGTATATATGTATTTGCATGTATGTATGTATATATGTGTATATGTATTTTTCCCCTTATTTTAAGGTACTTCCCAAATGTGTTTTATTTTCTTTTTTATTTATTTATTTATTTGAGACAAAATCTCTCTACCTCTGGCCTCAAACTTGTAGCAGTGCTCCTGCCCTGCCTTCTGAGTGCTGGGATTACGGATGTATGTCACCATGCCCAGGTTTTTCCTTTTTAACTGTCTGAATTTAATCTTTTCTTTCAATGGAAAAAAAAAATGGAGGAAACGAATTAAAAAAAAAAACTAATAGAAACTTGTAAGTAGAAGTTTAGGGGTCAGGCTCAGCAGTTCAGAGCACCGGCTGCTCTTAGAGAAGACTGCAGTTCAGCTCCCAGCACCCAAATGGCAGCTAACAACTGTCCATTACTCTAGTTACAAGGGATCCAACACCCTCTTGTTTTTTTGTTTGTTTGTTTGTTTGTTTTTGAGATAGGGTCTCCCTGTAGTCTCTAGCTGGCCTACAACTTAATCTGTAGACCAGGCTGGCCTCCATCTCACAGAAATCTGCCTGCCTCTGCCTCCCAAGTGCTGGGATTAAAGGCATGCCCCACCATGCCTGGCTAAAAATTTTTTTTAATCAGTCAAAAATATTTTGTGAAAGGGGGCTAGAGAGATGGCTTAGCAGTTAAGAGCACTAACTGCTCTTACAGAGGACCTGAGTTCAATTCCCAGCACCCATATGGTGACTGACAACCATTCATAATTCCAGTTCCAGGGGATCCGACGGTTTTTCTGACCTCCACATGCATTGCACAACACAGGTGCACTTACACACACATGTGCTCATACACATAAAAAATAAAAATAATAAAATTTAAAAAATATTTTGTGAACAAAGTTTAGGGGACTGGAGAGATGGCTAATTGGTTAAGAATACTGACTGTTCTTGCAGAGGACTTGGGTTCAGTTCCCAGTACCCATATGGCAGCTAACAATTGTTTGTAACTCTAGTTCCAGGGAATCTGATCTGGGTTCCACAGGCATTTCATGGCATGAGTGCACTTTCATACATGCAGGCAAAACACTCATACACATAAAAAAATAAAAATAAATAAAAAGAAGCATAGCTTTAGAAAGAGCCAAGAGTGGCCTCTAAAGTTGCCAGCTTAAAAGTCACCCCAAATGAAAGGGGAGGCTGTCACCTTCAGTCACCATTGGCCATATTTGCACAGTATTGTTCCCAAGGTCTTCTCCTTCCAGACACTGGCCTATTGCTGGCATAGGAATGTTTGCCTGACCTTTAAGTTCCTTGTGTTCTCTGCTCATTTTTTTAACCTTCTGTGAAAGGAGGCTCTGTGCAGTTTGATGATGAAAAGTGGGAGCCAGTGCATATGAATGCTGCTAATGAGCTGCTGTGGCTGAAGACCAGTTGCTGCACCTCACACTGGACAGTTGTGTCCAGCACTTTCTTGCTCCAAAGCCCCTAACTATGTGAATAGTGAGTACTGCTTTAGATTGTGTAATATCATAATGCAAATTGAAATGTTAAACACAAAGGTGCTGGAGACATAGATGGCTCAGTGGTTAAGAAGACTTGGTGCTCTTACAAAGGACCCAGGTTCAGTTCTCATTACCCACAGAGCAGCTAACAACTGTGACTCCAGTTCCAGGGGATCCAACACCTTCTTCTCACCTCTGCAGGCATTGATTGCTTTCATGTGGTGCATTTACATACATCCAGGCAATATTCATACACATAAAATAAAAAGTTTTTTTAAATGTTAGAAGCTGGGCATGGTGGCACACTTCTTTAATCCCAGTACTTGGGAGGCAGAGGCAGGCAGATCTCTGTGAGATCAAGGCCAGTATGGTCTCCATAGTAAATTCCAGGTCAACTGGGGCTACAGGAAGACCTTGTCTCAAGAAAAAATTAAATAAGTAGGTTTCAGACCATATGCGATGGTGGTTAACCTTGTCTGCTTGATTGGACTGAGAGATACCCAGGAGATTAGTGAAGCATACCTCTGGGCATGTCTGTGATGGGTTTGCAGAGACAGATCCTGAGGGCCCTGAGCGATGGATTAACCCCTTGATGGACTGACGATCTGATCTGATTATTGGCAGGTAATGAAAGGTTGGAGGTAGGACATGGTTGAAGGAAACTGGGAGCATGTCCTTGGAGATATCTCTTGCCCCAGCCTCTTCCTATATTCCTGTCGCTCTGCTTCCTGGCCTCTGTGATGTGAACTGTTCTGTTACACCACACATTCCCAGCCACAATGGACAGACACCTATGAAACTGAAAACAAACAAAAAATCCTTTTTCCTTATGTTCTCCCTGGCATCTTGGTCCACAAGACAAAAGTAACACTAAACCCTCAATCTTGAGTGTTGCTCACCAAAGGGAGGTTCTCCAAGCTATTGTTGGAGCCACAGCATTATATGACTGTGTTCACTGAGCATTGCCCAGACCTTCCCAAGGACTCATGTCAGCAGCCTGAGACCTGGGAGCTTCAAAATCACCTTTAAGTAATTCCTGGCACCAAATGGTGAGTCACAGAAAGTGTGTGTGGAGGGGAAATGCCAGGCAACTTTTAAAAACACAAGCGCTGAGCAGGCTGGAAAGATGGCTTGGTGGTTAAGAGTACTGGTTACTCTTGCAGAGGACTGGGGTTTGAGTCCCAGCTCCTACATGGCAGCAAACAACTTTCCGTAACTCCAGATCCAGGGGATCTTTTGGCCTCTAGGCATTGCATGCATGGGTACACTTATATACATGCAGGCAAAACATTCATATACATTAAAATACAAATATATAAAGTTATTAATTTAAAATTTGTTTTAAATTCAAGCCCTGGGGAAGGTCGACAGTGAGGAATAATTTGAGACAGGTATCTAGGCATTAGAGTTTATGTCTTGTACCATGAGAACAACTCCTGTGGCAAGAACTCTACTCATAGTGCTGGTCCTGTGCTTGTTTCTAACATAGTATGCTTGGCATTTTCACTTAGGAAACAGAGCATTATGGTGTTTAATATATAAAGTTGAGATTATCAGAATATTCTCTGTTAAACACATATCCTTGTTTGTGTATGCGCAGATTGAATTGTGTCATCCAGGTCAAGCTCAGGTCCTAACTCTGGACCTGTGAATGTGGCCTTACTTGGAACAGGATCTTTGATGATGTAATTATCGAAGTTATTGTCATTCCAGAATAGTATGGTCCCAAATCAGTGACTCTCCCAATGCAATGAGGGAAACATGGGCACAAACCATTGTATGGAGGACGAGCTGTGAATGAGGTTGGAATGATCCCACATCCAGCCAAGCCCCCACCCTCAGCACAGTTGGCAACAACCAGACACTAGGAAGAAGCAGGAAGGACCCTTCCCTACACTTGCAGGAGCTCAGTCCAAAAATGTCTGTCATGTTAAGCCAACTGGCTTGGGACACTTGAGATGCAAGCCCTGGGAAGCTAACCCACAGGATTTGGGCATCAAAAGATGGTTCTTAGAGAAATGCAGACTTGATAAGGCAATTTAGGATGAGGAAAATATGCCAAACTAAAAAAATAGCATTTTGGGGCCTGGAGAGATGCATCTGCTCAGTGATTGGGAGCACTAACTGCTCTTACAGAGGACCCAGGTTCGAATCTCAGCACCCACATGGCGTTTAACAGCCATCCATAACTCCATTTCCAAGGGGAACCTGACACCCTCTTCTGACCTTCACAGGCATTGCATGGCATGGCTGCACTTACATACATGCATGCAATACACTCATACACATAAAATAAAATTTTTTTACAATAGCATTTTCAAAGTTGCCTCATTCATAAAGTATAAAATAATTTGCTGTTAGGGAGATCTCCTAAATTACCATTGCCGTAACTCACAAGACACAAAGCATATAAACAGTGTCAACAAAGGGAGCAGATATCAGAACAAAGATTTGTGTGATTGAGTATGTTTATGATTGTCAAGGTTGCATTTTTCTCTTTCTCATTCAATGAAAGGTGGTGAGCATTTTAAGAAGCAAAGTCTGGGGTGGAAAGGGGTGGGGCATGCCCGTAATCCCAGCACCTGGGAGGTAGAGGCAGGAGGATCAGGAATTCTAAGTTATCTCTGACTGTTTACAGAGTTTGAGGCTGCCTGGGCTGCATGTGACCCTGTGTCAAAAGACAGACACAAGACAAGACAGAGGCCAGCAAGATGATTCTGAGGGTAAAGTTCTTGCTTCACAAAGCCTGAGGACCCAAGTTCAATTCTAGGAACCCACATAAAGGTGAAAAGAGAGAACTGACTCCATAAAGTTGTCCTCTGACCTCCACACACACACTGTTGTGCATGTGTGCTTCCACACAAATTATACACACACACACACACACACACACACACACACACACAGAGTAATAATGATTTATGAAAGAAGAAAATAAAGAGAAAACAGAAAGGACTGAGCTCTAGAGACATGCATCAGTGCTTCACAAGCCCATATGCCCTGAGCCTACACAGTGTCAGCCACAGAGGGGTCAGTGTGATGAGGTCAGAAACTCCCCAGAGGCGCCGTACGTGCAGGTGCTGTTGACTTGGGAACTATGTTTGACTACTCTATCAACCTTTTGACACTGCAACATGATGTTACTATCTACAAATGTGTTGGGTCACATTCATAGCTATCCCTGGGATGCATGTGGCCCAAAGGCTACAGGTTAGACAAGCATGAATCTAGTTGGTACAATCTGTACTATATCATGGGTCATGTCTTTTTTTACTTATTTATTTTTATTTTATGTGTATGCGTGTATTGCATGCATGTAGGTAAGTGCACCCGTGTCATGCAAGGCCCATGAAGGTCAGAAGAGGCTGTCAGATACCCTGGAACTAGAGTTACAGACAGTTGTTAGCTGCCATGTGGGTGCTGGGATTCGAACCCGGGTCTTCTGCAAGAACAACCAGTGTTCTTAACCACTGTACCATCTCTCCAGCTCCCAGGTCATGTCTTTTTAAAAAATATTTATTTTTGATGTGTGAGTTTAATTTTATTTTTTAATTTTTATTTTTATTTTATGTATATCAGTTATTGCTTGATGTATGTAAGTGCACCCATATCCTACAATGCCCACAGAAGTCAGAAGCAGGCATCAGATTCCCCTGGAGTTACAGACCAGCTGTTAGCTGTCATGTGGGTGCTGGGACTCGAACCCAGGTCCTCTACAAGAGCAGCCAGTGCTCTTAATGCTGAGCCATCTCTCTGAACCCTGATATGTGAGTTTGAGGCAGGGTCTCTTAATACAAGCAGTTGTGAGCTGCCATGTGGGTGTTAGGAATTGAACCCAGGTCCTCTGCAAGAACAGCTAGTGCTTTTAACTGCTGAGCCATCTCTCCAATCCCAAAACATGGTTCTTTGGTAGAAAAAGTTCAGTATCCCTCTTGTGGTCATTTGGATACTAAAGCCTGTGGTTCTGAGGTGGCTATCCTAGAAAACATCCATTTAAACTGTTGCCTACCCACAGCTCCTGAGTCCAGCTGCAGCTAAGTCTTTAAGGTGCCTTCTTCACAGAGTCCACATTACTTTTTAACTCTGGAAGGGGAGGGAAGTTGAGTCAGGGCTGTTGACTAGATCATCAACAGCTAGAGGCTTGCTCCGAGTCCTCATCTCAGCGACTTGGCAGGTATGTGACCCTACAGCTTGCTGCTGCGTGCCTCCCTGCCCTTGAGTGACTCTCACAGGTCTTTCAGGACCCATAGCTCCCTGGGCCTGTGTGAGAAAAGGTGCTTGGGAAATTTATGTTGGAATGGAGAAGATGAATAACATACCCCACAGGATCATGGGAAAATCAGGATGGTTAAATGCTATTTCCAGAGCTTTTTGAGTTCTGCAAAAGCAATTTCATCTAAGTTTGAATTTTTTTTCTAGCTTTAATAGTGATTTTGAAGCTGGGCATGGTGGCACATGCCTTTAGTCTCAGCACTCGGGAGGCAGAGGCAGGCAGATCTCTGTGAGTTCCAGGCCAGCTGGGGCTACAGGGAGACCCTGTCTCAAAAAGACCCCCCCAAAAAACAAAAGTGATTTCTATTAAGGACTGATGGGGCATGCCTTTAATCCCAGCACTTGGGAGGCAGAGGCTAGCATTTCTCTGTGAGTTCAGTAGGAGTTTCAGGCTAGCTGGGGCTACAGGGAGACCTGTCTCAAAAACTGAAGAAGAAGAGGAAGAAGAGGAGGAGGAGGGACACAATTCATAAAGTGCTGATAAATTATGTATGTGAAAGTCTATTTTAGAGAGACCTATATCATTTTCTTTCCAAACATAAATTTTTAATCATTCAGAAAAGCAATTGGAGGTTTAAGAACAAAGCATCTTTCTCCTTTGTCATAACTGAGAATATATGCAGGGTATGCATTTAGTGACTCCCACCATCTTCTGGTGCGCCTACCCATACTAGTTATTAGGGGATGCTCACAGAATAAATGCAGGTCTATGCACAGCCCGTGGGCCACTCTGCAGTTCTTGTCTATGATCAAAGCAAAACTGTCTTTCAATACTAAAAAGTAAAGTCTTGTCTTTGGGAACAGAGGACAGTCCAGGTGATCTGTCCTTTTCCTCTAAATTCTGGGACACAGCCAGCCAAAACAGGCTTTGATGTGAATCCATTTGAGAAATGATTTTGCTCTCAGAGTTGAAACTAAAACCAAAGTAAATAGAAACTTGACTTGGAGGCCTACTTTTATTATTTTCTTTTGTAATAGAAGTCAGTTCCATTATGTTAGTGTCAAGGCAACCCAATCAAATCTATGTAGATGGAACTGTCTGAACTGACAAAGTCACATGGGAACCTGATGGAGCCTGAAAATAGGGGAAGCAAGCATCCCTGCTGAGGACCCAAATCTGAGGCTCCACCAGGCCTCGGAGCAGAGTATGAGAGGACCTGGTTCTGCAGCTTCCAGACTCGAATGTGCACCTGAAGAGCATGTCATGGTCAGATGGAAGCTGGGCAGCCACAGAAATAACAGGATGGCAGGTGTGCTTTGGAGGACCTGTCCAGGTATTCTGAGCACAGTCCTGCCCAGAACTCAACTTGGAATCTGGGTAGAGGGTCTCAGTGGTGGGTCCCTGTGCATTCACATGTCCAGCTTCATAGTTACTAAGTAAAGTTTGCAGAATGAACTCCCCTTTTTTTCAACTCATGCCTACTTGGCAGACTCTGATTTACTTTGGCTTCAGACTCCCTATGTAGACAAGGATGACCTTGAACTTCTAAACATCCTCCTGCCTCCATCTCCTGAGTGCTGGGATTGTAAGTGTGCACCACCACACCCAGTTTATGGGTGCTAGGTATCTACCCAATCCTTTGTGCATGCAGTCATAAAAACATTACAAATGTTCTGGTGTGTTCTTAGGAATATATCCATGTTCCTTGATTATACTTGCCCAGGAATAGACTATTTCTTGCTGTTGCCAGGCCTCAGCTTTCAGATCAACACCTTGAACACTGTCTGGTTGAAGCTTCTCAGCACTGATGAAGTCCTATGCCCGGTGCTATACTGGAGACTTTGCCCCACCCAAGGAGCAGTATGTGCCTGTGTGGAAGACTAGCCTTGCCTGTAGATGGAGATGGAGTCATACAGTTTGTACCAGTGCACCCATGCCTGGACCTCATATCCACTTAGGAGGTGGACCTGGGTCCCACATGAAGGTGTAGATGACTGTGGAGGCTAGCCATCAGCATTCCTGCTGGTGTGACCAGATCCTGTTGACTCACCATGTTCCATATGGAGCAAAATCTTTCATGATCCAAGGTTGATGGACTGGAGGGTGGAAGTGAAGGTGCGGCCGTTATTATCACAATGGTACCACAGACCCAGGTCTCTAGATCACAGCTGTCCATATGCACAGGGTACTGTGGCCACTGTTGGAGGGACCCTTGTTTTCTGTGTGTGCTGTAGTGGCCTGAACTCCAGCACTCATCAGAGCAGTATGTTGTAGGGCCTTCAAAAATGATGAGGCCTCAGGCCAGGCATGGTGGCACATGCCTTTAATTCCAGCACTCAGGAGGCAGAGGCAAGTGGATGTCTGTGAGATCAAGGTCAGCGTGGTCTACATAGGGAGTTCTAGGCCATCCAGGGCCACAGGGAAACCCTGTCTCAAAACAAACTAAAACCAACAACAACACCAAATGATGAGGCCTCAAGCTCTGCCCTTAGTGGATCAGAGCTGATGCCTCAGAGCCAACTTCCAGAAAAGGAGGAGTTGGGAGCCAGCTGATTGTCCCGTGTCTAGCTTGCTGGCCTACCCTTCCAGCAGGTCATGGCATATCAGGAAAGCCCTCCTAGATCAGCCGAAAATCAAGCAAATCAACTTAACTGTTCAAGATGGGTGTGGGTATATACACCTATACTCCCAGCATATGGGGGGCAGGGAGCACAAAAGCAGGAGAATCACGAGTTCAAGGACAGCCTGAACTACATAGTGAGAACCTGTCTAAAAACTAAAAAACTGTTCAATTCTCTCCCTCTTCCTTTCTTTCTCTCTCCACCTCTCCTCTAATTGAAATATTCTGCAGAACATTCTTGACAAACGATGTAGCCTCATTTCTTTATAAAGTTTGGCAGGCTTTTTCCTCCTATAAACCTAATCAAATTCAACAGTCTACTCTTTGTTTTCATATTTATTTATTTATTGTTTTCTGTTTTTGTTTTGAGACAGGGTCTCTCTGTAACCCCAGCTGACCTGGAACTTCACTATTATAGATCAGGATGGCCTTGAACTCACAGAGATCCGCCTGCCTCTGCCTCCCAAGTGCTGGGTTTAGAGGAGTCGGCCATAACACTTGGCTGTTTTTGGTTTTTGTTTTGAGATAGGGTCTCACTATGTATATCTTGCTATGTAGACCAGGCTGGCCTCAACCTCAGAGAAATCCATCTGCCTCAGCTTCCCAAGTGCTGGGATTAAAAGTATGCACCACTATATCCAGCTCAACAGTCTATTCTTTAATATATCCAAAACTTGTTCCTGATTAAGGGAAGCTATTCTTTTTTTAAAATTATTTATTTAATTACCATATACTTAGAAGAAGCATTTCTTTACAACAGCATTGACATATGCAATAACAATTTCCAGAGCTAAGATGCATCTTTCAA
>NW_008348657.1:351660-405844 GCF_000622305.1 Nannospalax galili
CCCCACCATTACAGGACATTTTGAAAAATACTCATAGTCCCTGGAACTAGTCTACCTAGGAGGGCAAGGAGCAAAAACTGTCCTTTATGTCCCTCTGACCAAATTAGTATAGGCCTCAAAGTATGTTTGTTAAACATCCAAGAAGGTTAGTTCCACCAGTCTGTTACTTTTAATTACTGTGTGTCATGTAGATAAATATTGGGCAAAGACCAATTGTTCTCAGATAAACCTTACCTAGACATATATTTCTTGATCTGCTATGTATAATTTGTCAGTAGGTTGTAGGAATAATATGGTTCCCTCTGGTTTTCAAAACTAGCTAGGCATTATTTATCTCTCACATTGTCTCACCCCTCAGGGAAGCTATTCTAATCGGACCACTGTATCTATTTCGCTGTGTCCTGTACTGGCAGCAGACTTCCCTTTCCGGGCTATTTTCCACTTAGGAGGGCACCAGAGCATTGCATTTTCTAAAACACATTCTCCGCACCCTGCTAGCATCTTTGAGTTGCTGTTATCTGATGACCTTGGAGCTAGCTCACCAGGTCAGCTTACAGGTGTTTTCAGCTGACTGTGCCACTCAGTCATTAAAGTCATCTGCTGAGCAGTTTGCTCTGTCCCCAATTCCTGACTGACCTACACCTGAAGCAGCTGTAGAGAGGACTGGTCACCACCTCAGCCACACAGCTCCTATGGTCACTTCTGGTCATCTTCTGTTCTCCCTCTGTTTCAGATACTCAATTCCCCAGCTGTTCCCTAAGTATCTTCTGCCCAGTTCCCATCACTGTGACCACATCCATCTTAACACGAGAGTTCCTGGCTCTTCACCGGGCCATGGTCTGCACCCTTTCCTCCTGTGCCTTTGCTTAGTCCTGTCTTCTCTATGCTTCCAGGATACAAGCTTTGTAAAGTCCCAGCCCCATCAGCCAGACCTACTGCCGTATGACAGGAGAGCTTTGTAGGTGGAGGTGGTGACAGGTGTGCATCCCCTACCCATCACTCCTCTTCCCTGTATGCCATCCATTTTGCACATCTCAACCCATTCCTTTGCCCTGGTGGAGCTCACCAGTAAGGTAGAGATGCAGGATGGAAGCTGCCCTCCTCCCTGCCTTCTCCAGTCAGCACAGTTACCTGCCCCTTCCTTATTGTCTCAGAAGGGAGTCCACCATCCAAGATTAACCAACCTTCTGCATAGCTGTCCCCAGGCTCAGGTGCTCCCCCTCCTCGTTCATGCCCACATGCCCTCTACTGCATCCCTGTTTAATGACCCAGCTCTTCCTCTTGATGCCTGACTTCTTGGAGGAGCTGCCAACAGTTCCCTCCACATGGGTTCACTTCACTCTTCAGCCCACTGTGATCAGGATTCTGCCCCACCTCAGGGACACTGACTTCAGTGACTTACCTTCATTTCCTTTTCATAAAGAGTTGCTTCCTGAGATCTTGAGATCTCACCAGGTCAGCTTACAGGTGTTTTCAGCTGACTGTGCCACTCAGTATCTCAAACTGGATTCCTCTGGCAACCTATAGTATTCCACATTTTGGTCTTCATATCACACACTCTAAGCAGGAAAGCTAGGAATCCCCAAAGTGCCTCCATTCTACCCCAACCCAAGTGTCACCCAGGCTGGACCCCTTCTGGCAGGAGAGGCACATGGAAGAGTCCTGCAGTCCAAGGCCCTCTGTCTCCCTGTGACCTGCGGAAATCTAAACAGCAAAACTGTTGCATGAGGGGAAAAGTAAGAAGGTTGTAGACCTGGGGTTTGAAAGCTCTCCACTATAAGGATGTTGGTGACCTAGAAGGAGGCTGCCATGTTCATGTCTTCCTTGGGAAGTGGGCAGTGTTCTAGTGAAGACCAAGTCAGTGTTTCCCACAGTCTGCTGTTGGCATGGACTGCAGGTGGCCACCCCCAATGGCATTCCCTCATCTCAGTAGGCAGGACAGTTTCAGATCACTTTTTTAAAAATATTTTTATTACATTTATTTATCTATTTTGTAGGAGGGGGAAGGTGGTCAGAGGACAATTGGGAGTTGGTTCTCTCCTTCCACTATGTAGATCCCAGGGAGCAAACTCAGGTCGGGTCAAGCTTGAACCCACTGGGCCATCTCACTGGCCCTAGGATAACTTTTGTTGTTAACAGATCTGGAATGAGCTCAGGAATACCAGCCAGAATTACAGGATTTGTAATAAGGCTATGGTTCAAGAATGAGAACAGGACCAGGATTAAAGCAGGATGGCGTCACAAGCCAGCAGAGACACTCTGCTACTAAACAAAACCCAGAGTCCCTCACTGGTTATAGAGCAAGTTATGCTGTAACTTGGTCACTCTAACTCATCCCACTGTGAACTCCTGCTCCTTTGGGGTCTGAAGAGGAAGTGAGGGAGGTTGAACATGATGTCCTATGCCCTTGGGCTGCTGCCCTTTTTCTGGTCTGTAATGCCTCTGCCAAAGGATGTTTGATTACTTGATAGCTTTCTCATCATCCCATCTGATGTGCATTTGGAAAGTTACAAGGACACTGGCATAATATACCTGTTTTAGAGTTCCTATTTTGGGATATAAACTTTCCCACCTTCAAGCTAATTCCTCTGGAGGAAACCACTACCTCGTTTGTATAAGGACCATAAGTCAAAATTGTGTGTGATTTGAGCTCTCATATTAAACACCAAATCTAATTAGAGTAGGCACAATCCTTAACTAATTCATCTTACTTGTCTCACACAGGCTGCCTGTTTTTTTACCTTTAATTGTCCTAACATTTCAGGCACCTGTGGTGACTGTAGTTGAACAGGGAACACTTAACAAGTAACTACACACCATCCTTGATCTGCAGTGCCTGCCACCCATATACCTGTGGGGAAAAAGGAAGAAATCACGGGCCACAGAAAACGTAAATCTGCACGCACATCCAGCGTGGACTGGCACCCCTCTATGGTGTAGGGCTTGAAGTGTGAGGTCATTACTACTGAGAACTCACAACCCCCAGTGCTCCAGAGGGAGAGCCTGTTGTATATCCTGCCATAGTGGCTCTGTGGAGTCATACCACTCATTACTGGGCTGCACACCTGCATGGAGGCAGGGAGTCCATCACCCACTATGGGGCTCCATTTGATTGTGTCACCTACAGTGCTGCCTGATTCCACACTTGCTCTGGCATTGCTTCTCTCCAACAGCATAGGCAGGTGTTAGCTGCCTTTCAGCTGGGGACTGAGCTTGTTTGTGTGAGAGTAAAATACCCCTGTTCCTCCTGTCATTGGCCTGTCTAATTTGAAGTCAGCAAAGTTACAGTTTGAGGAAAACAGCTGTCATACATTCCTAGATAAGAACATCTTTCACAGCTATGCTGCAGTTGCACAGCTATGACATGGATGCAAACACAGGTGCTGATGTCCCCGTGCCCTGCTGCATTATAAGGGCACACTGGTACCTTCTGCCCCTTCCTGTACTGCGCCATGGCACCCCATGATCCAGTCTCACATTCTATAATTTTGTCATTTCAGAAACATTACATAGGAGCTGGATCTCACAGAGATCTGCCTGCCTCTGCCTCCTCCCAAGTACTGGGATTAAAAGCATATGCTACTATGCCTAGCCTTTTAAGATGTACTTGTGGGGGGCGGTATGTGCAATGCTGGCAGAGGCCAGAAGGGGGGATCTCCTTAAGCTGGAGTCATGGGCAGTGTGGATGTTGGGACCTGAATCTGGGTCCTCTGAAAGAGCAGGAAGCACTCTTAACCACTGAGTAAACTCCCCAACCCATGAAGGGAATTTCTTGACCGCCTGACATGGGTCATGTTTAAAATTCAGTCTGCCATGCTCTGTCATTGAACCTGTATATTCACCCAGTTTACATTTAATGTAATTATTGATATAGTAAGACTTGAGGTCACCATTTAATTTTCTTTTTTTTTTTAAAATTTCTGCTTTCTTTATAGCCTACCTAAGGGTTTCTTTTGTTTTTTCATTACATTTTTATTTTATGTGTAAAATAAAATCTGTGCGTGTGTGTATATATGTGGGTGAGTTCATGCCACGTGTGGAAATCAGAGGATAACTTTCGTAAATCACTTGTCTCCTTCCACCATGTGAGTCTCAGGGATTGAACTCAGGTCGTCAAGACTGGGGCAAGTACCTTTACCCATTGAGCCATCTTGCCTGTTTCCTTAGACTTCCACTTGACTTACCCAGAGTGCTTATGAGCCCCATCTCTTTCCAATTGTTTGCTTGGTAAGGGGAGGGTGTATTTATTTTGTTTTGTTTTGTTTTGTTTTAGCTTTTATAGCCCAGGCTAGCTTCTAAATTCCTATGTAGCTCTATGACCTTGAACTCCTGATCCTTCTGCCTCTACCTCCTAAGTGATGATCACACCACTCCTGGCCTTCGAATTTCTTACAGCTTTTTAGTGATTGCTTAGGATACAACATTATTATTGTTACTTGAGGCAGGATCTCCCTATAGCACCAGTTGGCCTGGAACTCACTATGAGATCCACCTGCCTCTGCTTCCTGAGTGCTGGGTTTAAAGGCTTGTGCCACCACACCTGTCTGGGATACAGTATTATATGTGTTCAATATGTCATGATCTGCTCATTTTACCAGATAAAGTGATGTTGTGTAGAACCTTTACTTCCTTGGTTTTTCCCCATTTCTAACTTATCTTGAGTAATTCTGTTACATTTCTACAGTCATGTCAGACATGGTTATCATTTTTCTTAACCCATCATACACATTTGAGAGCCTGCCACACTTCTGTTTTTTTCACTGTTGGATTCTGAAGGAACAGGAACACCCTCAACAGGCTGGTGACTGCTGCACCATTGCCCTGACCGTACAGTTTGGGGACACATGGTCTTCTTGAGAATTTTCCTTGCCAGATTGGGCCACAATTTCTGCCCGTTCACACTTGTGTGTGCACTTATTCCTCTCATGGTTCAGTTATTTTTTACTCTGAAAATTCCTTTAATTTCTTTTGTTGTTTATTATTGTTGCTGTTGTTATTATTATTATTGTGTGTGTGTATGATGGGGAGCATACAGTATGCCATGGTGTACATGTGGAGGTCAGAGGAACACTTTGTGGCATCAGTTCTCTCCTTCCACCTTTATATGGGTTCCAAAGATTGAATTCAGGTCATCAGGCTTGTGCAACAAACTCCTTTACCTGCTGAGCCACCACTGGCCCATGTTATGGTCTTAACCACTGAGCCATCTCTCCATCCCCCACTCTCACCAGAAAGAACTCTTCACCCCAAAGAGACACAGAGCAGGGTTTATAAAGCTTAAAACCATGGGGCTGGAGAGATGGCTCAGCAGTTAAGAGCACTGACTGCTCTTGCAGAGGACCCAGGTTCGATTCCCAACAGCCACATGGCAGCTATGAACTGTCCTTAACTCCAGTTCCAGGGGAATCTGATGCCCTCTTCTTACCTCCACGGCATTGCAGGACATGGGTACACTCACATGCAGGCAATACACTCATACACATAAAATTTTTTAAAAATAATAAAACATTTTTTAAAGAAAAGCTTAAAACCACAATCACATCATGCCAGGGGCAAAACAATAACTATAGTTACATCAGATCACCATAGTTACACTAGACCAGGGGCAGGTCATTTAACAAAGAGGTTTTCAGTTAATGAAAAGTTTCTAAGTTTTGGTTAGGAAAAACAAGTTTCTCAGAATTGCAGAAACAATGAACTCCATGGAGATGCAGGTATAGCTGGATGAAAGAAGTTCTGCCTGGCTAGTTGTAAGTTTCCCAGTATTATAGAAACAATGTACTCCTTGAAGCTGTAGGTGCAGCCTTCATGGGACCAGTTCTGCCTGTCTGGATGCGTTAGAGGGGGCAGAAACACAGATGAGCAAAAGTCAGCTAGAATAAAATGGAGTCAATTTTACCATTTCATTCTCTCTCCATTTTGTCCATTTTTGCTTTTTAACTTACCATTGAGAACTGGCTTTGTTTGTTTTCAGTGCTGGAGATTGAGCTCAGGGCCTTGCACATGCTAGGCAAATAAGTGCTCTACCACTGAGTTATTAATATATCCCCAGCCCTTTCATTTTCATTATGAGACAAGGTCTTACTGAGTTTTCTGGGCTGGCCTTGAGCTCACTCTGTCATCCAGGCTGCCCTGGAACTTGTATTCCTCCTGCGCCATCCTCCCATGTAGCCAGGCCCCGTGAGAACCTCCATTTAATGGTTGTCATTTTTCCTCCTAGGCCATCTAGACTCTAATAATCTGCCCATCCTTTCAAGCCTCTTGTTGCTTCTTCATTTTAAATTCCATCTCCATGGTATCATTCATCCTGAAGGCACAAGCTGCACATTGAGACACTGATGCACACTCCCCTCTGGATCCCAGTGCCTATTTTCTGTGTATGAATTCAGACACTCTAGGGATCTCACATGGGAGTGGAGTCATCAACACTTGCCCTTTTTTGACTGACTTATGTCACTTAACATAATGTTTGCCCAAGGGGTTGTTTCTTTGGGTGTTTGTAGTTTTAAGTTGTAAACTTATCTTCAGAGGACTGTGTTTGGGAACCCTGCATGTCTCAGATCAGGATGTGTCCTTCCAGAGCAATTTGCACTGCTTCCTGCAGGTACCCAAGGGGTGTCCTAGTTTATTTCTCCATTGCTGTGACAAAACACTCTGACCACTACCAACTTGGGGAGGAAAGGGTTTATTCAGCTTACATCTCCTGGGTCACAGTTCATTAGGGAGCCCAAGGTAGGAACTCAGGGCAGGAACCTGAAGGCAGGAGCTGGAACACAGGCCATGGAGGAATGCTGCTTACTGGCTTGCTTCCCTGGCCCCTGCTCATCCTGCTTGCTTATGCAACACAGGCCCAACCTGCCCGGGGATGGCACCACCCACAGTGGGCTGGACCCTCCCACATCACTCAACAATCAAGCAGGTGCCCCATGGACACAGCCACAGGCCAGTCCAATGAAGGAAATTCCCCAGTTGAGGCTCCCTCAACCCAGGTGTGTCAAGTTGACACTAAAGCTATTCAGCACATGGGGCATTTTATTTTTAATTTCCTGACTTAGGATTTATTGTCTGCAATAATTACAGTATCAGTGATAATTCATTTCCACACAGGAAGGTTTCCCTTCTGAGAGGAGTGTGTTTTACCAGCTACCCCCAAGCTCCAGCCCAGTCCTAGGGAGAGCTCAGGCAGCTCTTGGCTCCTGCTCTTCCAAATGGAGACCAAGACAGAGCCCCTCCCAAGGCCGCACTCTGCTGCTCCTCTATCTGAGCAGTGCAGATATTCTGTTCCTTCCTAAAAGCTCCATCATTTTTGGGTTCCAGACAGAAAGGTCTGTTTCTAACCTCTTACCTTTCTTTGGTGTTTTTGTGAGATGTGCATCTTGCCTGTCCTTCCTCCTTCAAGGTGCAAAGGGTCGTACTTTGGCCAGGTGTGGTGATGGTGCAAATCAGCACTTAGCTTGTGGAGAACAGTCCAGCAAATCTGTGTCAAAGTGCATGGCCAGCTCTGAGTTTAGGGTCCAGAATCACAGGGATTTGCACAGCTCATTTTCTCTGTTCCTGTGTGTGGAGCAGTTGAGTCTTTAGACTGTGTTGTATGCAACCTTCACTCATAATTTCCCTTTGTCTGCATATTGCCAGCTTCTTTACCTGATTCATTCCCAGCCCCCATGCCCAGAGCAACAATAGACCGAATACTTGGTTCTCTCCTTATCTTTTCTTTACAACTTATACAACTTTATTTCCTAACAAAAGAGACTGTTGAAGAAGATTAAGAAATCCCAGTTCCCTTTACCTGGAAATCGACCATCTCTCCTCCACTTTCTTGGGTTGTAAAAGCTATTTGGTAAGAATGATTAGGTTTGGCCTTGTTTATTTGTTTTTATTTGTTTTATTTATTTATTTGTGTGTGTGTGTGTCTACCAAGGATCCCCTGGAGCTGGAGTTACAATCAGTTGTGTGGCAATCTGAGAACCTGAGTTTGAATCCCCAGCACCCACGTAAAAGTCAAGCACAGTAGCACACATCTGTAACCCTAGGTGGAGATAGGAGGTGGAGGTAGGAGTCGAAGATGGGAGGATCCCCTGAATTTCTCAAGCCAGATAGCTGGTTTATGTTGGGTCTAATGACAAACAGATTCTGTCTCAAGCAAGGTGGAAACAAGAACTACAAAGACTGATACCTAAGATTTTTCTCTGACCTCCACATGTGGTGTACACACATCATATGCACACATAAAAACATTAAAAACTTAAATTTTGAACATATATTTCAATGGCATTAAGTACAGTCGTGTTTCTTAATACAGTAATCACCACCTCTCATCTCCAGAATGCTCATATTTCTAAACTGAGGCTCATGCCTGTGAAATGACAACTCTCCACTCCCACCCTCACCCCCGGCAACCCCCACCCCACTCTGAGTCTACAATAAGGACCTCAGATAAATGAAATCATCAGTGTTTGCCCTTTTATGACTGGCTTGTCACTAATGTCCTCAAGGTTCATCTGCTGTAGCAGGTATTAGAAAGTCTTCCCTTTTTAAGGCCAAGTACCATTCCATCATATGGATGTACTACATTTTGTTTATCTGTTTGTCTACTCATAGACGCTTGTGTGGCCTCCCCCTTTGGTTACTATGAACATGAGTATAACTACTTTGAACCAGAGTCGGAGTTTATTTTTTAAAAAAAGAAATCTTTTGCCAGGTGTGGTGGCGCATGCCTTTAATCCCAGCACTCGGGAGGCAGAGGCAGGAGGATCTCTGTGAGTTCAAGGCCAGCCTGGTCTACATAGTGAGTTCCATGACAGCTGGGGCTACAGGGAGACCCTGTCTCAAAAAATAAAAATAAAAGAATCTTGGGGGCTGGAGAGATAGCTCAGTGGTTAAGAGCACTGAGTGCTCTTGCAGAGGACCCAGGTTCGAATCTCAGCACCCAAAGGGCAGCTAACAGTCATCTGTAATTCCAATTCCAGGGTATCCAACACCCACTTCTGACCTCCTTGGACATTGCATGACATGGGTGCATTTACATATATGCAGGCATAACACTCATAAACATACTATAAAAAGTAATAATAAAATAAAATCAACATCTTTAATATAGATTTTTAAGTATGAGGATTAAGAGAAAGGCTCAGGAAGAAAGTAAAACACATCTGAGAACATGGGTGTGGGCATCTCCAAGAAGTCACTAGAGCGTGCCTTAGAAAACATGCAGTGAAGTTGAATGTTTCGTGGCATGTGCCTTTAAATCCCAGTAGTCAGGCAGATAGATCTCTGAGGCCAGCCTGGGATAAGCATCGACACAGCAAGTTCCAGGCTAGCCAGGACTACATAGTGAGACCCTGTCTCAGAAAACAAACAAGCAACAACAAAGTGTAGTGAGAAGCTGCAGTTGGTAGTTGTTAAATGCTGGCACAATTCTAATAGTGCCGTTCTGGGAGTTTATTGTCTGTAACTGTTTAGCCATCATGGGAGACTGAATAGGCTTAATCTCTGCTGGGTGGTGATTATATATAGTTCTTAGAAACTGGTGACAAGGCCATGCCAAGCACCAGCGGCTGTCTCAGATTAATGGGGCAGTGGCAGGGGGAGTACAGGGTTAGAGGGATGAGGATGTTAGGTGGGGAGCCAGGAATAACAGCCCACAGGTGCCAGGCAGGGCTTATATTGCAATGGGTCAGGGCCAAGGTGAGACTAGGCTTGGTGCATCTGGTCAGAGGGAGAGGGTGGTGTGCAGTGCCCAAACTATGGAGGACTAGAGTTCTTACTAAAGAAAAAGCAGTTGAAGTGCTGGATGTGGTGGTGTACTTGTAATCCTAGCACTTAGAAGGCAGAGGCAAGAGGATCAGGAGTTCAAGACCAGCCTCAGCTACATAGTGAGTTTGAGGCCAGCCTGGGTTACATGGGACCCTGAGTTCCTGAATGTACTTCACATTAATTAACAAATTTCATCTTGAAAGTCTTTTATTCCTATCTTATAAAAATAATATCCCAAATTAAATGTATGACTAAGAGGTGGAAGACATTGTCTACATGGAGTCACATACTCGGTATGCAGCCAGTACTTGGCCCACGCTGTCCTTCCAGGAATTACAGTTGAGGGTTGAGAAGTGGCCTACAGATCCACAAGCACAGGAGCTCGCTCCTGTGAGGAAAGAGAAGACAGGGCAGGCTTCTCAGAGTCTCTAAGTCCTGATCTTTTGTACTGCAGGTACTTGAAGCTTCTTAGGCAATTTGTGCCTGCAACTGAGTCTACATATTTGTTTAAGTAGTGGCTAGCAGGAGCTAGTTTTAAGAGTAATCTTCAGATTGGAGAGATGGCTCAGCAGTTAAGGAGACTTGCTGTTCTTCCAGAGGACTGTAGTTCAGTTCCCAGCACCCACATGGTGGCTTACAACCATCCATAACTCCAGTTCCAGGGACTCCAGCACCATCTTCTGACCTCCACAGTCATTGCCGCAACACGAGTGCACTTACATGCAGGCAAAACACTCATACACGTAAAATTAAAATCATTAAAATAAAATTAAAAAGAGTAATCTTCAACCTTCTACCTTCTAAAACAGTTGTCCAAAGAAAGCTTGGAAAAGCTCCAACTTAGCATAGGTGAAAATTCAAAAATAGGTAAATGCAAAAGAAATATGTAAATATGAAAAGGTAAGTCAATGTATATTATTTTCACAAAAGATTCACTTACCTCTTTTCTTGCTATATTAACAACTATCACTTCATTAAATTTTATGTCCATAGTCTGAGTGAATTCACAGCTCCCATCTTAAAGTGATTTTTCATTGTCTCTGTCTTTCAGATTTCTTGTTTAAATTCTTGGTTATCGGAAATGCGGGAACTGGCAAATCTTGCTTACTTCATCAGTTCATTGAAAAAAAATGTAAGTGACAGCAGTCCTGCTCTTGTGTCTGTGAGCACCCGAGCACTGTGCCCACAAGAAAGCTTCTGAGTTTTCAGGGGGAATTTCATAGTTTAAAAGTACTTTTTAAAGCCAGGTATGGTGACGCATGCCTTTAGTCCCAGCACTCAGGAGGCAGAGACAGGAGGATCACTGCAAGTTCCCAGCCAGCCATGGCTAGATAGTAAGACCCTGACTTAAGAAAGAAAAAAAAAGTACTTTAAAAACATTTCTTTTATTGCTCTGAAGAGATGACTCAGAGATTAAGAGCACAGGCTGCTCTTGCAGAGGACCTGGGTTTGATTCCAGGACCCACATGGCAACTAACAACCATCTGTAACTCCAGTTCCAGACAAATATGACGCTCTCTTCTGACCTCCGACATTGCATGACACAGGTGCATTTACACACATGCAGGCAGTATACTCATACACCCAAAATAAAAAAATCAATATTTTTTAAATTTTTTTCTTTAATTTCATACATGTATATAACATATTTTGATTGTATCCACCCCATTCCCCTTATCTTCCTCCTCCCTCCAGGACCCTTCATCCCATGTCCCCCATCACCTTCCCACTTTCATGTCTTCTTTATATATAATATATATATACTATATGTCAAATGTATATACATATATTTATATATCTCCCACTGAATTTTTTAATCTTTTAAGATTCGTTGAGAATTTCATACATGAGTGTTGTATTTGTATTATTTCCACCTCTCCCAGTCCCCCTCCAGCTCCTCCCCTATCCCCTTCAGTTTCTTATCCTCTTCTTTATTATTGTTACATATACATACATACATTTATAAATATACACCAACTCTGTTTAGCGGTGCTTATGTGTACCTACCTGTGTTTAGGGCTGTCCACTTGAGATTAGACAGCCTCTTAGGGAGGTAGTCCCTTCCTCAGCATCCATTGGTTGCCTGGAGCTCTTCATCTTGAGGTGGGCCCCATGAAATTTTCCCCAACCAAAATTGACATGTCAACTGGTTTTGTCATTTAGCAGATCTTGTTATACTGCCATACTGTAGGGATTTCGTTGGTGCAGCTTCTCCATCGTGTCTAGAATGTATTAACTAACTAGCAGCAGGTGTCTTGTCCCTCTGGGTCTTACATTCTTTCCATCCTCTCTTCCATGATGTTCTGAGCCTTAGGTTTAGAGTTTGCATTATAGATGATGCATCACTTAGGGTTGGGCACCTTACAGTCACTTACTCTTTGCATTTGACCAGTTGTGGAACTTTTAATCATCTCCATCTCTTGCAAGAAGAAGCTTCTTGGATGAGTGGTGAGAGCTACACTTGTCTGTTTATATAAGGATGCATATTTAGAATATAGTAAGAAATCATGTTGCTCTTAGAAAGTGACAGTTCTTCTCTATGACCTCTCCAGCTATGTGTACTTGGCTATGTTTCTAATACCATGAATGAATTCTCTCCCACTGAGCAGGCCTTAAGTCCCATTAGACAGCTGTTGATTTTTGCCAAGATAAAAGGTGCCACTACTGTACCAATAGAGATAATTTGCTGGACTGGTTACAGCTGTCTCCTATTGACTTTGATTAGGATTGCCTTCATATACATGGGTGTGGATTATTTACTGCACCATGGGCAACAGACAGTTCACCAGTGGCTACACCCTGAAGAATGATGACTCTCCCTCCCTGAGAAGCCATTAACTTCCAACAACTCCTAGCTGGGGGCTCACGAGCACCCCCCCCCCAATCCATATTGGTCTTGTACAGATAACTTACCACAAGTGCTGTGAGTTCATGAGTGCAGTGGCCATGTTATGTCCAGAAGATAGCATTTCACAGCACTCCTTCCTATCCTCCCCACCCTACCCTTCTGTGAGCACTGGTCACTTATTCTCAATACTTTGACCAGTTGTGAGTCTCTGCATTAACCTCTGTCCACTGAAAAAAAGTCTCTGACCAAGGTTGAGAACAGCACTGATCTATGTACATAAATATAAATATTTAGAAGGCAATTTGATGGCACATCCATTTAACATTAGTAAGTTCCCCTCTGAGGCCTATGACCCCTCCAGTCATGGAGGTTTACAGTATCAGGCATGAATTCCTCCTGTGGAGCAGGCCTCAGATCCAATCCCAAAGTGGTTGGTTACTCCCATAACATTCATGCTTCTGTTGCGCCACTGGGTACATATTGCCTTTGGCAAGTCCATATTGTAACATGTAGGTTGTATCACTGGGTAAAGGTACTTTTAAATACATTACAAGGTTGTAGGGTTTTGTTTTTTTGTTTAGGGTTGGGGAGGGGGGTTGTTAGTTCATTTTTTTGAGATAGGTTTTCATTATATATTCCTTGCTTGCCAGGAACTCATTATGTAGACCAGGTGGGCCCCAAACTCACAGAGATCCACCTTCCTCTGACTAGCCCTATCTCACAGAGATCTCCTAGCCCATGCCTCTCAATGGCTGGGATTAAGGTGTATACCACAACCACACCCAGCTAGATTGTATTCTTTTTTTTTTGGAAAGAGTACCCCTATAGCCCCTAGAACTCACTATGTAGGCCAGGCTGGCCTGAAACTCACAGAGATTCACCCCTTTGCCTCCTGAGTGCTGGGATTAAAGGTGTGCACCACCATGCCTGGCCCTCAGGTAAAGGTTTTCAGAATACAATCTAAACCAGATGTGGTGGTATATGCCTTATTCCAGAAGCAGAGGCAGGTGGGCCTCTGTGAGATCAAAATCAGTTTAGTCTACATAGTGAGTTCCAGGCCAGCTGGGGCTACATAGAGACCTGTCTCAGAAGAACAAAACAACAAAAATAACAACAGAAAAAATCTTTACATGATGGAGTTTTTATTATTAGTGTTTTAGCTCAATAGTGGGTCAGTGAGCTGGGCATGGTGGCACATGCCTTTAATACCAGCACTCAGGAGGCACAGGTAGGTGGATCACTCTAAGATCAAAGCCAGCATGCTCTCTGTAGCCAGTTCAGACCAGCTGTGGCTACAGGGAGACCCTGTTTCAAAAAGACCAGAAACAACAACAAACAAAAAATAGTGGCTCAGTGTATAGTGTGTTTTCTTATTCTAAGTGCTGATAACAGTTTGGTGAGTACAGCAAAGGGTTCTTCAACAGGGGTCCCATTTCCTGGTAGAGTAACCAGCTACTCCTCGGAGCACAGTTGGGTGGGTTATAGCCTTTTATTGCCCTGGGTAGCCTTTAGTGCCTCTGAGGCCCTGCTGTCCCTGAGCCTAGTTCATAGGCTGCAAAGCAGAGTGGAATGGTCAGCAAATGCACTGGGAGAAGCACCTGTCTCAGAGGACTCTGAACCACAGCCCCATGTGCTTATGTTGACTAGCAGCATCTGGACCCAGGAGATTGAGTCTCTGTTCCACACTGGGTGAGGCTGAGGAAGCCTGTAGCTTCAAAGGGCCCCTAGAATAAGCAGAGCCATAGTCATAGCAGGAAGAACTGTGGAGAATGATCTGCTGGTTTAGGGCAGTTGAGGACAGAAGAGATTTAATGAAGTGTTCCTAAAGAAAACCCCTCAGGTTCAAGGAGGGTAAAGAGTACAGAAACTTGGAAGAGAGTAAAAAGAAATTTCTGGAATTTTATCCATGAAGAGCTTGTCAGACCCTCTACCCAGCACAGGCTCCAGTGTTGGTTAGCACTAGAACTAGTTCTTTTCACATTAATTTAATTAATTAATTTTTTGTTTGGTTTGGTTTTGTTGGTTGGTTAGCTTTTGAGACAGGGTCTCCATGTAGGTCCAGCTGGCCTAGAATTCACTATGTAAACCAGACTGGCCTCAACTTCATGACAACCCTCCTGCCTCAGCTTCTCAAGTACTGCAGGCATGAACCAACACACATGATTTCCTTTACACATTTAAAGTGTCTGCTTATGGGTGTATTAGTGTATTACTTTTGTGTTACTGTGGCTTATACTTGCAGAGAGATAAGAGCCCATTGTGATGGAGAGGCATGGCCAGTGGCAGTGGGAGCAAGAAGTTAAAGGCTCACATTTTCCAGCACATGCAGAAAGCTGACAGACTGGAAGTGCAGCAAGGCTATGCGTTCTCAAAACCCACCTCCAGTGACACACCTCCAACCCTCCCTCCCACACAGCACCACCAACTGAGGCCAAGTATTCAGATACTTGGCCATATGGGGGACATTTCTTTCAAACGACCACATGGACATTGTGCCATCTCTGAAAACAACACAGCAATCAGGAGAGTTGTATGCCCATTCCCAACTTTGACCATAGCCACAGAGAAAGGTCCATCTCTCCCTGATTGGTCACAGCATGCCCTCGCCTGGGTTGCTGCTGCGATGCTCCTCAAGGATGCTCCTTGGGGGCATCCTGCCCAATCTCGCACTTGCATGTATCTCTGGGACAGATGGAGTCATCTGCCTAGCCTCTCATACCTCTAGAAAAAAGATGTGGCACCTTGTGGCACTGATTTCTGATGGAGCTATACTCTGTTCTCCTATAAACTCATTCATATCCTTGCCATGCAGTGCTAAAATTCTTGAACACTCAGCGTCTGTAATACACATAGGTTAAAAAAAAAAAAAGTCCCCCTAGGGGCTGGAGAGATGGCTCAGCTGTTAAGAACACTGGTTGATGTTGCAGAAGACCTGGGTTCAAATCCCAGCACCCACATGGCAGCTAACAACTGTCATAACTCCTCCTCGGGCATTGCACAATGTGGGTGCACTTACCTACATGCAGGCAATACACGTATATACGTAAAATAAAATAATTTTTTTTAAAGTCCCCCAACCCCAGACACATCCTAAATCAGAGTCCTGGAATGTGTGATATCCAGGTAGTCTTTAGCTGGCTTAAACCCTCTTCACCTGTGCTTATTTCTTTGGAATAACTGTACACCTTAGCCACCTCACTATTGACCCAGGGCCCATCTTGTCACCAGGCACCTGCCCTACCGGATGGCAGGCTGGTGTCAGACTGTCACCAGTGTGAGTCACTGGTTAAGTCTTTACAGTGGACAGCTGGGCATCTCGGGTAGCCTCTCCCAGTAACTTTACCGTGTACTAGGAACTTGGGGGAAACTCCTTATTGTCTCCTTGGAAACAGGGATTGTGTGATTTGCTTGAAGGGCAGTGCTGTTCACCAGGCTGCTGTGGGAGAGGTGAAACAGCTCAAGCAAATCACTTTTTCCATCTGCACAGCCCTTGAGTTTGGAGTTTTTTTTTTTTTTTCATTTTATTTTTCCTTTCCTGATCTTAATGTTGCTATTTAAATATGTGAGGCTGTTACCCTCTTGTTCTAAAGTATAATTCTTTGTTCTTTGTTTTTCTTTTTTAGTCAAAGATGACTCAAATCATACCATAGGAGTGGAGTTTGGCTCAAAGATAATAAATGTTGGTGGCAAATATGTAAAGTTACAGATATGGGACACGGCCGGACAGGAGCGATTCAGGTAGAGCTGTTCCTCTAGTTCACTGAGAATACTGGGAATTGGATTCAAGATATTTCATTAGATTCCTTCGCTTTGTATGGTCTCAAGCCAACACACACATACCCACATACACACATACGAAGAAACACACACACAAATACACATATACACACATAAACTCACACACTCATAACACACATTCACACGTGCACACACATACATACACAAATATCGTCAAACACATACTCTCCCCCCACCACACACACACATATACTCACATTGATTTCAGAAACTCTAGCTCTGGAAACTCTCACTGCTAAGACCTCTCTGACCAGATCCTTAGCATAGGAAGAAAAAGATAACTAGGTAACCAGAATCTCAAAGGACAACAACTCACCATCAGGAGGATGTGGCGCTGTATCCATGGGATTTGTTTTGGTTTTATTCTGGGTTGTTGGGTTTTTTTTTCCTTCTTCTTTGGTATTTTGAGGCAGAGTCTTGCTGTGTAGTTCAGACTGGAGTCTCAAACCCATGATCCTCTTGCCTCTGACTCCTAAGTGTGCGGATGACAAGTGTGCAGCACCATGCCCAGCCACAGTGTGCTTTTAGACTGAAATCAAAGGAAAGCAGTGGCACAAACAACTTTTTCCATCTTACTCATCTAAGAGGAAATTTTAAGCACCTTCGTGGGTTTTTACTCCCTCACCCTAACTGGAGAATGTTGTGATCACACAGGACACTTTGTCTTCTACAGCTGGTGCTCAGAACAGTTGATAATCAGATTGCATAGTTAGCATCCTATAACAGGGAAAGCAAGACAATAGGTTAACATCTTAGCCATGCTTTCTGGAGTCACCATGTCATAGTTTCAGATTCAGTGTAAAGTAAGTCACTCCCCCAATGCAGACTTAGCACGTTTTAATTTAAAGTTGGGGCTGCAGTGTGGTGGTGCCTGCAGTCTCTGCTACTTTGGGAGGTTGAGGCAGGAGGATCACTTGAGCCCAGAGGGTCAAGGCCAGGCTGGCAACATGATCGGACTGTAGGAGGCGCCAGGGGAGCCTTTAATCCCAGCACTCGGGAGGCAGAGGCAGGTGGATCTCTGTGAGTTTAAGGCCAGCCTGGTCTACATAGTGCGTTCCAGGCCAGCTGGGGCTACTGGGAGACCCTGTCTCAAAAAGACCAAAAAAAAAAAAAAAAAAAAAAATCTACGGGGTGGTGAGATGCTTAGAAGCTAAAAAGTGCTTGCCTGACCACCTGAGTTCAGAAACCAGATGGAAGGAGAGAAGTGACTCCCAAAAGTTGACTTGTGACCTCCACATCTATGCTGTGACATACATGCATGACTTGTGACCACACGTCATACACACATACAAATAATAATAGTTTTTTTTTAGCTAGCAAAGTTGGAACTATAGAGGAGAAAGGGTATTACTGAAGAGAAAATCTTTGAGAATAGATGAATAAAGGTCATGCCCTTAGTCGAGGTAGGTGGATCAGGAAGTGAAGGAAGATGTGAGGGGGACAGGTTGAGTGTGGGCTCCTGGCAGGGGTCCAGGCTGTTCCTATCTGGGGCTTTTCCTGAGAAGGATCAGTGCAGGGTACCAGAAGGTGGCAGGCAGAGATGTGAGGGGCTGCTTGGTGCCTGGTACCACTTACAGCTGGGCACACTCCCTGCTACCTGCAGAGCCCTGGGCCTCATGTGCCTTCTCAAAGGAGCTGTTCACCCAGAGCTGTTCACCCAGAGCTGTCTCTGCTTTCTTTCTCTCTCTCTCTCTCTCTCTCTCTCTCTCTCTCTCTCTCTCTCTCTCCCCCCCCCCCTCCTTCTCTCTTTCCACTCTCTACCCTCTCTCTCTCTCTCTCCCTCCCCCCCCCATGATACAACTTCCAGCGAAATAACCACACATAGTTGAGATATCTCTATTGAAGCAGTACCTACCCCTGTGTTGTGGGTCACAAAAGAAACGTGGGTTTTTAATGGGAGCAGCCGTAAAGGACCTTGATTGGTTGGGAGTGAGCTCATTTCATTCTTTCAGGTCTGTGACAAGAAGCTACTACAGAGGTGCGGCTGGGGCACTCCTTGTCTACGACATCACCAGGTAATGACAGCTCCCCACCACAGAGGCCATTTGGCGCTCTGCATCACTAAGGCCACTTTGGCAACATGCTGGTGTCATGTGTTTTAGTCTAGATGGGCACTGCAGCTGCACCAAGGAAGCCTCTTGGCCCTTTCTTGGTGTTTTAGTTTGCTTCTCTGTTGCTGAGATAAACACCATGACCAAAGACAACCTGGGGAGAAAGGGTTTATTTCAGCTTACAGGTTATAATCCATCATCAGGGGAGCCAGGGCAGGAGCTTAAAGGCAGGAACTGAAGCAGGACCATGGGGGAACGCTGCTTACTGGCTTGCTTCCCTTGCTTCCTCAACTACCTCTTATACAGCCCAGGACCACCTGCTTAGAAATGGTGCCATGCACAGTGGGCTGGCTCTCCTACATCAATTAGCAATCAAGCAAATGCCTCACAGACATGCCCACAGGAAAATGTGATAAAGAAAATTCCTCAATTAAGGGTCCTTCTCAGATGTATGATGTTGACAACTGAAGCTGAGTGTGACACTTAGGGATCTTAGAGGCCTTTAGTGTTGACCACTACTTTGGCCACATCAGGAAATGTGTGTGAGGTGTCAGAAGCAAGCCTTCTGCCTTATTGCTCTTCTTCACACCACGTGAGACATGTTCCTCAAGATCTACACAGCTCTGTGCATTCTCATAAGTGAATAGAGATGCTGAAGATGCAGACTCCGACGTGGATCACCTAGGTTCAGAGCCCAGCTCCAGTCAGTGGCTGTGTGACCCCAGCAGGCCTAGACCTCCCTGTTCTGATCTTGGTTTCCTCATCTGTAACAGGAGGGTAATCAGTCAATACAGTGCACTTGTAGTTGGTGGCTGCATGTGGCAACTTAGTTTAAAAACTTCTGGGTTGCTCTGGCTCCATTTCAAATGTTCCATGCCACACATGGCTGGTGACCACAGGGTTGGCTGGTCCCGGCTGCAGCATATTCCTGTCCTTGAGGAAATCCCTTCAATCCACTAGCCTCAGAGTTGGAACCACTATCCTGGAAACACATGACCCACAGGACTCTACTGAGGGGACCTTCCTGAGAGGGACCTGTCCCAGGAGAGATCAGCATGTGTCTGCCTCCCTCTTCTGAGGGTGGTTGGCAGCTCCTGGCAAGGCCCTCCTCATCCTCTGCTGCCATGAGAGAATGACAAAACCAGGCAGTCCTTTCACATTTATAGTGCCTCTGGATCCCAGCTCTTCGTGGTAGGAGGTCCTTGCAAAGAGCCAATGTAGTGGCTTCCTGTGGATCAAGGTGTTCACATGTCCACAGGTGACAGCTATTAGTGTTGAATCTGAGTGACAGAGCCCAGCACCGGCCTTTCTCATGCTCAGAGCTCAAGCACATTTCTGAAGCCAGTGAAGAGCACCTTTTCCTTTAGAACCCACGTGTCTGACTCACTGATTTTGCTGGAACCAAAGCAAAGCACAGCCCATGGGCCCGATATATGGCAGGCATTCATATTCAGTCACCTTTGAGGTGTTCATTGCCCTTGATGAAATGTTGACAAGTAGTGTGAGTGGTGAGGGTGACTGAAAAGAGTTGCTGGTTTTATAAAATACATGTATTATTTCCACAATCTTATGTTACGCAGCCGAGAAACCTACAATGCGCTTACTAATTGGTTAACAGATGCCAGAATGCTGGCGAGTCAGAACATTGTAATCATCCTCTGCGGCAACAAGAAGGACCTGGACGCTGACCGTGAAGTCACCTTCCTTGAAGCCTCCAGGTTCGCACAAGAAAACGGCAAGTGCTTCTCCCTCTTATGTATGGGTTCTCACAGGGCAGGCCTGGGTGCAGTGACCTTTCTTTAGGTTTAAGGTATCTGGTGGAATTTTTAGATTAAACTAAGAAACTGTGGAATCTCCACCATGAATTTAGGTGAGTTTAGCACACGTTTAGTGTGGTGCACTCTGCTGACAAAGGTTACCACACTGTGTGAATCAGGATATTTACCTTCTGTGATGACTTGTAGGTCTCTGGATGTTTGTAGGTTTGAGGTGGCACAATTGTGTGTGTGTGTGTGTGTGTGTGTGTGTGTGTGTGTTTTGATTTTTGAGTCAGGGTTTCCCTGTAGCCCTACCTGACCTGAAACTCACTATATAGACCAGGCTGGCCTTGAACTCACAGAGATTCACCTACCTTTGCTCCCCAAGTGCTGGGATTAAAGACCTGCTCCACCACCCCAGCACAATTTTTTTTTTTTCTTGGTCTTTTTGAGACAGGGTCTCTCTGTAGCCCCAGCTGTCCTGGAACTCACTATGTAGACCAGGCTAGCCTTGAACTCACAGAGATCTGCCTGCCTCTGCCTCCCGAGTGCTGGTATTAAAGGCGTGCACCACCATGCCCGGCAAAACAAAATTGATAAAGATCCTAGGTAGAAAGAGAGATAGAAGAGAGACATTTGACCAGCCAAGTGCCGTCATTTGGTTAATAGAAACTGGCATTTTTTTCCTTCTCCTTTTTTTTAAAATTTGTTTATTTTTTAATGTGTATGCATGTATTGCCTGTGTATAGGTAAGTGTACCTGTGTCATGCAGTGCCCACAGAGGACAGAAGAGGCTGTCAGATCCCCTGGAACTGGAGTTATGGACCGTTGTTAGCTGCCATGTGGGTGCTGGGATTCGAGCCCGGGTCTTCTGCAAGAACAACCAGTGTTCTTAACCACTGAGCCATCTCTCCAGCCCCAGTCTCCTTTCTTTGTTTTAAATAAGGATGAGGTGGGGCTGGAGAGATGGCTCATCGGGTAAGAACACTGACTGTTGTTGCAGAAGACCCAGGTTTGAATCCCAACACCCACATGGTGGCTAACAACTGTCCGTAACTCCAGTTTCAGAGGATCCAACAGCCTCTTCTGTCCTCCAAGGGCATTGCACAACATGGGTGCACTTACCTACATGCAAGCATAACACTCATACACATAAAAAAATAATAATAAAATATATTTTTTTTAAAAAAGGATGAGGTGATGTGACTGGCTGGTAATCTTTTTTTTATTTTTTTAAACTTTTATTTATTTTAATTTTATATATGAGTGTTTTGCCTTATCTCTGCGTGCATATAAGGGCAAGATTTGTGCCTGGTATCCACAGAGGCCAGAAGAGGATATCAGATTGGATCCCCTGGAACTGGAGTTAAGGACAGGTGTTAACTGCCATATGGGTGCTAGAAACCAAACCTGGGTCCTCTGGAAGAGCAAGTGGTCTTAACTGCTGAGCTATCTCTCTAACCCTCTTTTTATTTTTTTGTTTTGTTTTGTTTTTGAAACAGGGTTTCTCTATAGCCCCAGCTGGCCTGGAACTTACTTTGTACAGTAGGCTATCCTCAAACTCACAGAGATCTGCCAACCTCTGTCTCCTCAGTGTTAAGATTAAAGACATGCACCACCATGCCTGGATAACATTTCTTAATGTCCAGACTTCCTCAAGCCAGGCATGATGGGGCCTGCCTTTAATCCCAGCACTCGGGAGGCAGAGGCAGGCAAATGGATCTCTGTGAGATTGAGGCTAGCCTAGTCTATGTTGTAAGTTTTAGGTGGGCAGGCAAGCTAGGGCTATAGGAGACCCTGTCAAAAAAAGGAAAAGACTACCTCATAAAATTAGTGGTTGCTTATAGCCAATAGACTAACAAACATTCATCTGTCTTATAGAACCTTATTTTTGAGGGCCGGCACAAACTAGAACATCCTAACACCACATTTTGTTGGACTCTAGGATGGGAAACTGCTCTCCCAGCTTGATGGGTTTCTATGAAGAAATAAACATGAGCAAGGCATGGCATCCCTGCATTCAGAAGCCAGAGGCAGGAGGAACACCACAAGTTTAAAGCTAGCCAGGACTGTGTAGTGAAATACTGTCTCAAAAAGAAAAAGAAAGGAGAGAGGGAGGAAGGAAGGAAGGAAGGAAGGGAGGAAGGAAGGAAGGAAGGAAGGAAGGAAGGACGAAAGTGTGTTGACACCCCCCATGGTGAAGCCCACACACGGGACATAAGGGCCAGAGGCTGGGGGCTATGGCACAGCTGTGAGGGCACAGCAGGCTTTCCTCTGAGGTCTGCCCCTGTTCTGGAGATAAAGGGACTTCATGCTGAATGGCAATTTGCAGCACAGTGCCCTAGAGAGCCTGGAAGCTGCATTCATGGTAACATGAGGACTGCTCAGAGAAGGAAATCAAGGCTGTAAGTCACCATTTTGGCCAGCTGGCCCCCTTCTGATGGTCAGGAACACATGGAGGCCTGTGGCTCACTTCATCTTGTCAGGTCAAGGGCCAGCACAAGATAATGGTCATTCTTCAGTAAGGGCTGGACTCTATTATAACTTTTCAACATTTGGACATACACATACCATAATCCCACCAGGAGGGTTAGGACTTCAAGGCCAGCTTCAGCTACATGAAACCCTGTCCCAACAAAAAAAAGAAAAAAAACAGCAAAAATCATATTAATACATTATTGATTCTATGTTTATAGAAAAAGAGGGTGTATGTCCTGAATTGCATTTTGCCAATTAGTCTAAGAATTTTTTTGTAATTATTTATTTTCATGTGTATGAGTGTTATGCCTGCACCTGTGTCATACAATGCCCACAGAGGAAAGAAGAGGGTATTAGAACCCCTGGAACTGAAGTTAAAGACAGTTGTTAGCCACTGTGCGGGTGCTGGGATTTGAACCCAGGTCTTAACCGCTGAGCCATCTCTCCAGCCCCAGTCTAAAAGAATCTTAAGCAGCCTGTTAGCAGTTGAAAATCAACGTCATTGGGCCAGCAAGATGGCTCAGTAAGCAAAGGTGCTTGCCTGAGGACCTGAATGCGACCCCTAGGACCCACACGGTGGAAGGAGGGAGCCAACACCAGAGAGGTATCCTCTAACCTCCACACAGGCACCATAGTTCATGCTCCCCTCAAAATAAGTGAATGTAATTTTTAAAAAACTTTTGAAAAGCATTACCCTCTTCTAAACATCTTTGATGTCACTTTCAGAGCTGATGTTCCTGGAAACAAGTGCACTGACTGGCGAGAACGTTGAAGAGGCTTTCGTGCAGTGTGCGAGGAAAATACTTAACAAAATTGAGTCAGGTGACTGACAGCCTTTCCCTGGCAGGCTTCTCTTCGACAGGTTTTGCCTCTAGCTCAGCAGTGCCCCCTGCCCGCTGCTATTAGCAGTGCTGCAGTCAAGCACCTTGTACACAGCACTTCACACCTGGCTGAGGTGTGAGAGAGACAAGTTCCCAGAGCACTTGCTAGTCATGGGCAGGTGTGTCCAGGGTGAGATCACAGTTGGGTTTTCAAACTAGGAAGTGAAACCACTATTGCTGCCCTTTCATTTTAAATTTGCTTAATTTTTTTGTTTTTTTGCCTGCATCTGCCTCCCAAGTGCTGGGATCAAAGGCATGCGCCACCAATGCCTGGCAAGTTTGCTTATTTTTGTATACATAATACTTTCACATAGTTCCATATTCAACCAGTCAAAACTCCTTGAGGTGAGCCACTGTTATGGGTCCTTGATCTTTCTAGGAATATTTAATGCCATGTACACAAATGGGTATCATTTTCCAGGGACTAGGGAGATAGCTTAGTTGGTAAAGGACTTGCTTTGCAAATATTTGTTTGGGGGTTTTTGTGAGGTTTTTTTGTTGTTTTTTTTTTTGTTTTTGGGGGGGAGTTGTTTTGTTTTTTGGTTTGGGGATTTTTGTTTGGGGGAGGTTTTCAGTATTTTATTTTTTATTTTTATTTTTTAGTGTATGAGAGTATATGTCAGTGCACCCGTGTTGTGCGATACCCACGGAAGTCAGAAGAAAGTATTGGATTCCCCTGGAACTGGAGTTACAGACAGTTGTTAGCCGCCATGTGGGTGCTAGGACTTGAACCCAGGTCCTCTGTAAGAGCAGCCAGTGCTCCTAACCACTGAGTCATCTCTTCAGTCCGTTTTTTTTGAGACAGGGTCTCGGGTAGTCCCAGCTAGCCTAGAATTTATGAGACCAGGCTGGCCTCCATCTCACAGAGAACAGCCTGCTTCTGCCTCCCAAGTGCTAGGATTAGAGGTGTGCACCACCCTGCCCAGTTACAAGCAGTGCTCTTAACCACTGAACCATCTCTCTAGCCCTGTCATGCAAGGATTGAATTTGAGTTCAATCCCTAACACCCGTGTAAAAATCTGGATGCAGTGGCACATGTTTATAATCCCAACACTGAGGAATCTGTGAACCCCAGATCTCACTGAGAGACTATCTCAAAAAACAAGGCAGACAGCACCTGAGGAACAGCACCCAAAGTTGACCTCTGGCCTCCACATGCATTTACACCTGTACACTGTCTGTCTGTCTCTCTCTCTCTCTCAATAATAATAATAATAATAAAATAGCCAGGCTTGGTGGCACACCCCCTTAATCCCAGCACTCGGGAGGCAGAGACTAGCAGCTCTCTATGGGATTGAAGGCAGCCTGGTCTACATAATGAGTTCCAGGCCACCTGGGGCTACAAGGAGACCCTGTCTCAAAAAGACCAAAAAAAAAAAAAAAATCTTTTTGAGACAGTCTCCCTGTAGCCTCAGCTTGCCTGGAACTCACTATGTAGACCAGGCTGGCTTTGAACTCACAGAGATCTGCCTGCCTCTGCTCCCGAGTGCTGGGATTAAAGGTGTGCACTAGCACACCTGGCTAAGAATTTATTTTTTTAAAAATTGGTAACTATTTTTCCTCTTCACGATAATGGCGTAGATGCATAGGAGTCCATACTTTGCTTTGTTCACTTTATCATGTTTGGGGAGCACAGACTTACTGCTGCTCTCTAAATGCTTGGTCCTCAGGTGAACTGGACCCCGAGAGAATGGGCTCTGGCATCCAGTATGGAGATGCTGCCCTGAGACAGCTGCGGTCACCACGGCGCACACAGGCCCCAAGCGTGCAGGAGTGTGGCTGCTAGGCACCCCAGGAACAGGTGGGTAGCAGAGGTCCTGAAGTGAGAAAGGAGAGAGGAGGGGAGGAAAAGGAAGGGAGGGAAGCAGAGGGGAGGGGAGGAGACCCACAGGGATAGTCAGAGGTCTGCCCAACAGGACTAACCCAGCAGGAACTCCTGACCATTCAGAAGCAAAGGCAGGGCAGATGACCTCAGTGGCCAGCACTGGCAGAGTCCCTTCTCTCCAAGCCATGGAGTAAACTCACCTAACTGAGGCTTCCACCAGTGTACCTTCTGATAAAACAGAAAGTACGTCTCCAGAAGTAGCAAGCTCTCTATTAAACTTTTGAAAGCTCCTCTCCCATTTACCAGAGGGGATGTTTTTTTTTTTTGTTTGGAGTTGTGTTTTGGTTTTTTGTTTTTTGAGACAGGGTCTCACTGTGTAGCCCCAGCTGGCTTGGAACTCACTACGTAGACAAGGCTGGGCTCCATCTCACAGAGATCTGCCTGCCTCTGCCTCCCAAGTGCTGGGACCAAAGGCATGTGCCACCACGCCTGGCTATTTTGGTGGGGCTTTGTTTGTTTGTTTGTTTGTTTGTTTGTTTGTTTGTTTTTGGCAACAAAGTTGAGACAGGGTCTCTGACTATAGCCCAGGAACATACTATACAGCCAAGGCAGGCCTTCAATTTATGGTAATCCGCCTGCCTCAGTCCCCCAAGTATTGGGGTTACAGGTATATGCTACCATGCCGGGCTAACAGTGGCATTATCTAGCAGTGTAAACCAGCACTAGACCAAAGGAGAAGCCATCACATCTGTCAGCCAATTTATAATGGTATAGATTTCTAATCACTCTTAATGTTTCTCAGGTTCGATGGTGATTTCTGGGACACACCGCTGCTGGAGCTTGAAGAGGCTGGAGTTTTTTACTACCATCTTTTTCTACTCTGCACAGACGTAGATCTTCATGGGAAAACAGTGCACGCTGGCAGACAGGGTCCAACAGATGTACTGCAAACCTAACTCAGCAGACAGTTCCTTTAAATGTCACATGTATGCAGATCCCCACCCCACATCCAACCCTCATGTTCCATTAAGTCACAATGTGTGCTGCACACAGCCTGGCACGTTCCCACAGCACAGAGCCAGTGTGACATCACAGAGCCTTGCACTCAGTGAAGCTTAACTTTTTTACTCAGAGGAAATGCAGTTGGTGAACAGGAATGGGCTTTTCTCCTAGTATTGGTTGCACACATGACCCGAGATGGAAGGACTCTGGCAGTAACAGCCAGTGTGATAATTGCTGTCACCCTTTCCACACCTAAAATGCTAGACCCATAGGACTCACTAACATCCAGAAATAAAATGAATCCTAGTTTCTCCTGCACGGCACACTGTCCTGCTGTGTGGACTGTAAGACACTTTGCTGGGGTCAGTGTGAAAGCTGCTGTGGGCCCATGGTCAATCCGTCCTCCCTGCTTACCTCCATGTCCCCCTCAGCCTCAGCTGTCTCCCTGCTAGAAGACCCTTTGTTCACTTGCTTTTCCTGGAATTCAGTATAAGGGCAGCACTGCCTGTTTCAAATCTTAAATTGTTCTGTGCTCATTTTAAAGAGACCCAATACTCTAGTTCATCTTCAAATGATATTGCTCATTAAGAAATTGTGGGTGCCAGGTGCACTGGCACATACCTTTAACTCCAGCATTCAGGAGGCAAAAACAGGCAGATATCTGTGAGATTGAGGCCAGCCCGGTCTACATAGTGAGTTCCAAGCTGGCTGGGGCTACAGGGAGACACTGGGAGGGAGGAAGGGAAGAAAAAAAATTTGAGCCAGGCATGGTGGTACATGCCTTTAATCCCAGCACTTGGGAGAGGCAGAGTCAGGAGGATCTCTGCAAGTTCAAGACCACCTTGGTCTACATAGTACATCAGGCCAGAGCCAGAGTTACATAATGAGACTGTGTGAAGAAAGAGAGAGAGAGAAATTAATATGGGGTTGGGCATGTAGCTCAGTGGTAAAGTGCTTTGCATGTGCAAGGCCCTGGGTTTGATCCAGTCGACCTGTTTCTGTTTTTATTTATTTATTCATTTATTTATTTAAAAGACAGGGTCTCACTACGTAGCTATGGCTGGCCTGGAACTCACAGAGATCCTCCTGCCTCTGCCTCCCAAGTGCTGGAACTAAACGAGTTGTTTTTTGAGTGATCCTGTGATTAAACCACAAATGCTGCCCATCCTCATCCAGTGACCAATAGTAGCACTGGAGACAGTGCTGCCTTCTGGGGAAGCAAGACAGGATTGAGTTTGGGTCAGTGTGGTGATAACTATTCAGACAGACATGTCCCACAGGCTCTTGAGTCTTCAGGAAGCATTTTTTTTTTTATTGGTTTTTTTTGTTTGTTTTTTTGTTTTGGGGGTTTTTCTTTTCCTTCTTTCTTCTTTTTTTTGAGACATTTTCCTGCTATGTAGCTCAGACTGGCCTTGGACTCTCCTCCTGCTTGGCTTCCCAATGCTGGAATTACAGTCATGCAGCACCACACCCAGCTCATTTGCGCCTGTGAGCTTTAAATAAATTTATTTATTTATTTATTTATTTATTTATTTATTTATTTATTTATTTAGTGTATGAATGTTTGCCTGCATGTAATTAAATTAAAACCACATGCATATAATGCCCATGGAGGCCAGAAGAGGTCATTAGGTCCCCTAGAACTGGAGTTACAGACTGTTGTTAGCCATCATGTGGGTGTTAAGAACCAAACCCAAGTCCTCTGCAAGAGCAGCCAGTGCTTTTAACCCGGGAGTCATCTCTTCATCCCCAGCACCTGTGAACTTTTAATAACTTTCATGTACCTCCTGAGATAAGAGTCTTTTCCTTGATCTGTCCAACTGCTCATCAGAACCGTTCGTGCCAGAGCTGTGGCAGCTATGGCCAGCTGTTTCTGGGTTTTATTAGCTTCTTTAAGACACTGGTTTTAGGGAGCTGGAGAGATGGCTCATCAGTTAAGAGCTCTGACTGCTCTTGCAGAGGACCCAGGTTCAATTCCCAGCATCCACATGCGGCTAACAACTACCTGTAACTCCAGTTTTAGGGGATTCGACGCCCTCTTCTGACCTCCTGGGGCACTGCACAACATGGATGCACTTTGATACACGCAAACAGTACCCTCATACACATAAAAAGACACTTTAGAGTTTTGTTAAAAGTTGTCTGAGAACATTAGTTTCCTAGAACAGTGGCTAGGTTATCTTCATCTTCCAAGGTGAGATTATATTCCTCACTTGAAGGAACTCATGTGGCCAGGGAATCTTTACTTTTTAAATTGGCATTTATGTATGTCTCGTTTTTTTATTGTGGATGTTTTCAGACATCACAGTGACGCATAGTATATCCTACTGGCTTTAGGCACCCACACTGTAGCAGCCTTTCTGCCCTACTTCCTTGTGCTATAGTAATCCAGAAGCATCCAAGGCAGCTGTCATTTCTCCATCAAATAGTTCATAGGTACTTTTAAAAACTTGGGGGGTATTTATTATATTCTTAAACATTTTTGGAAATCCCTACTGGAATCTTAGAAAGCCAAGGATGTTGATGGATTTTATTATCTTGGAATGATGAGAAGCTAGTTTTCTGGCCTATATTGAAAAGTCAATATTCTCATCTTTGGTAATGGACTGGGAGGTAGGGGGTGTGTTCCATGTCCCCCGCCCACCTGGCCCATGTGAGGCATGCTTAATTCTTACTCATCAGTCTGAATTCCATTTTGAAGACTATTTCAGTTACCTGCTGCTGCATACCTATGTACTTGCTACTAACCAAGTCTGGGGTCTGTGATCCCATTGCTCTTTCTTGCCTTTGAACTTCTCTGGAGCCCTCAGTGAAAACCCAAGGGGCTCATTCTGTGGTATGGCCGTCTACCTCCTGCATTGACTATAAACAAGACTATGGGGAAATCTTCAGTGAAGAAAACAAACTTGAAAAGCTTCTGAGTATTCATTCCACGGTATCCTGGCAATGGTGCTGTCCACTAAACACACAAGGATCACAGGGGACCATGTCTGATGGTACAATGCTGAGCTGTAGGTTGGAAAGGAGCCCTCCACTCATGTTTTTCTATTTAAAGTTTTGTGTGTGTGTGTGTGTATGTGTGTATGTGCATGCCACATGCATGCCGGTGTGTGTGTGTGTGTGTGTGTGTGTGTGTGTGCATGCCACATGCATGCCGGTGCCCACAGAGGCCAGAAGCGACCATCAGGTCCCCTGGAGCTGGAGTTACAGGTGGTTGTGAGCTGTCCAACATGGGTGCTGGGAATCAAACTCAGTTCCTCTGCAAGAACAGCAAGCACCCTTAAGTTCTGAGATGTCTCTCCAGCCCCTACTCATTTTAAATTTAAATTAAATAGTAAGTGGAAACTGGTTGTAATGACTCAAGCTTATCATCCAAACACTTGGAAGATGAAAGAAGGATCAAGATTTCAAAGTCATCCTTGGCTATACAGAGATTTTGAAGCAAGCCTGAGAGAAGAGGGGGGCAGGGGGAGGGAGAATAAGAATCTCCTTTTCCATCAAAGCCTCTTACTTGACTGTGAGGTCACGAAGGTCACTCTGTGCCTCATCCCATCCTTCATCCAGTCTTCACAAGACACTGGGTGTGCATCTCAGCTCCTTGGTCATCTCCTGGCCTCTGTGATGCCTTGAAAAGTCTCCGTGTGGCATGCTGAAGCCTGCTGTCCTGGGATGCGAGGATGCAAACATTGGTTCCTGGGAGCCTCTTTCCTGACCACCCTTTGTTTGGGAAACAGCTGCATAGTTCTTCTCAGGACAGAGCGGACATCCGCACTCCATGTTCAGCTTTCAGGAAAGACCCCAGCACTTGTGGAAAAGACAGATGGCCACACTGCCACAGTCTCTCTGCCGAGTCCCTGAAATAACTCTGCTGACACCCTATGGCATTCCGCTCACTCTGGAATGAGTGGCTACAGTTGGCTACAGAGCAGAGTTGCCCAGGTTTATCTGTTCATTTTTTGAGACAGGGTCTCATGTAACCCAGGCTGGCCTCAAACTCGATATGTAGCTAGCTAATGCTGGCCTTGAACTCCTGATCCTCCAGCCTTCACCTCCAAAGTGCTGGGTTATAGGCCTGTGCTACCAAATCTGGCTTTCTTTAAAAAAAAAAAAAATGTGTATGAGTGTATTGCGTGCATGTAGGTAAGTGCACCCGTGTCGTGCAATGCCCACAGAAGAGGTTGTTGGATCCCCTGGAACTGGGGTTATGGACAGTTGTTAGCTGCTATGTGGGTTGTGGGATTCAAACCCGGGTCTTCTGCAAGAACAGTCAGTGTTCTTAACTGCTGAGCCATCTCTCCAGACCCTAAATCTGGCTTCTAAAAAATGCACTTTACAACCGGGTGTGGTGGCGCACACCTTTAATCCCAGCACTCTGGAGGCAGAGGCAGGTGGATCTCTGTGAGTTCAAGGCCAGCCTGGTCTACATAGTGAGTTCCAGGATAGCTTGGGCTACAGGGAAACCTTGACTCAGACCAAAAAAAAAATGCACTTTATTATTTTTTACATGTATTTGTGGGGGGTGGGGCATTCACACATGCCATGGCTTATGTGTAGTCAGACGACAACTTGAGGGAGTCAGTTCTCTCCTTTTACCATGTGGGTTCTGGGTATCAGATTTGGTAGCAAGCACTTTACCCACTGAGCCATGTCACCAGCCCCCCACTTTTTTTTAAGGAAGGGTCTCAATACATAGGCCTGACTGACCGTGAACTCAACAATCCTCATGCCTCAGCCTCCCCAGTGCTGGGATTACAGATGAGCACCCCCACACCTAGTTCATTAACACATACTAATTGCTCAGGTTCATGGTCTCACTGTAATGTCTCCATACATGTCTATATGCATTGGCAATATCTACCCTCTGCCCTGTTACCCTCCCCTACAACTCTTTTCCCCCATTTCTTCTATTTTCCGATCTTTTTTTAAGTTTCACATGAGAGAAAACATGATGTCTTTGAGTCTTATTTCGTTTCATATGATGAGCTCCATCTATTTTCTTGTGAATGGCATAAACTCATTCTTTATGACTGAATAAAATTCCACTGTGTATACATTTTCTTTTTCCATTCATCTGTTGGTGGCATCTAGACTGGTCCCATGTCTTGACTATTGTGCACAGTGCTGATAACACAGATGTGCAGTATTCTCTGGCATGCTGACAAACTCCTCTGAGTATGTACCCTAGTGGTCTCCTGGCTCATGTGATAGTTATATTTTTAGCTTTTGAGGAGTATCTATAATCTCTACAGTGGCTGCACCAGTTTACTCTCACCAGCCTTGAATACCTCATCTTTGTCAGCATTTGTTTTGTTTTTTCTTATTATTACATTTAGTTGTTCACCTACTGTTGGGAGGGGCAGAGGACAACTTGTGAGAGTCAGTTCTCGCCTTCCACCACCTGGGTGCCAGAGATGGAACTTGGGTCCTCTGGCGACAAGTGCCTTAACCCACCAAGCCATCTTGAGGGCCCTCCTTTTGGTTTTTTGAGACAGCGTCTCACACTGTAGTTCAGGTTGGCCTTGAGTTTACAGCAGTCTTCCTGCTTAGGCTTCCCAACTGGTGGAATTACAGGTGGTGCCACCACACCCAGCTGTGTTGATTTCTTTACGATACATAGCCATTCTAAGGTGATATAGAATCCTCATGCAGTTTGGCATGTATTTCCCTGATGACTAAGGATTTTGAACTTTTTTTCATCTATTTATTGGCCATTTGTACTTACTTTGAGAGGTGTCCATTCAGATCATTTGCCTGTTTTATTTTACATTCCGGGACTTGGAGCTTTGAGTGTTTGCTGTTAGAAACCTATTTCTTGGGGATTATGTCTGGGCATTCTTTCTTGGTTTTTTGTTTTGTTTTGTTTTTTGAGACAAGGTCTCCCTGGAGACCCAGCTGGCCTGAAACTTGTTATATAGACCCGTCTGGTCTCAAACACAGAGAGCCTCCTGAGTGCTGGAATTAAAGGCGTGCACCCCCACGCCCGGCTATTTATTTTTTAAATTATTTTTATGTGTATGTGTGCATTGCCTGCATGTAGATAAGTGCACCCGTGTCGTGCAATGCCCACGGAGGTCAGAATAGGCTGCCGTATCCCCTGGGACTGGAGTTATGGACAGTTGTTTGCTGCCATGTGGGTGCTGGGATCTGAACCCCGGTCTTCTGCACGAACAACCAGTGTTCTTAACCGCTGAGCCATCTCCCCAGCCCGTTTTTATTTCTTACGTGTATGAGTGTATTGCTTGCATGTATATATATACATGCACCCGTGTTGTGTAATGCCCACAGAGGTCAGAAGAGGGCATCAGATCCCCTGGAACTGGAGCTACAGATGTTTGTTAGCCACCATGTGGGTGCTGGGAATTGAGCCCAGGTCCTCTGCAAGAGCAGTCACTGCTCTTAATGCTAAGTCATCTCTCCACCCCCTCTTTTAATTATGTGAATGAATGTTCATCTGTCTATAAGTTTGTATGCAGTCCCCAAGGAGGCCAGAAGAGGGGTGAGATCCCCTGGAGCTGGAGTTACAGGTGATTATGAACTGCCTGGTGAGTGCTGGGAACTGAGCAGTACATGCTCTTAACCACTGAGCCATCTCTCCAGTCCTGTCTGGGAACTCTTACCCGGCTCAAGGTGCCTTTCATGGCATGATCTGTAAGCAGGTGTTCTTCATCCCAGTGGGATCTGTGGCTCTTCTTGCCATATGAATAGGGAGCTACAGCTCTGAGGAGCAGTGGGGGACCTAATGGTCAACAAACAAGGCCAAGGTAGATTCACTGTACAGTGCTGGGTGATGAGTCCCAAGTGCCTGGGGAGGCTCTACAGTCACACTCAGGTCACAGCTGAAAGGTCCGAGTGGTAAATCAAGCCAAGGTAATAGTGTGTGAAGCTTAGTGGCACTGCCATCTCCTTACAGGACCATAGGAGTGGCTGGTATTTGTTTTTCTGCCCTGATTGTAAGATTAAGTAACTTGACCTGAAACCTGAGCCTTGCAAGGTTTCTGCTGAGGTGAATACATGCCTTTATCTGCTTTCTCAAACTTCGCCCTACCTGAGCCAGGTGAGGCAAACACCTACATTTGGGGAAATCTCACTTCAAGACCTCAGATCTTCCAACCGTTGTTCCCAGCAGCTCTCATGTCTTGTCGAAACATAGAACCTACCTCCTAATCCTTAAAACACACAGCTTATCAGAGAAGTTACAGGATGGGGTTTAGGATTTTGTTGCTGTTTTGGGGTTGTTTTGTTGTTGTTTGGTTTGGTTGGTTGTTTAATAGGAACAGTTTTAATACTGTTAATGAACTGTCAAAACTAAAATCTTGAAAAGGATCTGCAACTTTATAACTTGAAAGCCTCTCATATCCAGCATCTGTTCACCTTCAGATCACCCCAGGTCACGAGAGCAGGCAGGAGGCAAGGAACATGGGTATCTACTGACTGAAATCTTTTTTTTTCAACATTTTTTATTATGAAAATTTCAAACCTAGATTTTAAGAAGTGTAAGTAATTATGATTTTTACTGAAAGGAATGTTTCCCATTTTTAAATTCTTTAGCACAACACTGAAAGAGTGAGACCAAGTCACATCATGAGCTGTATTCTGATTTTAAAATACTTGTTTGATGACTCTGCTTTCAGAAAATTAAATGTGTGTATGTATGTGTTTTATTGGAGAACCCAGAGCCTTGTATATGGTAGGCAAACACTCTACCATGGGGTTAAATATTAAAAATTATTTTAGTTTGAGACAAGGTCTCATTATATAGCCCAGGCAGGCCTTGAACTTGAGATTCTCCTGCCTCACTCTACTAGGCAACTGTGCCACCATGCCCAGCCAGTAAATTGAGTTTATTAGCAATTGGAAGTATGTGGATGGAAATGAACACTACTTAGTTTTCAGGCTGTCGCAGTCTACAGCATTGGAAGCTGCCTGGCACTAAAGCCACAGGCCCAGGTCCAGAGTATGCCTGAGGCTAGCATTCTCCCCATGGATTTCTACCTGATAAGGCTGGGCTAGCCTCTTTGGCCCACAGACTTCAGGGTCAGTGTGCTGGCACTGTGGCAGGTCGTACCCGCTCAACCCAGATATTTCAGAGTTCATCTCAAAGACTGGACAACAGCTGGAGGCAACAGGACCTCCAGCCCTGATATCCTCACGCTCTAAAGCAGCAAGGCAGGTGGAAACGCCGTAAGAACGAAGCACAGTCAACTGTGATGTTAACAGTCTTAGTGTAGACTGCCTTCCATGGCAAACGGTGTTCGTGTCCACTCTGCTCTCTCCTAACCTGGGTATCACTGATTCTTCCAGCTCCGTGTTTCCCCTTTTCAAGGTCTCACTTATCTACACATGCTGACAGTCTGCCCCAACCCTGGACCATGAGAACACCTTGCTGAATGCATCTGCAAACATGGGTATCTATTTGGGAATGGAATTTTTTAAATAAAAAAACTCTGCTTTTTAATATAGAGCCAAGTTGCTCAAAGAACATACCAACTTACACCCCATTTACAGAGCAAGATGCCCAGCTCTGTAGATTTAAATCCACAAGTTCTGTGAACAGATTTAAGTATGGTTTATATTTTATCTTACCTTTAAGTGAGGTTTACATTTTGTCCTGCTGCAGACAGTCACACAAGCCCACAATGACAGGAGAGTGACCCTGAGCTGAGGTCCAGATCAGAAGAAAGAAGCTGCAAAGAGACTTGGGCCTTTTCAGGCACTTGAGCTTTGGCCCCTCTGAAAGCACATCTCTGTGAATTGTGTCTTTGCCATAACAGATGACAAGATTCCGTTCCTGGAAAAGACTGATGGAAATCCAGCATGACACTTTTTATTCCTAAACTTTAGCATTCCTAATGTCCCAGGGCCCTCCCAGCCCATGAGGACAGCCCTAGGAAGAGCAGCCTGCTGTCTACACTGCAACACTGGCTAGCCTAAGCCCAAGAACTTGCTGTCAGGCTGTTGTCAGCCTGGGATCTGCCCTGGGAGGGCCTATGTCTAAATAATGACCTCTCGATGTGTCTGTGTCAACTATTTTTTTAATGGAAAGTGCATTTATAGTCTGGAAGTCAAAGTCTTATAAAAAGACAAGCACTGTACCCTTTCCCTCCTCCTCCCATCCCCCTCACTCCTATGTCCCTTTTCCCCCATAGTCCTCCTCCTCTATAGCCCTTTTACCCCATATTCCTCCCTTTCCTCTCCTCTCCATTCCTACAAGAGTCACACTGGCTTATGTGCCCCCTCAGAGGGTCAATATAAGCACACATCTTTATTTTTTTAGACAGGGTCTCAGTACGTAGCCCTGGCTGGCCTGGAACTCACTATATAGACCAGGCTAAGCTCAACCTCACAGCTCTGCCTGCCTCTTCCTCCCCTAAAAGATTCACGTTTTTTTACTTCCCTTGAGTCTTAAAAAGCAACACAGCATCTTTTGCACACCTAAATAGTACTTCTGGGTCTGGAGAGTACTGAGTTCTTCCTGAAGCCTGCACAGTGCTCTGGAGGCACTTTGTCTCCCCTGACTGCTTCCTTTGGGTGAAAATCTGTCATTTCCATTTCACTCTTGAATCATCCCAAAGGAATTAAGTTGGGGCTGGAGAGATGGCTCAGTGGTAAGAACACTTGCTGTTCTTCCAGGGGATCCGGGTTCAATTCCCAGCATCCAATGGTGGCTAACAACCACCCATAACTCCAGTTCCTGGGGATCCAACACTCTCCAGGAACTGGAGTTACAGATGGCTGTTAGTCACCATTGGATGCTGGGAACTGCACACACATAGTACATTTACATACATACATGGGCCTCTGCAGGGTATTGCACATGTAGTACATTTACATACATGCAGGCAAAGCACTCATACACGTAAAAATAAAATATTTTTTAAGAAAGGAATTAAGTCATATTCCCCTCTTGCTTATCAAAAAATAACTATCTCCCATTTGCTTTAGACAAGAACCATCTTGCACAAGAGATGTGCAAGACCTTTGACAAAGAGTTTTAAGACTTTATTGAAATGAATATAGAAAAAAAAACAGCCTAAATAAATGGTGGCACCCTGTACCTGGGGATAAAATACTCAATACAATACTCAATCAAGGCATGTTGGCATGTGCCTATAAACCCAGCACGTAGGAAACAGAAGCAAGAGGATCAGAAGTTCAAACAACAAAAGCCTGAGGTTCAAACAAAAAGTCATATAAGTACACACACCTTTAATCCCAGCAAAGGCAGGGATATAAATGGGAAGGGTGGGTGCTTGGGCTGAGAGGGGATATGTAAGAGGCACTCTGGGTAAGTCAAGTGGGATTCTAAAATATTGTTAACACCCTACCTTATAAACAAAAAAGGCCAGGGGTGGTGACACATGCATTTAATCCCAGCACTCAGGAGGCAAACAAAGGCAGGCAGATTTCTATGAAATCGAGGCCATCCTGGCCTACACAGTAAGTTCCAGACCAGCTGGGGCTACAAGGAGACTCTGTCTTGAAAACCAAAAAAAAAAGAACAAAGGAAAGAACAAAAGTAGGGGTTGTTGAAACCAATCCTACACTACAAGACACAGTGAAGTGAGTCAGGTGCTCAGGCATGACAAGCCCTGGAGCAGCACTCACTAGAAGCCTTCCTGGGTCTCCACAGAGATGAATGGGTGTGGCATTTGACACCATGAGGCCCCCACCACCAAGGGGCAAGTCCAACTGCTGTGATCCCAACAGTTCAGGGAGACAAATTCACAGAAAGAGAGCAGAGTGCTTTCCTAGTTTCCAAAATAATTTTAGAGATTGGACAATCCACTTAGTAGGCCATCCACAGTGGAATGACGTCATGATTGACTGTGCAAGTCACTGAGCTCCAGTGGAGAGCAGTGTCCTGCTGCCAGGCTTGGGAAAGGCAGGGCTTTTTTTAAGTCTCACTTTATCAATAATGAAAATCTTCAAAGAGCTGGCTGAGGCTTCATTTTCAGCTTTGCTTTCGGCCTCTCTACTCCTCCTTCCTTTATTCTGTTAGCGGTAATCTGCTGCAATTCCATTTCCCAGTTACCAGACCACGGATCTGAAACCTGTCTTGCTAATAATAAAGTACCCAGTGCAGTGTTTCCTGAGCATGGCTTAACTTGTGCTCACAAATTTAAATATTCTAGAATTTAATTTCTCTTCCATTTAAAATACTTTCCAAGACTTTCTAGTTTTTTAAAAATACACTTTGTGTGTGTGTGTGTGTGTGTGTGTGTGTGTGTTGCGCACATGCCATGGCACACGTACACATGTATAGAAACCAGAGGACAATTGGAATAGGTTTTTTCCTTCCACCATGTGGGTCCCCAGGGACCAAACTCAGGTGGGTAAGCTTGGCAGTAAGCGGCCTTTTACTCAATAAGCTGCTTGCCTGCCTTCTTTGTACAATTTTTAAAAAAATTTTCATCTGGGGGCTGGAGAGATGGTTCAGTGATTAAGAGCACTGACTATTCTTCCAGAGGACCCAGGTTCGAATCCCAGCACCCACATGGTGGTTAACAATCATCTGCAACATCCTCTTCTGACTTCTGTGAGCATTGCACAACATGGGTGCACTTACATACATGTGGGGAATACACACATAAAGCAATCATTAAAAAAAAAATTTTTAAAGAAAAATTTTATCTATTCAGAACCTGGTTTGGGGATTTGAGACAGGATCTCACTCTAGTCCAGGCTGATCCCTATACTCATGGCAGTCCTCCTGCCTCAGCCTCTAGAGTGCTGAACCATCATGTCCAGCTCTGGATACACAATTTTGAGTTGACAGGTATTTTCACTTTACTGATCCACTTCCTCTGACCTCCATGGTTTCTGTAAAGAATCCATTGTTGAAACTCAGTGCCAGTGCAACTGGGTGCTTCATGGCATCTTTCAGCTCTGGACAGTTTGAGAACGATGGTGTCTGGTTGGGTTATTTTGGAGACAGGGTCTTCTTATGTGGCCTGGGGTAGCCTTGAACTCAAATAATCCTGCCTCAGCCTTAAGTGCTGACATCACAGGTGCTTGGTGAGTTCCTCTGGGTTTATCCTGAACAATATTGGCTCAGCCTCTTGAATCTGTTAGGTTTGTACCTTTCACCAGACTTGGGAGTTTCCCAGTCACTGTCCATTCATGTTTTCAAAGCACTTTGTTCTTGTCTTACCCATCTTTGGCTGCTGTGACATGACCTTGAGCCCTCTGCTGTCACACCACAGGTCCCTGTGAGACCCTGCTCCTTTCCAGCCTCTTTGCTTTCTGTTGTTCAGACAAGTGGTCGCTCTTCCCCTCCCCTCTGTTCCCTTCCCTCCCCACTCCCCCTCCTCCTCTGCCCTCTCCCACCTCCATTTGGCCATTATGCCTATTCAGCAAGTCTTTTAAATTTCAGTTGTGCTCTCAGTTCTAATATTTTCATTTAGGGTTTTTTTTTTTTTGAGATTAGGGTCTTACTATGTAGCCCTGGCTGGCCCCAACCCAGCCTCTGCCTCCCCAGTTCTAGGATTAAGGTATGAGCCACTATGCCTTGGCTATTCACTTACGTCTTTACATCATCTATTGCTTACTGATAATTCCTGTTCTAATATTTGTCTCAAGAGTATTTAGATTGCTCGTTAGAGTTTATTAACAGCTACTTTAAAGTCAGTACCAACATCTGCTGCCTTTCCTCTTGAGCTGCAGTTCACATGCCGAGTGGCATGGCTGTGTCCCAGCACCAAATGTCACGTGTTTAAACCCTGTGGAGAATGTTTCTGACTTTGCAGCAGTTGATGTGGCTGGGCACAGGCCTCGTGTTTGAACCAGCCTTCTGTGGGTACAATTCCAAAGCCACCTGGTCCCAAAGCCCTGGCTGTGCTATCTGGACCTACCCACCTATGACTTGCCTGTGGCATCTGAGTAGTCCCCTGCTGGCTCAGTTTCCACTTGGGTTTGCTAATTAGGGCCAGTGTGAACCAGGCAACATCTAAACCAAGCTGAGGTGTGAGCCAGGTAAGCAGGGGTTCTGCATGCTCAGCCTCTGTTCTCTCAGATTCAGAAATGAATGTGACACTCAAAACAGCTAACAACCATCCTAACTCTAGTTCCAGGGGATCCGATGGCATTGCACAACTCAGGTGCGCTCATATCACGCAAGCAATACTCTCATACACATAAAATCAAAAATAATAAAAATACTTAAAGCTCATGAATCAATCAAAGAATTTCTACAGAAAAGTATCTTAGATTCTTACAGGAAGAGGCACTAATAAAGAACAGAGTGTTGTCTTCCTGCGGCACCTTCAGTGGCACTGATTTTGAGGCCTTGGCAAGCAGGGCTGTAGAGCTGCTGGTCCTCAAGTGTCGTATTTGGGATGCTCTGCAGCGATGTGCCCCGAGAGCTGAACATCCACCTCATGACATGATTATGTCTGATGTAACTGTGTACAAGCCTGGATAAAGAAAACAAGGAATGTTCATAAATATGCACAGATGGGCAGATGAGTATGAATATGGAGCTGCTGCCAATCCAGCCTGTTTGGGGGCTGAAGATGTAACTCAGTTGACAGGGTGCTTGCTTCAGTATGCATGAAGCCCTGGGTTTCATTCCCCAGAACTGCAAAAACTGGGTGTGGTGGTATACACCTGCCACTCCAGCACTTGTGAGGTAGAGGTAGGAGGATCAGGAATTCAAGATCATCTTTACCTACATACAGTCTGGGATATATGAGAGCTTATCTCCAAAAAAGAAGCCCAAAGTTTTCCTCAATGACATATTTGAGGCCAGCTTGAGCTATAAGTCTCTCAAAGAGAGAGAGAAAGAAAGAGATTGGCTGGAGAGATGGCTCAGGGGTTAAGAGCTGCTCTTGCAGAGGACCCGGATTTGATTCCTAGCACCCACATGGCAGCTAACAACCATCCATAATTCCAGTTCCAGGGGACCCGATTCCCTCTTCTGACCTCCACAGGCATTGCATGACAGTGGGCTTATATACAACCAGGCAATACACTCATACACATAAAATTAAAATATTTCTTAAGAGAGATAAAAAGAAATTCATTTTGTTTCCTTCTTGGATGAAACCACTTTTAGGTCTTGAAGTTTCTTATTTAGAGACAAAAATGATCTTCTGTAATGAAAACAGAAGAGAAGAACGCAGGCCGGGCAGCACAGAGCTTGCCTAGCCAGCAGGAGGTCTTGGGTTTAATCCTGAGCTTAAACAGGGCATCTAACCTATACACACGTGTAATCAGCAGTTGGAAGAAGGAGGAGTAGAAAGTTTAAGATAATCTTTGGCTGGCTGCATAGTTCAAAGGCTAGCCTAAGCTACATGAGCCCCTGTCTCAAAAAAAACTAAATAAAAGATAAAGGATGGAAGAAAGAAGTCCATTTCAAATGCAAGTATTTTGAAATACCAGATTACATTTTCAGGATTACTTTTACACTAACTTACTAACTGACCCCAGAGTGTACAGGAAGGACCTTGGGCCAGGCACCAGCAAATAAAACCAAACCACTAGAGAACTGATCATGTCAATAGCATGGGTTTTTCTTCCAGGTGGACCAATCAGCAATCCATAAACTGTTTTTCCTGAGCAATGAACTTAACAGGAGAGTAAGTCCTCACCTCCCACCTGCGTGGGGCCTCGCTCCTCCTTCACCAGTAACACTCCTAGGTGTCTTAAATGTCAAGGAGTCTAACATTCCACTTACAAAGCTTCTAAAGATTTTTTTAACTTGGAAATTGTACAGAGTTCTCTTTTGGCTGTTGCTTTGTTATTTGTTCCCATGTGGGGAACCCAGTGCCCTGTGCGTGCTGGGCAAGCACTCTATCACTGAGCTATACTCCCACCTTGGCAGAATTCTTTCAGAAATGAAGACTTCCAGTAACTCAAGCCCAGCAACAACTCCCTCGCTTGCTATCTTTCTTGCAATTTAGTCCAACTGCTGTGACCTAACCATTCATACCTTTGAGTTACTAGCAGCCAACCTTCAATGAAACCCAACTACAAAGACGTTGCATATGAAATAGTATTAACAGGTAAGACAGCCCAGTCTATAGCACCTTCAGTTAACCTGCGAAATATATAAACATGTTAAAAATTTCAGGGGAGAGGATGAGCAGACATACAACCAACACCAAGTATCTAGACATCTTCTAAACACACAGTTTAAGAGATTGGTATTTTCCTCTCCTCTTCAGCCCAGCAGAGCTGGACATTCTTACTTTGATTTTCTATTACTAATTCTAATGTAAAAGTAGCACAAAACCCAAAAAGCATGTTTATGGCAAACTTTTAATTATGACCTTAAAATAAAATTTTAAAAAGTCTTTCATGTATCATTTGAGTTATCACTGGATACTCAAACGTTTTCAGATTTTTCAGCATTAATTTTAAACTATCTCACTGCCTTACATTAGCTCCTAAAATAAGAAAACGTTAAGATCTTCCTTTTTTTAAAATAAAAAAAGGATAAAATTGTTACATTTTCTTTTTTAATGTTTTATTTATTTTTAATTTATGTGTATGCGTGTATTGCCTGCGTGAAGGTAAGCACACCCGTGTCATGCAGTGCCTGTGGAGGACAGAAGAGGCTGTCGGATCCCCTGGAACTGGAATTATGGCCAGTTGTTAGCCGCCATGTGGGTGCTAGGATTTGAACCTGGGTCTTCTGCAAGAATAGTCAGCGTTAACCGCTGGGCCACCTCTCCAACCTCAATTGTTACGTTTTTAAAGGCTTAAAAGTTATTGCCACCTTTTCAAAAAGTGGAAGGGAAAAAAGTAAGCATTAAGGACTCAGGTGTGGGAAGGGGATCACAACTGACTTTTTTGTAGTTTATGAACATTAAAAATTCTTCAAAACTCCTGATCATTTGTGATTTGCTTATAGAGAAGAAGAGACAGGCCAACACAGCCTTTCATACACGTCGGTCACACACCAATGCAGGTCTGTTTTCTAAACAAGTCTAAGGAAGGCTAGGGTCAGGGTTCTGTACCTCTCCCCACCATCTTTTTGAGGTTGTAAGGTATGATTCGATGATGCCAGCCTGAGTCAGGAGTGCAGACCTTCAAGGTACAGCTTTACAAAGAGCAGTTCTCCAAAAACCTGGGACAATGTCCCAAGCACCCTGTGCATGTGACATTTTGGGACTGATGGTTAACAAAGAATCACTAGCAAGATTGTGTTGGACAACATGTAGAATTTACTCTTTACACCTCAGTGATTGGAGGGCTCTGTACATAAGACTATACAAAACTATGCAAATATTTAAAAAGTTTTTAAAAACACTCATGATTTTTCAGTATGCATTTTCAAAGCTTAATACAGTTTTAAGATGACACTGTGTGACAATTTCATATGGAATGAAATCAGTTTGTGGTCTAGAAATTATCATATTCAAAACCCAAAATAAAAATATCAAGGAAATGCTTGGCCCCACGCCCAGCACTAGGTTTTCACCCAACAAACTCAGGTGCTAAGTGGACGCAGGCCAAGGATCTCCTTGTCTCTTGGGAAGAATGTGGCACTCATCCTTCTGAGAGTCCCTTCTGCAGGATGGAGAAGATGCCCATCTTATGGAGACCTGTGTTTTTTAAAACGATTTTTCTAGCCTGACAGGGGTTCTGTACTAGGGAAAGAAGCCCTGTTTACAGCCATGCCTGCACAGGTCCAGTTCTCCCACAGTAAGACAGAAAAGATTGCCAAGCTGGGGATCAAATACGCATGTTTTCAACCTAAACTATCAGTGCTATGCACAGTTAAGTCTGTAGAAGGAAAGCAGAATGGTGTAGACAACACGCTGAAGGTGTCTTCTGATCCCTCCCCACAGGTGGAATGAGCTCCATTCATTCAGCATGATTTCAGATTACAAGGCTTCCATGCCATTGCCAGCTATCACAGAAGAGGGGTGTGGCAGAGCTCAGACTGAAGTTACTGACTGTTCCATGTGTGCTCTAAAAGTAAATACTGTAGGTAAAAGAACGTGACACTGACTCAAAAGAAACGTCACCATTACTCTCTACACACACTACACAACACTCACTGGAATGTATCCAAACTATTAAACTCTGTATTAAGAAACTGGCTAGATGATGATTTAAAGAGGTGATCCTCGCTCTGGCCAGAAAAATCTTACATATCACAACTGCTGGAGTTCTAGTTCACCATAACAGCATTAGTCATGGGGCTCACACCTTGTGCTTCACTTGATGCAAACACACACGGTGACAGTGAGTCCTGTGCTGTAGAACCAGGTGATCTTGCCAGCTGTGGGATGTGATGCTGCTCAGAATAAACAGTTCCTCCTGCAATACAGGAGGATGTGGACGGGAAGCATCTAAAGCCGGTTAAAGGCATTTGGTGTGGGTATCTCAGAAATTAAAATGCTTTAAAATAAAACTCTTACAAGAATATCAAGACTTGGGGTCTTGTCTTCATAAACAACCCAATGTCTATGGCTTCGATGGTCTGCCTAACTACTAAGGCAGGTGACCAACCACCACCAAAACAAAACCATCTTTTGGAAATTCCCTAAGAAGAGCTGTGCAGGGTCTGTTTGTTTCATCCACCTGTGTGGTTTCATTTGATAGTGTGTTTTGCTTTCTTTTCTCTTATATTCTTTTACAAAGACTTTCTGAAGGAGGCTGTCCTGGCACCTAGGCCCTCGCTGAGTAGCACCGCATGTACTCCGTCAGCCATGGGTTCTCTGCGGAAGATGGCTTTATCCTTCTGTTCTTCTCCACATCCACAGAGTGAGCCCGCTGCCTCTGAGCAGCCAGTTTCCTTTTTTCCACCTGTCTTCTGTTCTTAGCTCGTAGTGCGGATTCATGAATCTAAAGAAAGTTCAAGACTAAGAGTTAGTAGCCTCAGTGGCTTGGGACTGATTTTCAATAATATCTCACTGAAAGTTTTGGGATACAGCTCATGGCAGCCCAGCATGTACAAGGCCCTAGGTTCCATCCCCAGCACTGCATAAACCAGGCATGGTGATGGGACACCAATATTCCAGAACTTGGGAGGTGGAAAGAAAGGATCAGAAGTTCAAGGTCAAGGTCAAAGTCATCCTCAACTACATAGAAAATTCAATGCCAGCTTGAGATTTGAGACCATCTTATGTCACCAGCCAGGATCCCTGAAACAGCATCAAAGCCCTGTCTGTCTGCAGTCCTATATCAAAACTTACATAGATTATGCCATCCCATTGCCACAACTCATCCATCACTGGTGATGGCAAAGCTGAGCTGCAGAAACATTTTTAGACAGAAATGGTAAGCAACTAATTTGCTAGGACTACCTGATTTTGTTTTCAATTGTTTTGTTTAGACAAAGTCTCACTATGTTCTGGCTAGCTTGGAACTCACTATGTAGACCAGGCTGGTCTCATAGTCTCAAGAGATCTGCCTCCTCTGCCTCCTGAGTACTAGGATTAAAAGGCTTGCACCACCACACCCAGCCTCTTCTCTGTTCCTTTTTTTCTTTTGTTTTTTTTGAGACAGGGTCTCCCTGTAGTCCCAGCTGTCCTGGAACTCACTGTGTAGACCAGGCTGGCCTTGAATTCACAGAGATCTGCCTGCCTCTTTCTCCATTCTATAGGGGAGGAGTTTCCATAGTTTTCCAGAGTTGGGCATGGCAGGTGGATCTCTGTGAGTTCCAGGCCAGCAAGAGTGAGATCCTGGAGGGGGGGAGGGGGGGCGGGGCGAGGCGAGGAGAAAGAGGGGAGAGGGAGGGGAGAGGGAAAGAGAGAAAGAGAGAGAGAGAGAGAGCAAGAGAGAGAGAGAGGGAGAGAGAGAAAGAGAGGAAGAATCTATTGAAGAACTCTGGAGAGTGCTTTAAAGCACTACACTAAAAAATGTGGGGGGCATCCAGGTACAGGGATAAAAGTCTGTAATCCCACAACTCAGCAAGTGGAGACCAGAGGATTAGAAATTCAAGGTCATTCTCAGCTACATAGTGAATTCCAGGCCAGCCTGGGGAATATGAGATCCTACTTCCAAATAAAACAAAAAAAATGTCAGGGGAGTTTATCCTTTGTAGGGTAAACACTGTTAAATTAGTCCCAGGGACTCATCAGGGTCTTCTGTTAACAAGTACCCCCTTGTCTCGAATTTCACTACAAAAAAAAAAAAAAAAAAAAAAAAAAAAAAAAAAAAAAAAAAAAAAAAAAACACCATCTGCCACCCAGAGGCTGCTCCTGACTGACATTTAAAGGGAATTCACAGTTTTCAGTTTCTCTTCCTGCCTCTTCTAAGGCATGTGACTCTCACAGCTACACATGAGGGTTCTCATTAAGCTGTCTTGGGTCTTGACAGAACAACAAACCAAGGTCAAGTCAGATGATTTAAGCTCCAGGGAACAAAATACTATTGTAGTCAAATGGGAAAGCAGCAAGCTGACTCTCATGAGAAGGGAAAACAGAAGTCCCTAGATGTCAGGCAATCCCACACACCTGGACATCAGGTTAACAGAGCTAAGGAAAACTAAGACCCCTGGGAGGGGAAAGCAGCTCCAGCCCCATTGTGCTGCTCCCCTGTGGCCCAGGCTCCAGAACTCAGGAACCACAATGGCAGGCACCTGCCTCTACCCCTGGCTCAGAATTTACTGAGCACCAGTCAACCCTGGGCCCTAGCTCCTGCCCACCAACATTCCTGGCCTTCTGCTGGTGTCCAGAGCTGCCTTATGCTGCTGCCCTAGACCCCACACCACCTCAGGACCTCCAAAGGGCCAGAGCATCCTTCCCTCAGGAACAATGCCCTGTGGTAGCACACTTCCAAGGCGCACCTCATGCACAGCAGCAGATGCACAGACGTTGTGAGTCTTCTGGCTCCCCGTGTCCGTCTGTTTCTCTCCCCAGCCATAAAGAGCAAATGGATGTTTGTTCTCTTTTATTTTGCTTGTTGATCTTTGGGGGCTTTTGGCTGCTTTCCTACTTCCTCTAGCAAATAAGGCACTAGGCTGCTGTCGAGGTTCAGTGCCACTGGGCACCCTGTCAGTCTCTTTTGTTCCGGTTTGCTGTTCTGGTTTTTCTTCTAAGTCTTTTGCTGGCAGTGCTTTTGAAGAAAAGGGATGAGACAAGATGGAAATACTTTAAAATCAAGTTTATATATAATACTTAATTTGATAATAAAAATAATAAATTTTCATCAAGCCACCCACATACTTACTATGGCTTAACTCAATAGGTTCTGCTTAAAGCAAGCTATGAAAACAAGTTTGTAGAGTAAGTTTCAATCCATTTGTCCCAATTTAAAATCAACAACAAAAGTGCCAACATTGAGCTAAGACAATCCCAAAGCAAATTTGGTGGCATCTTCAGGATTCATCATCTCTGTGACAGGTGAGGTGCATACAGCCTGGGGGCTTCCTCCACAAGCCCCAGAATTCAACCACCTGGATGCTCCCCCTAGGGACAGACTAGGCTGTCCTCATTGAGCAAATGTCAAACACGTTTTTGTTTTTGGTTTTTTTTTTTTTGAGAAGGGTTTTACTATGTAACTCTGGCTGGACTCAGACTCAGAGAGACCCTTCTGCCTCTGCCTCTAAGTGCTAGGATCAAAGGTGCACAGCACCACACTAGGCACTCTCCTGGTTTTTAACAAGACATAGGACTTTTGCATAAATCCTTCCTAGGTCTGTTTCCTTTCTATGTCAGAGCACACTGGAATCTGAGTTCAGAAGCTGCTCGGGCATCACACACCCTCCTCCATTAGCTGCTGCAGAATTAGGCTCTTCATGATAACTATACAGACTGCTGTGACACAGCCTGATCCCCTCCAAGGATGGACCCTCAGCCCTACTGCCTTTAGCTTAGCTTCTGTTCCACATTCCTCTGCATCAGACTGTACCCTTTGTGGAGAGTCCAGGAAAGGAACACCTGACTGCAGAAAACCTTTGTTTTTGTCACTTCTACCCTGAGGCTTTGGCCTTGGCTTTACCAACCCATTTCATTTTTACTGAATATTTTAAATATCAGATAACCCAACCCAAGCCTAACATCTACATCCTATACCAGGCTATGAACCTGACAGTGAAGTTGTATGAGATGACAGGACACTGGGTTCCACTCCATCCCAGGGACCTAAGTCCACTCGCTGCCCAAGTACTCTGCATACTGTGCCCATAACCTTCCTTCACCTTGGTGTAGGAAGTATGGAAGAGAGACCCTCAGGGTCAAAGCAAAGAGAAAGAGGAGGGCGGGGAAGGACCTGTACAGATCCAATGCAGAGAGTAAGGGACCAGGCGGTGACCTGAGTCCTGGGTCCTTTTTCCTCCTCTCCTGATCCACATCTCCCAGGGCAACCTGACCAGGGAGGGCAATAATGACCTTCATCAAGAGAATAGCTGATGCTGGTCAGGAAAAAGACCAGGAGAGAAATCGCTTGTTGAAAGGCTCCAGGAGGGGATTATAAAGTTCTAAAGGGTAAGTGCTCACACAGAGTCTACAGCCAAGGGCCAGGAGCAGGTGGAAACAGGAAAATACAGCTTTCTATGCTGAATTTGGATCGGGGAGGAGGTTCCTAGAAATCATGGAAGGATTTTAAGCTTAGAAAATGATGTGGAACTGTCTATTTTAGGGTGGGTTGGATAAGAGAGCAAGGCCAAGTGACTAACAGGAAAAACTAACAACTGCCTAGGGTAAACAGATACTCTGACACCAGGCAGGGATGGGGGCGGGGGGTTGGAGAGAAGGACCCAATGGTCCTCACAGGCATTCTAAGCAGATAGTCTTCCTATCCATGAACACGGGCATTCAAGGAAGGAACTGGACAGGGTAGAACGACCAGGCAGTAGACGTCCACAAGCAAGTTGAGAGATATGATGGCACTGGGGACCAGAGTCTAAGTGCACTGATTGGGGACGGGAGTGGGGGGTGGGGGGAGCTTCCTGTAGTGCAACGGGATTGCCCAGGGCAAATAAGGAGCAGGAAGCCAGAAGGGTAAAGTTGAACCCCTGGGACACTAATTTAAAGAACCCAGAAGCAAGAGAAAGGAAGGCTGTCTAGAAAGGTGAAAAAAACAGGAGAAGCTGAGGAAGTGCCACATACCACAGAGAAATCAGTGTGACTGGGACCCTGCACTCATCAGTGAGACTCTGGTGGGTGTACAAGGGGACACAAGGGGCAGGGATCAGGCCACAGAGGCAGAGCAGTGGAGAGTGGAGACTGCCCCCCTGGTTTGGATCAACCACCCCTACTACAGGGACCCAAGACAGCTCAGTGAAGTGCAAAAGTCACTGTCCATGGTATCCAGCCAAAACCTAAAACCTTCTTCGATACCTTAGAGTCCAGATGATTCCTACAAATAACTTTCCCACAGAATTACCACAGAAAATAACCTGGCACACAAGGAAAGAGTGTGATGCTGGGACAACTAGCTGGAGCAAGAGACGAGATACTGAAATTATCATCTACAGATGATGAAATAACGGTGCTTACATTCTGTGCTTAAAGAAAAGGACATACTTGAAAATTATCCCCAGTGGGAAACAAAAAGATGGACAATACAGAAGAAAAGAGGCAGAACGTCTCACTGTAATTGTAATAGTTATAAAACTCTTAAAATAGTGCCTGGTACATGGTAATTACATATAAGTTATGCTTTTAAAATCCTCTTTGAAAGAATATTTAAAATAAGGATGTTTTCAGATGAAGAAAAACAGCATTTCCCACAAGTTACAGGGGAAGACTGAAATGCCTTTCTCAGTAATTGAGAGAACATTCAAATTAAAATAAATCCAGTCTTTAGAATGCTGCTGCCCAGTACAGTAGCCTTTAACTACACGTAACTATTAAGTTTAAGTTAATTAAAAGTAAATAAAATGAAAAGATGACCCTGTGCTCAATAACATCATGTTGGATGCTGCAGAAAATGTTATCTACCACCACAAAGCTATTCTGAAGAATCTAATTCAAAGGAAAAAAAAAACACTTATGCAGAATAATAAATGACCAAGTGGGGTACAGAGAACAAACACCTGGCAACTGGACACAGTGCACTGCCAGCCAGCTGATGTGGAACACATACAAGTTTTTCATATCCAAAGATACGAGGCAAATCTTAGCACGTTACCAAAACCAAAGTTACATAAACTGAAATTATACAGAATATATCTAATCTTAATCACTGCGTAATGAAGCTATGTATTTCAAAAAATACCTATCAAATCTCTTTCATTTTGGAGCCCAATATGGTGGCTCATACTTGTAGCCCATCAATGGGAGAGTGAGGCAGGAGGATTGCCACAAATTTGAGATCAGCCTGGCCTCCACATTTAGTTCTAGGCCATCTTAGGCTACAGAGTGAGATTTGGTCTCAAAATCACAACAATCTCTTCCAATTTTGAAATTTAAAAACACATCCAGGCAGGGCATGGTGGTGCATGCCTTTGATCCCAGCACTCTGGAGGGAGAGGCAAGCGGATCTTTGTGAATTTGAGGCCAGCCTGGTCTCCATAGTGAATCCAGGCCAGCTGTGGCTACAGGAAGACCCTGTCTCAAAAAAACCAAAAAAAAAAAAAAAAAGCCCACATCCAGGGGCTGGAGAGATGGCTCAGTGGGTAAGTGTTCTTGCTATGTAAATTTGAGGACCTGAGTTCAAATCCTAGCACCCATATAAAAAGGCAGGCATTTGATCCCAGCACTCAGGAGGCAAATATAGGCAGATCTCTGTGAGTTCAAGGCCAGCCTGGTCTACAGAGAGAATTCCAGGTCAGCTAGGGCTATAGGGAGACCCGGTCTCAAAAAAAAAAAAAAGGTGGGGGGGATTGGGGATTTAGCTCAGTGGCAGAGTGCTTGCCTAGCAAGCACAAGGCCCTGGGTTCAGTCCTCAGCTCTAGGAAAAAAAAAAAAAAAAAGCCAGGCAAGACGTGTGCACCAATAACCCTAGCACTGAGAGGGAAAAAGAGGATCGTTGGGACTCACTGGTCACCAGCCTAGCTCCAGGTTCAGTGAGAGATCCTGTCTCAAGGGAATAAGACAGAGGGTGTTAGAGCAGTCATTTCATCTCTTCCTCTGGTCTCCCAGCATGCACACCTGCATACACGTGCACCCACACCATGCCTAGACACAGGAGAGAGAGAGAGAGAGAGAGAGAGAGAGAGAGAGAGAGAGAGAGAGAGAGAGAGAGAGAAACTGTAAATAAGGAAGGAAGGAAGGAAGGAAGGAAGGAAGGAAGGAAGGAAGGAAGGAAGGAAGGAAGGAAGGAAAGACCACACCTAAATAACCATGAGTCAAACAAAAACAAAAGCACTTAGTTCCAGGTACTAACTACGTTTTTAAAAAGTTAAATGGCAAATTTTGTGTTCTATGTATTTTATCAAAGTTTCTACTATTATCCCACTTGGAGGTGGAGGCAGGAGGATCAGGAGTTCACTGGCATCCTCAGTTAGACAGCAAGTTTGAGGCCAGCCTGTGTCATAAGACCCTGTCTCAAAAAACAAAGTTTCTAAAGCTAGGTAATCCCATCACTAGAGATGAAGGACCTCTAGTACAAGGTCAGCCATGGCTAAGCAGTGAGAACCTCTCAATCAATCAATCAATCAATCAATCAATCAATCAATCCAGTCAAGGGTGGTAGTACACACCTTTAGTCCCAGCACTCTAGAGGTAGAGGCAGGCAGATCTTCGAGATCAAGGCCGGCCTAGTCTACATAGGGAGCTACACAGGAAATGCCAGGCCAGCTGGGACTACAGGGAGACCGTGTCTCAAAAAAAAAGAAATTCATTTGAAAAAGCATTAATGAAAGTCTGGCTCAATAGTAGGATGCAGACCTAGCATGTGTGAGGCCCTCGGTTCAACTTCTAGTATTGAAAAAAAAATTCTGAGGATTTATAAAAGTATTAATGAAAAAAAATTTTTTTGGAGACAGGGTCTCCCTGTAGCCCTAGCTGGCCTGGAACTCACTATGTAGACCAGGCTGGCCTTGAATTCACAGAGATCTTGCCCACCTCTGCCTCCAAGTGCTGGAATTAGAGACATGTGCCACCACACCCAGTGGGGGGGGGAAATGTTTTTAATTAGCAAAAACAAGCCCAAAGAAAATAAAGGAAACAAACACAACATAATAAAAACACAATAAAAAGAATCCACAGAGAATAGTTAGTTTTTGGGGGGGGTGGAGAACTAATAGACAAAAGTTAGTTTGGTTAGTTTTTGGGGGGCTGTCTTTGATTTTTTTCTGAGACAGTGACTCACTATATAGCCCTGGCTGGCCTGGAATTCACTACATAGACCAGGATGGCCTCAAACTCACAGAGATCCACCAGACTGCTGAGATTAAAGGCATGTGCCACCACAACAGGCCCAAAGTTAGTTTTTGGGAAAAGTTAAATGAATTTTTAAAAACCTCTGGCAAACTTGATTAAGAAAAAGAAATATGCCAGACATAGTGTCGTGGCACACACTGTTAAATCCTAGCACTTGGGAGGCAGAGGAAGGTGGATAAAGGATCTCTGTGAGTTTGAGACCAATCTAGTCTACATAGAGTTCCAGATGAGCCAGGGATACATAGTGAGACCAGTCTATAAATAAATGGATGGATGGATGGATGGATGGATGGATGGATGGAGCCAGGGGTGATGAAGGCAGAGGCAGGTGGATCTCTCAGTTCAAGGCCAGCCTGGTCTACATAGTGAGCCCCAGGCCAGCTGGGGCTACAGGCAGACCCTGTCTCCAAAAGACCTAAATAAAAATTAATTAATTAATTAATTGATTAATTAAAGAAACAGAGGCTGGAGAGATGGCTCAGCAGACTTGCTGCTCTTGCAGAGGACCTGAGTTTGGTTGCCAGCACCCTCATCAGGTGACTCATCACCACCAGTAAGTCCAGCTCCAAAGAAGTTGATGCCCTCTTCTGGTGTCTGTGGGCATCTGCACTCACATGCACATATTCACATACAGACACAACACACATACACATAAATAAATAAAAAATAAAATTTTAAAAATTAAGTGGGAAGTCCAGGTTAAATAAGCACGTGAGCTTAGATCCATTCCTCCCCTAGCCTCACTCAGTAAAAGGTCAACAAAATTTTGAGAGACACAAGAAAGAGAGGAACACAGCCTTGAATCAGAGACAGAGGACTCCCACGGCCTGGAAGGAAGCCAAGCACAGAAGCTGAGCCCAGCAAGTCCCCCAGACAGAGGATCCTCAGAAGGCCCAGTCAGCAAGCTCCTTTAAAAAAGGCCCAACACCAGCTGGCCCCCAGCCCTACACCCTCTGTGATGCAATGCACATACCTCCACTGAGAACTAAGTCAGCGCATTCCATCCCCCCACCCAGACCTGGGCAGATTTCTTTGACTGCCAGGGAAAACAGGTTGGGAGGGAGAGATACTGTCTGATCCACAGAGCAATCAGAGATAGGGCCCTCCATCACTCCACACCACCCTGGAGACAATCTGCATGTTATGAGGAAAGTTCCCAGCAGAAGCCAAGGACAGATTCATCAGAAGATATGTCAGCCTTTGCCAGGGCCACTGTCCAGCTCACAGGACCCCAGAGCACTTCAGGAGTTGTGTGGTTTTAGAGTTCAGGTGACTGTTAGGCATACTCCTCGCTCCGGACCACCTGAGGTAACTGCTCCTCTCCTACCCTGAAGGCTAAGGAACTGCTTGGAGACAAAGAAGCAGAGGGGGCTTGGACCTGGGACCTTAGCACAGCAGAAGCCAGGTTGACACCTTTCCAACAGGCCAGGAGGCCTCAGATCACAAATACAGGGCCCTCCTCTGTGACTTTCTTCCTAGGATCCAAACATGTGGCAGCTTGGCTGGGTTCCCTGAGGCAAGATTGGAGGCACCATCTGGGAAGGGCACACGAGAGACTCCTGGAGAGTAAGTTTTATATACCCAAGAGAAACAGCTGTGTCTTCTTCCCATGCAGATGACAAGCCACCCCAAGACCCCACATCCAGGCTCTTCCAGGCCTCACTATAGTATGAGCAGATAGGCTAGGCGCAGACATCTGAGTACATCATTTTTTAAATTACATTTGTATTTATTTGTGTTTGTGTGTGCACATGTTTGGAGATCAGAGGACAACTTGAGGGAATCAGGTCTTTCCTTCCACCATAGGGAACTCAAGTCTTCAGGCTTTCACAAGTACTTTACCTACTGAGACACCTCACTGGCCCATGAGTGCATTTTTAACAAAAATGACACAGAGATAGTTGTGGTGCTTCACACCTGTAATACCACACTACCCAGGCTAAGGCAGAAGGCTGGAGAGTTCAAGGTCCATGAGTTACATAGCAGAAAGGACAGAAGGAGAGCAGGTGACAAAGGCAGGGAACTAAGAGAACTCTTAAAAATGGCTTTTTCTTGGGGTGGCAGGAGGGGTTCAAGAACAGGATCCAAAAACTGGAGAATTGGTTTGTTCAATAACAATCCTTGAACCAAAACAAGTAACTCCTCAGAAATTTAAAGCTACAATAGTAAAGGCAAGTGTGGTGGCACTCATTGGTAATCTTACCACTCAAGAGGTAAAGACAGGAGAATCAGAAATTCAAGGTCATCCTCAGTTATATATCAACTTCAAAGCCAATGGACATTACATTGACCCTGTTTTGTTTTGTTTAAAAAAAAAACTATTGGAAGATAAAGTTTAAAAGAATTGTCCCAAAATGGGGGAGAGGAAGTCTAAATTTGATTAAGAACCGTATGTGAAATTACAAAAGCTCAATAAAAAATTTTTTTAAAGAACTCTCCCGGCTGGGCATGGTGGCGCACACCTTTAATCCCAGCACTTGGAAGGCAGAAGCAGGTGGATCTCTGTGAGTTCAAGGCCAGCCTGGTCTACAAAGTGAGTTCCAGGACAGCTGGGGCTACAGAGAG
>NW_008348657.1:406518-411806 GCF_000622305.1 Nannospalax galili
AAAAAAAGAACTCTCCCAAAAAATAGAACTAAAAATTGTAATGTTAAAACATTTTAGAATAAAAAACAGAAGGCCAGGTGGTGGTGCACACCTTTAATCCCAGCACTTAGGAGGCAAAGGCAGACAAGTTTCTGTGAGTTCAAGGCCAGCCTGGTCTACATAGGGAGTTCTAGGCCAGCAAGGGCTACAGAGTGAGAAATGAGACTCTGTCTCAAAATCAAACAAGCAAACAAAACCCCAAAATAATTTAAAACATGGTGTACTGGATAGCTTGAGTGTCAACTTGACACACCTGGGTTGAGGGAGCTTCATTTAGGGAATTGCCTCTATTGGACTGGCCTGTGGCCATGTCTGTGGGGCATCTTCTTGATGAGTGTTGTGGGAGAGCCCAGCCCACTGTGGGTGGTGCCACCCCTGGGCAGGTGGGCCTATGTTGCATAAGAAAGAAGGCTGGGCAGGGGCCAGGGAGCAAGTCAGTAAGCAGCAATCCTCCATGGGCTGCGCTCCAGCTCCTGCTTCCAGGTTCCTGCCCTGAGTTCCTACCTCGGGCTCCCCGATGAACTGTGACCTGGGAGATGTAAGAGAAATAAACCCTTTCCTCCCCAAGTTGGTAGTGGTCAGAGTGTTTTGTCATAGCAATAAAGAAACAAACTAGGACACATGGGTTAGAGGGATGGTTCAGCAGTTAACAGAACTTGTTGCTCTGCAGAGGACCCAGGTTTGAGTCCCAACACCCATATCAGGTGACTCACAACCACCTATAACTCTAGTTCCAAGGGAGCCAATGACCTCTTCTGGCCTCTACAGGTACCTGTACACATAGTACACATGTAGACATTCAAGCACACACATAAAATAAAAAACAGGTCTTTGTTTGTTTGTTTGTTTGTTTGAGATAGGGTCTCACTTTATAGCCCTGGCTACCCTGGAACTCAACGACACAGACCAGGCTTGGCCTCTAACTCATAGAGATCTACCTTCCTTGTAGCCCATTGTGGTGGTGCACACCTTTAATCCCAGCACTCAGGAGGCAGAGGCAGGCGGATCTCTGAGTTCAAAGCCAACCTGGTCTACATAGCAAGTTTCAGGCCAGCTGGAGCTACAAGAAGACCCTGTCCCAAAAACACCAAAACAAATTTTTTTAAATGAATTAATTCATTAAAAATGTTACAGATGAGCCAGGCATGGTGGCACACGCCTGTAGTCCCAGCACTTGGAAGGCAGAGGCAGGCGGATCTCTGTGAGTTCAAGCCCAGCATGGTCTACAGAGTGAGTTCCAGGACAGCTGGGGCTACAGGGAGACCCTGCTTCAAAAAGACAAAAAAAAAAGTTACAGCTGGGTATGGGGCTAAGTGCCTTTAATCTCATCACTCAGAAGACAGAGACAAGCAGATTCTCTGTGAGATCCAGGCCAGTCTGGTCTATATAGCAAATTCTAGGCCAGCTGGAGCTACAGGGAGACCCTGTCTCAAAAAAAACAGAAAAAAAGAAAAAAAGTTGGAAGTTTGATCCAAGAAGTAGCCAACAGAAAATAATTAAAGAAAATAATAATCTGGGCATGGTGGCACAGATCTATAAGCCAGTACTCAGAAGGCTAAGGCAGGAAGATTTCATAGTTTGAAATCAGCCTGGGCTACAGTGTGAAAATACGTGTCTCGAGAGAGAGAAAAGAAAGTGAGGAGGCAAGGGATGGCAAAGCAGAAGGAATGATTTTAAATGGCATTAGGAAACACAACTGCAAGAAGCTTCCAGATTCAAAAAGTCCAGTATGATGAGCAAAGACAGAAAGGCACACTGCTGTATTTGAGAAAGCCAAGGATAAAAAACCTTCATAAAGTTTCCTCTCCCACCAAAAAATACTGAGAAAGGAACTGGAAAGAGCGGGAGCAGGGGGAGGAAATGAGGCAGAATTACTGCCCTCCTTTTAAACAAGTTGCTCAAAATTAGGCACATGTAAACCTTACCAAAAATAAAATTCAGTTGAAAAAAATATGACTATGAAATAAGAATTAGAGACAATCTAACGCCTTGCTTGGCAGGGTGAAGCCCTATGTCAAGTCCTCAGTTGCACAAAAATTAATAAATCTGAAACTGGGGGCTGCCTCCACCATTTTTCAAAGCATGTTGGCTAGCAGGGTACAGAACCCTTACTTACCAAGCACTCACACCTCCAACATGGCACATGGATGTTACAAAGAACTTTCCATAGCCATCTCTCAAATAAGAAAAAGAAGTCAACAGACCTCATTCATACATTTGAAGAAAGTCTCCAGAGAGCAATACAGAATTACTAACAAAAAGAAACAAAAACAAAGGGGAAGGAGAAACAAAACAGTCAAATAATACCTTTTTAAGAAAAGATACTCTGTACTGGAATCAGGAATCTGATATTGTTGTAAGCAGAAGGCACTTCCCTCCTGTGATACCAGAACTCAGGGCAGCCTGGGTTAAGCAGGAGATTGTCTCCCCATACCCCAAAAATAACATTAAACAAATAATGGACCAGATACTATTGTTTTGTTTGTTTGTTTGTTTGTTTGAGGCACATGACTTCTGATCCTCCTGCTTCCACCTCCTAAATGCTGGGATTATAGTGTGCACTACCACATCCCTTTATGTAGTGCTAAGGATTGAACCCCGGGCTTCCTGCATGGAAGTACTTCAACAACTAAGCTACATCTCTAGCCCAGGAACTGCTAAATGTTTGTACATATGCTTAATTTGATTTAAGTATTACACAATATATACACCTGTGGAAATGTCACAATGTACACTACAAGTATGTACAATTTTTATTTATCAATTTTTTTTTTTTTGGTCTTTTTGAGACAGGGTCTCCTTGTAGCCCCAGCTAGCCTCTGCCTCCCGAGGGCTGGGATTAAAGGCGTGTGCCACCACACCTGGCTCACTTGTCTTTTCTTAAGCCGATAGATGAGCTCTACAAAGGGGGGTAAGTCCTTCCAAGAGGGGTAAGTCAAAACATGACCCTGACTCCCACTTAAGAGAGAGGCTAGAAGTGTCTGAGGTGATGCCCAGGACCCTCCCAACACACCAAGGCTTTGGCCAAGCCTACAGCAAAGGCAGCAGGCAAGTCAGAGAAAAGTAGGTCTCTGGCCCCAAGGGGAATGTGATGATGAAGGACTGTACTAGCTACACTGTGAGAGAAAAAAACAATCCAGGAGAAGCAATGTGGGTCAGCTTTGAGCACCACTTTCCACAGGCCTGACATCATACACAGATTTTGACAACTGCGAGACCATGTAGAGATGGCTGTGTGTGTGTGTGTGTGTGTGTGTGTGTGTGTGTGTGTTAGGAAAGTAGAAACAAAACCAAGAGCCAAGTTAAAAACTCTTTAAATATTAAAAATTTTAAAAAGCTGGAGAAATGGCTCTAGCTAAGAGCACTTGCTGCTCTACCAGAAGACCCAGTTCAGTTCCCAGCATATAAATGGTGGCTCAAAACCACCTGCAGCTCCAATTCCAAGGGATGGAACACCCTCTTCTGACCTCCATGGGCACCAGAAACACACAGTGCACAAACATTCAACATGTAGGTAAAACACTCATTCTCATAAAATAAAAATAAATCTGAAAAAACTGAAAAGAACCTCAATTAGTGTCAATAAAAGCACATTAGTCAAAGATAGAGAAATACCGGACAAATATGATGGTATTAAACCTGTGGTCCCAGATACTCAGGAGGCTGAGGCAGGAGGATGACTTGAGCCAAGGAGTTTGAGGCCAGCCTGGGCAACAAAGTGAAACCTTGTCCCAAAATAAAGACAAATAAAAAATGGCTGTGCTTGGTAGCACAGGCCTATAACCCCAGCTATCCACTCAGGAGGCTACTCTGAGAGTTCATTACCAGTGTGGGTAACAATGAGACCCGGTCTCAAAACAGTAAAAAGAAAGCTGGGGAGATAGCTCAGTGGCACAACACTTCACTTAGAATGTGCAAGGCCCTGGGTTCAAGGACCTCAAAAAGAAATAGGGAAAAAAACAGAAGAGTTGGAAGCAGGCAGTTGCTAGAGACCACCATGATTTTGTAATAAGCTTCACAGAGCTACAAGATTCCAAATGCATAATGCCTTGCAGTAAAGCCAAAATGTGTTTGTTTTATACCAATCTAAATTAGTGACCCACGACTCCAGTATATAAATCATACACTTAGAAACATTTCTCATCTTGCCCAGCACAGGAATTGGGACACTGGCGAGCACGAGCCACACAAAAGAGGTGGTGACAGAGTCCCCAAAGCAGGAAACATCTTTCCTTTTCCCTAATGCCTACACCAGAAATGTAATCAGAGTATCTTCTGACTCTTCTGAGAGGATTCAGTGTCTCCATGGAAACCCAAATAATCATGAACTCAGGACATGGAGATGCATGCTACAAAGCTATCAACAGTTTCCATATCGCAGAGATAGCTGGTCGCTCCATCTAACCATGAAAGGGAAGAGAAAAGCCGGTCATTCCGCCCAAAGAAGCACACTTTATAATTACCAAGTGGCTCCCTTTGCACAGTAATAACTGGGAGGCTTGCTCCCAGCTCCTTCTGCCTTCTGCCACTCTAATTTCTAACCACTTCACTGAAGCATCAGGAACAGTAAAGAGTCACAAGTGACCTGATGACGCAGAGGCAGCTCAGCCAGGCAGGAACTGAGACTAGCCAAACAGTAAGCAGCAGCAAGGCAATAGGGGCCTCTGACTGTTCGATCCTCAGCTTCCGTTTCTTCGTTTATAAAACTGAGATAAAAACGACGTTTTTGAAGGTTATATGTTCCTAAACCAGTGACTGAGCAATAAAGTTTTTCTTTCTAGACCCTTATTATGACCCAGGACCACGAGGAGAGTAGCTGGAAGCCAGGGAGCTCCAGCTATACTGTGGCGTCTCCCTGAGCTCCCGAGCCCTCTGGGCCGCTCTGACAGCCCCACTGGGCCTGGGGAAAGGAGGCACAGAGCCAGGCAAGGGCAGGTGGTGCGTGGCTCAGGCCCACGGCATTTTCGGACCCTGTGGGCAGGACGCGACTGCCACCAGCGTTTACAAAGGGGTTCGTCCAGAAACACACGCACACCATTCTTCAGAGACAGCAGGGACAGGCGAGGGACTTCCTAGACAACCACAGCCCCATGATGACAGCTCGGGAGTGCTTAACCTCGAGGGTCACCTTTGGGATGAAAAGCTCCTCTTGCCAAGAGGAACGCGCAGAAATAAACAGATGGGGGTTCGAGGGCTCACGCCGCCAGCAAACAAGGATCCGGGACCCGGGGGCACTAAGACTGGGGCCC
>NW_008348657.1:412036-460136 GCF_000622305.1 Nannospalax galili
GGAGGCGGGGACAGCACCTTCCGGGGTGGCCCAGCAAGCGGATTCGGTTAACCCCAACCAAATCAAGCCAAAACAGGAAGCGCCTGCCCACACGAGGAGAGAAACGGACAGCACAGTCCGAATGCCCCCGCGGGTCGCACTCCGCCGGCCGGTACCTGGCAGCGCCGCGTCCCGCTCCTCCACGGCCTCTGCGTCCCCAGCCTCCGAGCCCCGCAGCTCCGCGCCTTGCTGCCCCGCCGGCCGCTCCTCCTCCGGCACCGAGGGCTCCGCGGGCTCTCCATGCGCGCCCCGGGGCGCGGGGCTGGGCGAGGCCGAGCTGTCCGACGGGCTGTCCGGGCCCCAGGCGTCCCAGAGCCAGGGCGCGTGTGCCTGCTCCAGCAGCCGGCGGCCCAGCCGGTAGCGCAGCAGCTCGCGGTAGCAGTGCGCGTACTCGTCCCAACGCGGCTCCCGGTAGCGCTTCATGTACTCGCTCTTCACCCCGCTGCCCGGGGCCATGGTGCCGCGCGCTGCAGACCGCCCAGTCCGCGCCGCCGCCTACGAGCGCTACACCACCGAGCCCCGGCCCGCCTCGCGGTTCAAACCCGGAGCCCCGCCTGGGCGGGAGGGCGGAGGCGGGGGCGGGGAGGGGAGAGGCGAGGAAGCGGAGGCCGGGAGGGGAGAGGGGCGGGTCTGTGACGAGAGGGGCGGGCCTGTGACCGAGAGGGGAGGGAAAGGGCGGAGTCCGCGCGGAGTGGGCTCTCCGGATCCTGGCGGGATTCTAGGCGTCCTGACCCAGGCTCCCTGGACGGGGACCAGTGGGTGGCCACCTGAGGGCAGAGAGCGGAGATGGAGGCTGCGGGAGGCGGGTTCCCAGGCAGCGACATGAGAGATTTGAGGACTAGGCCCGGGTCCCCAAGCACCCTCCGGGCGGGGAGTGGGGTCTTATGGAGCCGCGGCCTTACCTCCTGCGCATCCGGCCCCGGGGCTCCCGCGATAGTGGCGCAGCAAGCACCGCGCGCCCAGCGTTTCCCCTCACGCGTCCTCTACCAAGATGTCGCCAATGGAGCGGCTGCCCGCGCGATCCCGCGGCAGCCAGAGGCGAAGGCGCCGCCCCAGCCTGAAGCCTGCACCTCCCCATGCGCCCGCCGTCCCCCCGCTCCTCCGCCTGCCTCTGGGGCGCTGCCTCCGAACCCCCACGCGCTCATTCGCGGCTGGAGCCCAGGGAACAGCCTCCAAGTGGAGGTGTACCCTGCGGGTTAGCGACCAGTGTCTGGCCCAGGCGGAAGGCCACATATGCCCTCTTCCTTCCGCTCAGTTCATCCCCTTCAGACCTTTTTTCTTTCTTTTCATCCGAGCCCATTTTTTTCTTTTCTTATTTTTCTTTTTTTGAGACAATCTCATGTAGGTAAGGCTGGCCTAGAACTCATTCTGTAGCCCAAGTTGGTCTTGAACTCCTGATCAGGTGCTGCTGTTACACTTGGCTAATACAAGCCCTTTCTTAATTCACACCATTTATTAAAACAAGTGATTACAACCATGCGGCCCGCCAAAGTAAGGAATTCTGCCAAAGTGTATTAAATGGTGCCATGTTGATGCTGTTGCAATTGGCCGTACATTGATAACTTCTTTATAAAAATGAACCTTGATAGAGTAACGCAGGAAGATTTGAATGAAGAGGAATTCTGGAAAGTCAAAACATATTTGCCAGCTAAAAAAGAAACAGGCCGGGAGATTGAGAGATGGATGGCTCGGAGATTAAGAGCTTGCTGCTTTTTCAGGGGACTCCATTTCCCAGCAACCTTGTCAGGTGTCTCACAACCACCTTGACTCCAGTTCCGGGAGATCCCACACCCTCTTCTAGACGCAGAGTATCTAAACTCACAGGTGCACATACCTACACAGATATGCACAGAACTAAAAATAAAATGAATCTTTTTTTTAAAAAAATGAACATTGCATTTTCCCACACATGAATATAAAAACCCTCCAAAACTTGAAAGAAAAAAAAAATGAAGAACAAACGGGCCCAAGGGGGCTGGAGAACTGGCTCAACAGCTTAGAGTGCTTGCTGCTTTTCCAGAGGACAGCAGGATGTGTCTGTGGGTTGGTTCACAACCCCCTGCAACTCCAGTTCTGGGGAATCAACTCTGGCTTCGGTCTGCACCTGTACTCACACAGGTGCACAAACACACAATAATTTTTTTTTTTTTAAACCGCAGGCAGGAGCCACAATGAGGTTCCAGCTTCCAGTTACTGACTGGGTTACTCTGTGATTTTTTGCTTCACATGAACTACCCTTCTCATACATCCTGTCCTGCCCAGACTGCTGGGCCCTGTCTTAGGCAAAAGGCTTTCAGCCCATAGGATGGTCTGTCCTGAGAATCTGAAGTGATTAGTAATATCATATGATTTTTCAAGAGCCTTTTTCTGGAAGGAAACTAAATAAAAGAAACTGCTGCTGAGGTCCCCACATCAGCCCACTGAGTCCACCTTTTATTTAAGCTGGCTGGTTGATCTCTGGTGTTAGCAACAAAAAGAACCATAAATATTTAGTTTCCAGCCATGATGATGCACCTGTAATCCTAGCACTTGATACTTGAGAGGTGAGGGTAGGAGGATCAGAAGTTCAGGGACAACTTTGATATTTAGAATATAGAAGCATAATTTGGGCTCCATAAGACTCTCAAAAACTAAGTAAGTAAATATTTAATAGCATGGGAGAAACAGTGATGTGCCGTAACATGAGGAAGCACAGTGGTACAGAGTATCTCAGCTTTTGCTTTATACCTTACTGCAAAGTTAGTGGATCAGATCAGGCATGATACCTACCTGTGATCCCTGCTCTCCAGACATGGAGGGAAGCAAGGGCAGGAAGATAGTGAGTTGCAGGCCAGCATTGGTTATGTAGTGAGGCCCTGACTCAAAAAAGGAGTGGCAGAGGGGATAGATATAGCTCAGCAGTTATGAGCACTTACTATTCTTGCCAAGGACCCAGGTTTGGTTCCCAGCATCCACATGACAGCTAACAACAGTGCCTAACTCTAGTTCCAGGGGATCCAACAATGCCCTTTTCTGGCCTCCACAAGCATTGTACACATGTGATGCACTTACACACATGCAGGCAAAACACATATACAATAAGTAAAATCTTATTTTTTTTCAAGAGCTAGGTATGCTGCTAGGTAGAGCACTTGCCTAGCATGCGCAAGGCCCTGAGCTTCACCAATCAAAAACAAAAACAAAACAAAGAGGACAACACATGGTTTAAAGCAACGAATATAACTTCTGATGGCTGCATGAGGGTGAACTGGATAGTTCCCTGCAGGCTAGCACTCTACTGTAGAGGGATGGACTGGAAAGGACCAGGGAAATTTAGCTGCCTTGGTCGTGTCAAGAGGGCTCGACTGGCCTCTGAAGATGAGGCACATCTGCTCCCACATTCTAATGTCCAAGTAAATCCTCATATGAATATTCAAGGGAGAGGAAGTCCCACTCCACCTCTGTCACAGTGGCACATCACAAAGAGCTGCACTTTATCTGCAGAACTAGCAACAGTGCACAACAGCCATATACACTCTCTCAAGAAAGAAGATTTTAAGGTACCATGCCAACTTTTGGGAGCCCCATTAGTTTAAGGCTAGCCTGGCCTACCTAGTAAGACCATCCTATCTTAAAAGATAAGAAATTTTTTTATTATTTTTATTTTATGTGTATGTGTGTATTGCCTGCATGTAGGTAAGTGCACCCATGTCGTGCAATGCCTGCGGAGGTCAAATCACTCACCTTTTTTTTCAATATTTTGTTTATTATTTTTATTTTATGTTTATACATGTATTGCCTACATGTAGGTAAGTGCACCCATGTCATACAGTGCCCTTGGAGAACAGAAGAGGCTCTCAGATCCCCTGGAACTAGAGTTATGGACAGTTGTTAGTTGCCATGTGGGGGCTGGGATTCAAACCCGGGTCTTCTGCAAGAACAACCAGTGTTCTTAACCTCTGAGCCATCTCCCCAGCCCAGGATAAGAAATTTTTAAAGTGTTATTTTCATTACATTTTGGTTTGGTTATGGTTTGGTTTGGTTTTTTGAGGCGGTTCCTGAGCTCACTATGGAGCTAAGGCTGTACCACCACACCCAGCACATGTTATTGTTATTTTGAGATTAGATTTTATGCAGCCAAGACTACCCTCAAACTCCAGATATAATCAAAGATGACCTTGAACTGATATTCCTGCCTCTACCTTCTGAATTTTTTTTTTTTTGCTTTAAAAAAAAACTTCTTTGTTTTGTTTTATTTTCTGAGACAGGGTCTCCCTATAGCTCTAGCTGACTCACTATGTATATCAGAGTGGTCTTGATCTCACACTGATCTGCCTGCCTCTGTGTCCCAAGTGTTAGGATTAAAGGCATGCACCACCATGCCCAGTTTCATTCTAATTATTTTTATGTGTATGGGTGTATTGCCTGCATGTATATAAGTGCACCCATGTCCCTCGGAGGACAGAAGAAGGTATCAGATCCCCTGGAACTGGAGTTATGAATGGTTGCTAGCCACCATGTGGGTACTGGGAATCAAACCTGGGTCCTCTGTAAGAGCAGTCAGTGCTCTTAACCACTGAACTGTCTCTCCAGTCCCTTCATTCTAATTTTTTTTTTTGAGACAGGGTCTCCCTGTAACCCCAGCTGGCCTGGAACTTGCTATATAGACCAGGCTGGCTTCGAACTCACAGAGATTGTCTGCTTCTACTTCCTGAGTGCTGGGATTAAAGGCATGTGCCACTATGCCTGGCCTTCATTCTAAATTTTACTATCTTTTTTGTCAAGATTTATCCATGTGGAAGTAACAAAAAGACCACTTCAGACAAGCTTAAGCAGGAAGCATGCTCTGTTTATTTTCATCCCTGTAACAAAACACCTGGGGAAGTTTGCCTAAAAGGAGGAAAGGTTTTTTTGGGCTCACAAGTTCAGAGGTCTCAGTCTATGATCACTTGACTCCATTGTTTCTGGGCCTCTGACTAGACTGCCCATCATTGTGGGGAGTGCATGGTGGAACAAAACTATTCCCTCATGGTGAGCCACTAGTAAAGAGAGCAAGAAAAGATAGCAATCCCCTTCAAGGTCACCTCTCCAATGACTAGCCTCCTCCCACCAGGCCCTACCTCCCAGACTTTCTGCCACCTCCCAATAACCCATCAAGCTGTTGATCTACCTGTGAATTAACTCAGGGCACTTGGGATTCACTCACTTCCCAAAGCCCCACCTCTGAACACTGCTGCCTGGCAGCCCAAGCCTTAGCATATGAGCCTTGTGGGGGTGGCAGGGTGGGGGGGATACAACCTCTTATATCCAAACTATAGCAAATGCTTTCTGGCTCAGGTAGAGCTGAACCCAAGGGTTTAGACAGTGCTTTTGGGACTCCAGTTTCTTCCTGCTTTGGGTTCTGCTTTCTTGTCAAAGACTTCACTCTCCATTGTGTGGAAATAGTCTTCCTTCACACACTTGTAAGGCAGTCCTGCCTATCAGACAGTGTCCTATCATCCATCCCTCCATCCCCCTCCCTCATCCCTTTGGTTAGGACTGATGAGCCAAGTAGAGACAGAGTCACAAGTATCAAGCCTTCATGGTCCTGCAGCCAGGTTAGGCCCAATTGAGCTACTGCAGTCACAAGACTTCCTAGTCCCTGGTACCCCAGGTCCAAGTGAGAGCTAGCAGAGCTCCCAGACTGCCCCAGGCTCAGTGCTGCTCACCACCCCCTTTCTCTCCCATCTGCAACAGACACAATGAAAGCATCATGCAGAAAGTGAGATTCAGAACAGCATCTGTTGCTCTGGGCTGTCCCTGGTGATTATAACCTTATTTATCCAAGAAAAATCAAGTATGTGCATTGAAAATGAAGCATGTAGTTTGAATTCTGCCAAGAACCTTCCCCAAAATAAATGGCCTGTACCCCTTTGACAGGCAGCAGAGAGCTGAGGATAAGATCCACATGCCATCTTCACACTAAAGTGCAGTTGCCCTCTATAGGTGGGGCCTCTGGGGTTCACAGAACTGCCTGCAACCTTCACTCACTAAGGAGAGGCACAGATGCTCTGTGTGGGACCTGCCAACCACAGGCCCTGACTGCCAGCTCAGCTGCTTTCTCCCTGAGAAGTCTTTCAGCTGGGACTGATGCCCTCCCTCAGAGACCCTGAGCCCTCACCTCTTCCTACCCCCAGCATTTTCCTGTTAGCATCAGCCCAGACTCTATCCTCCGCTTTCTCCTTCCTTCTTCTTCTCCTCTTCTGCTCCATTTCCTGCCTCCTCCCTGCCTTGTTCCTGCCTCCTCCCTCTAATCTCTCCCCCTTGACCCCACTCTCCTACCATCCCTTTCTCCTTCCCTCTTTTTTCCCCAAGTCTCAAAGCATGGTGCCTCTCTACCTCCTTCTAAACTAGTCCCCTCTTCCTGATGTTCCTACTCTTTACCATTTAACAAAGAAGCAAAATTTTCCCAAATTACTTTGACTGCTAGATAATAAGCTGTCAAATAAAGAACAGTGTGATTACCATGGCAATTTATCAGAACACAAAATTCTATGCACAGCCTGGTTTGGCTGCATTGGAAATGCCTGCTTTGAGAGTAGGCCCAGATCGAGTCTCACTGCCTTCCTCTGTAATGTAGACTCATGCTAGTGCTGATAGTGATGATGCTGGTGCTGGTGCTGGTGCTGGTGCTGGTGCTGATACTGATGTGGATGCTGATGCTGATGCTGATTCTAGTGTTGATGCTAGCGCTGGTGCTAATGATGCCGAAGCTGTGCTGAGCCTGGGGCTCCTGCTTCCTTACATTCCTGAAGAAGTCATTCTATATACCTGTCACTGTGCAAATCTGGGTTTTCATCTTTCCATGAGGTTTCACACTTTCCATGAGCATCCCACTGCCCACTTCACTGAGCAGCATAGTATATCCAGACCCCAGTTCCCAGACACAAATGCCCCCCAGGAGGTTGAGCCTCCAGCTCTGTTGGGAGCAAGAGAATAGTTTTTGCAGAAGATTGTCAAATGGATAGACAACTGCTCTGCTGTTATAGTTTGTCAATTCTGAAGTTACCCTTGAACCTTAGCGAACTCACTGGAGAGCTGAATGTTTTGGGAGCAGTGATCCAGCCCCTCACAGAGCTGCTTTAATGAGTTATATGTGCTTCACTTGGAGCCTGAGGTTCCAAGAAACTGTCCATACCTCCCATCACTGTGGGCCAGGATTTTCCCATAGTCCCCCTTTGTGATGCCCTTAGAAGAAATTTGTCTCCATCCTGATTAATAAACTGACTTCTTTGCTATCTCTAAGACATACCGAACTCTTATTTTTTTGTTTGCTTTGACTTTTGGGACATATAAAATCAAACCTTTTTTCTATGGGGGTTTCTGTTTGGTTTCACTTGTTTGTGTTCGCTTATTTATTTTGGGGAGACAGAACCTCATGTAGCCCAGACTGGCCTCAAACTCACTGTGTAGCTGAGGATGACACTGAACTTCTGATTCTCCTGTCTCCACCTACTGAGTACTGGGATTACAGATGTGTGTCACTACCCCCAGTTTATGTACTACTGGAGATCAAACCCAGGGATTTGTGCATGCTAGCTGAAAACCAACTGAGCTACATCCCCAAACCTTTGTCTTTTTTATTTTTTATTTTGAGACAGTATCTTGCTAAGTATCCTGACTGGCCTTGAACTCACTCTGTAACACAGGCCATCCTTGAATTTGTGATCCTTTTCCTTTCTTTTTTTTTTTTTTTTTGTCTTTCTGAGACAGGGTCTCCTGGAACTCACTATGTAGACCCTGCTGGCCTTAAACTCACAGCCTTCACCTCCCAAATGCTGGGATTAAAGGCATGCACCACCACACCTGGCTGATTTCTATCTGTATCTTTTTCTTGCTCTGATTTCCTCTTTTACTGATTTTAACTTTCTTGTATTACATGTACTTTTGGAAGGACTTAAATCATTTTTACTGTTTAAAAATTGGCTCAGCAGTTAAGAACACTGACTGTTCTTGCAGAAGACCCGGGTTCAAATCCCAGCACCCACATGGCAGCTAATAACTGTCCGTAACTCCACTTCCAGGGGCTCCAACAACCTCTTCTGTTCTCCATGGGCATTGCACAACACAGGTGCACTTACCTACATGCAGGCAATTCACAAATACACATAAAAATAATAAATATTTTTGAAAAAGAATAAATCTTAAAAAAAAAAAAAAAAGGCAGAGTTGCTGGGCATGGTGGTGCTGCCTTCAATCCCAGCACTCAGGAGGAAGAGGCAGATGGACCACTGTGAGATCGAGGCCAGCCTGGTCTACATAGTGAGTTCCAGGTCAGCTGGGGCTACCTGGAACTTTGAGACCCTGTCTCAAAAAGGAAAAAAAAAATAAAGGCAGAGTGGCATTTCTTTTATTGGTTATCATATTGTTTTGTTGTTTGCTTATTTGCTTTTGAGACCAAGTCTAATGTATCTGTGACTGGCCTCCAATTCTCTGCTTAGCCAAGGCTACCCTTGAACTTTTGATTCTCCTGCCTCAGCCTCCTAAATGCTGGAATGACCACTACATTTGGCTCCAAAGTGTTATTTGGAATGTGTATCTTTGAAATAATGCTATCAGACAAAGTAAGCAAGTCTGGAAACCTTTTGTAGTGGGCTTCCGTATGGCAGTATCTGGAGAGTCTCATCATAGCTGCCAGGGTCCAGTGGTTTCAATACCACTCTTCACCGTGTGAGCTAGCTATGTGCCCATCCTTGCTGAGGGCAGTACATGTAAAGGACCGGGGTCTTGACCTGTAGCCTATTTAGAGGTCAATGGTTCCCAACTTTAAGGGTCATATACTCTCTTAAGACTATGATAAAAAGCTACAGATTCTGCCTCCATTGAAAGTGCATGTACCATAGAGCGTGTTCCTGCCTGTGACTCTCCTCTGAACTGACTTTTGGATCCCACAAAAAGTATCTCCTGCAGTCCACTATCATAACTAGAACCAGGGGCTAGAGAGAGAGCTCAATGGTTAAGAGCACTAACTGTTCTTCCAGAGGACCTGGGTTCAGTTCTCAGCACCCACAAGACAGTTAACACCTGTCCTTAACTCCAGTTCCAGGTGATCTGACACCCTCTTCTGGCCCAATGGGTACCAGGCATGCATATGGTACCATTACATACATGCAGGAAAAACACTCATACACATAAAATAAAAACAAATATTTGGAAAAAGATAACTAGAACCAGCACACTGTTAACAGAAACAGGGCATCTTAACAGGGTGGCTTTACATCCCCACAAAGGATGTAAAATACACAGAGGGTGGGAGGCTGGGTCAAACCATAGCCAGATGTAGGCAGAAGTAGGTCAAAGCCCCCTCCCCCAGCTGAATGCTGGTACATATCAGTGAGTCCCCACACATGGCCATCTGCCTGTAGAAAAGTTAGAGTTAGGCATTGTAGGATGAGTTATGCCAGCACTAGCACAACAATGTTCAAAATGCATGTGTAGTTTAAGATGCTATTTTGTCTCAAATAGAAAGCAAACTTTCAAAGTCTACCTTGGGGCTAGGGATGGAGCTCAAGGGGTAGAGTGCTTGCCTAGCATGCATAAAGCTGTTGATTTGATCCCTAGTACTGCATAAAACCAGGTATGGTGGTGTAAAACTATAATCTTTGGGAGGGAGAGGCAGGATCAGAAAGTTCAAGGTCATCCTTGTCTACATAGCAAGCTTGAGGTGGCCTTCACTATGAGACTCTGAGTGTATCTCTCCCTCTCCCTCACCCTCTCCCTCTCTCTCGTTCTCTCTCCTTTCTCCTCTCCTTGCTCCCTCTCCCTCTTTCCCGTGTGTGTGTGTGTGTGTGTGTGTGTGTGTGTGTGTGTGTGTGTGTGTTCAAATAAAAGTCTACCTTGGCAAGTTTATCTAAAAATAATTCTAGATTTTAGGTAAGGATTTCAACCTTGCTCAAAAGGAGGTCTATCTTTGTCCCACACCTACTCCTGAGGAATAATTGTTAAATCCTTAGAATATCCCTTGTCACAGCAGGAGTGCAGCACCAAGGGGAGCTGTTGACCCTGGATCAGTGGTCAATCCCTCACTTCACCACCACCCACCCTCCAGTGACACTGAAACATACGTTTTAAAAAAGATAAATTTTTAATTCTGTGTATATTGTGTGTGTGTGTGTGTGTGTGTGTGTGTGTGTGTGTGTGTGCACTTGTAAGTATAGGTTCCTTTGTAAGCCAGAAGAGGATGTTAGATCTGCTGGAGCTGGAATTACAAGCTGTTATGAGCTGCCTGACATGGGTGCTAGGAATTGAAATCCGGTCCTCTGCAAGAACAGTTTAACTTCTAAGCCATCTCTCAAGTCTATGCTCCCCATTACCTTTTTTTTTTTTTTTCTGAATGAGACAGGATCTCACTGCATAGGCCAGTCTGGTCTAGAACTTGTGAAAATCCTACTGAGTGCTGGGATCACAGGTGTTATGATTACTGTGTGGAACTGCACTGGATCTGCTCTGGAAACTTTGCAGGACACAGCCCACTAGATCTCTCCTCTTCCTGCACAGCTCATTTGTTTTCTTAAAATGAAAGCACACATCTGGGGCTGGAGAGATGGCTCAGCGGTTAAGAGTGCTGACTGCTCTTACAGAGGACCCAGGTTCGATTCCCAGCATCCACTTGGCAGCTATGAACTGTTCTTAACTCCAGTTCCAGAGGAATCCGAAGCCCTCTTCTGACCTCCACAGCATTGCAGGACATGGGTGCACTCACATATATGCAAGCAATACACACATATGCATAAAATAAAAATAATAAATATAGCTGGGCGTGGTGACGCATGCCTTTAATCCCAGCACTTGGGAGGCAGAGGCAGGCGGACCTCTGTGAGTTCCAGGCCAGCCTGGTCTCCATTAGCAAATCCAGGCCAGCTGGACCAAAAATAAAATAAATAAATAAATAAATAAATAAATAATAAATAAAATGAAAGCACACAACTATAATAGAGGTTCGGGGGGACATCATGAAACATTGATAGGGAGGCAGCTTTCACCTTGGGATGGAGAGCTTTCTGACAGATTAGGGAGGCCAAGAGCTGCTTGACCACGGAAAAAGTGTTGATCTCTCTAGGAGTCAGGCTGCCAGAAATAGATGAGTGACTCAGTTTACACCCTAACAGAATGCTTGACACTTGACAAGTGGCCCCTCTGTGGAAGTGGACGATTTCCTTGGTTCACCTAGCTGTCACTCACCTGCCGCACCCACTGTGCCTTTCTAACTCTGGAACAGCAATGGACCACCTTGCTCCTTGCAGGACCACTAAGTCTTTTTGCTGTCTTCTGTTTGGAGACAGATGCATCCATCAGCAAGCCATTTCCTCTGACCTTTAGAAATGGGCTACAGCAGGCATGGTGGCACACACCTTTAATCCCAGTACCTGGGAGGCAGTAGCAGGCATATCTCTGTGAGGTGAAGGCCAATCTGGTCTACATAGTTCCAGGCCAGAGGACTCCAGGGAGACCCTGTCTCAAAAGACCAAAAAACTAAAACCGAAAATAGAAACAGGCTACAAGACTATTAAATGAAGTCCCTTTCCCTGGTGAAAAGGAAACTTCAGAGCCATGTCAGCCCCAAGCTCCAGGCACAGCCTCATCCACTCCCTGGCAGAGTCCACCCCAACATGGGTGTCAGGGCATTCCCTTCTATACCATGTATTTGTTGTTTTGGTTTGGTTTTGCTTTTTTGTTGTTGTTTTGTTTGGGGACACAGAGGGGACCAGGCTGGTTTAGAATTCATGGAGATCGGCCAGCCTGCCTCTGCCTCCAGAGTGCTGGGATTAAAGGCCATGTCCAGCACATTTGTTGTTATTTAAATTAAAAATCTAAAAACAGGGCTGGAGAGATTGCTCAGAAGCTAAGAGCACTTGCTCTTGCAGAAGACCCAGGTTCAAATCCCAGCACCCATACAGCAGCTAACAACTGCCCATAGCTCCAGTTCCAGGGAATCTGAGGCCCTCTTCTGACCTCTGCAGGCATTGCACAACTCAGGTACACTTACATACGTGCAGGCAATACATTCATACACATAAAATAAAATAAAAATAAAGATAAAATATTTTTTAAAACCTAAAAATGGGGCTGGAGAGATGGCTCAATGGCTCAAGAGCACTGGCTGTTCTTGCAGAGGACCTAGGTTCAATTAAACAGAGAGATTGCAAAAGAAGAAATAAAGACACCTAAGAAACACCTTAAAAGGTATTCAACATCGAGGGGCTGGAGAGATGGCTCAGCAGTTAAGAACACTGACTGTTCTTGCAGAAGACCCGGGTTCCAATCCCATCACCCACATGGCAGCTAACAACTGCCCATAACTCCAGTTCTGGAGAATCTATCGCCCTCTTCTGACCTCTGCCATCACTACGTGGCATGGATGCACTTACCTACAGGCAAGTAGTACATGCATACACATAAAATAAAATTATTAAAAACATTTTTTAAAGTGTTCAACATCAATAGTAATTAGGGAAATGCAAATTAAAACCACCCTAAGATTTCACCTTACCCCTGTCAGACTGGTTAAGAGAACAAATGATACCAAATGCTGGCAAGGATGTGGAGAAAGGGGAACACTCATTCACTGCTGGTGGGATTGCAAATTCATGCAGCCTCTATGGAAAACAGTGTGGAGAACTCTTAAAAAACTAAAAATGAAGCTGGCATGATGACGCACGCCTGTAGTCCCAGCACTTGGGAGGCAGAGGCAGGCGGATCTCTGTGAGTTCAAGGCCAGCCTGGTCTACATAGTGAGTTCCAGGACAGCTGGGGCTACAGGGAGACCCTGCTTCAAAAAGACAAAAAAAAAAAAAAAAAACCTAAAAATGAACCTACCATATGACCCAGTTATACCACTCCTTGGCATATACCCAAAGGACTCATCCTATTGTAGAGACACTAAGTGCCCCTCAACTGACAAGTGGTTAACAAAAATGTGGTACATTTACACAATGGAGTTCTATTCAGCAGTAAAGATGAAAAAATGAAATTTGCAGGTAAATAGATGGATCTAAAAACTGTTATACTAAGTGATGTAACACAGATTCAGAAAAACAAAAGACATATGTTCTCCCTCATTTGTGAATCCTAGCACCAAATCCTTGTGAGTACATATCCTGATGCAACTGCAGAGACCAAGAATATGGATGGGAAACAGGGAGGTAAAGGGAAAGAAGGAACCCGAGAGAGAAGAATAGTAAGATAAAGGTGTTACTAAGAGAAATATGTAAAAGGGGGTAGTTAAAGGGGACGGGGAGAAGGAGGGCTATACAAAGAACTATGGGAATAAAGGGGAAGAAATTCTCCAGGTACACAATTAAAAAAACAAACAAACAAACCCTTAAGCACAGAAGGAACCCTAAGGGGATGGAAGAAAGCCCTTCCAGAAGCCATAAGGCTGTGAAATGAAAATCCCAGTGCCAGAGGGGGTTGCCTCCCCCCATGAACTGTTGGCCTGAAGGGCCCTGAAGGTCCCCCAAACAATAAAAGCCATTGCCAATAATGTTGGTTGTATACCAGAAGGGGACAGGGGGGCCCTATTGCTGAAGACACTGCTTGATGTGAGCACAGGAGAGGGAGAAATCAAGCTTGGACTAAGTGAAAACTCCCTGCCACTGGATGGGTGGCTTTCATGGTGCCAAAAGGCTATATGCAGATGACTGGTGGAGAATCGTCCCCTATAATTCTGCTCAATGCTGGACCCCACGTGTTGCACTATCAACATACCAAACAAGATGTTCCTGCTGGTGCAATAGTGGAGCGTCTAGTGTATGTACAACCAGCAAATTTTCAATTGGATATAATGCCCACTCCTAGGGGTGGAACACACATCTGGTACTGTAGACCAGGCCAACCCCCTGTGGCAGGGAAGGATGTATGCCCCAATGGGAAGCCACTGCAATTATTTTGTTAGATGGATGTGATGCACCTGCTAAAGTACCATCCAAGCATTTGTGTTTACACCCATAGGTTATTATAGGAGCCACTGTTTAGATGTTCTCGCTTCATGCTGTGTGTGTTTTTATAGTAGATGGAATCCCACTGAAATGGGCCAACAGTCCATGGAAAACAGACAATGCAGAGACCTGAAAATTCAGTGCCTTGCCACAATAGGAGGAAGATCATCCTACATCTACCACCTCCTCCAAGGATCAGGGACTTTTGTGGAAGAGGCTGGCAGAAAGAATGTAAGAGCCAGAGGAAGGGGTGGAAAGTGTACTCCCACTACTATGCAGGCAAGGTATAGTCACACCCCTTTCCCATGCTCATCAAGGAGTAGACCCAATCAGTTGACCTTAGCTGCAAGTGGGGGAGGAGTTAAGGCTACATAAGCCGAGAACACCAGGAGGCCCCTCCTCACCATTTTCTGTGGCTGTCGGGAAGTCACAGGATCTATATTTGAGTGTGGACTGTCCAGTGCAGCCATAAATGGGGGGCACCCACTCCTCTGTAAATAAACCCCTACCCTATGCTCTGTTAAAAGAAAAATGAAAATGATAGTGATAGGTGTTTGGATAGATAGATTAGAGGGATCTGAATAGACCACAAGTGGATGGACTTGCACTGGGGAGCATCTGAGGACACTGGTTTGATGCAGTGGGCCTTAACCCCAGGACAGAGTATATGGGTTCCAGTGGGGGGCTATGGTAGGGGCCTGGTGGGGATGGGGCTATAAAGATGATTCAGATTGTTTGAGATATTCTATACAAAATACAACAAAACTTAATAAAAACAAGTTTTTAAAAAATAAAGAAAAGGGGCTGGAGAGATGGCTCAGCAGTTAAGAACACTATTCTTGCAGAAGACCCAGATTCGAATCCCAGCACCCACATGGAAGCTAACAGCTGTTTGTAACTCCAGTTCCAGGGAATCTGACAGCCTCGTCTGTCCTCCTTGGGCATTGCATGACACGGGTGCACTTACCGACATGCAGGCATAACACTCATATGCATAAAATAAAAATAATAAATAAAATGAAATTTTTTTAAAAAGAAAGAGGGGCTGGAGAGATGGCTCAGTGGTTAAGAGCACTGGTTGTTCTTGAAGAGGACCTGGGTTCGATTCCCAGCACCCACATGGTGACTAACAACCATCTGTAACTCAAGTTCCAGGGGAATTTGATGCCCTCTTCTGACCACTGAGGGCATTGCACAACACAGGTGAACTTACATACATGCAGGCAATACACTCATACACATAAAATAAAAATATTAAATAATAAATAATTTTTTAAACCCTAAAAACAGAGAAACACTGAAAAGTTTCTCTAGCCCTGTTTAGTGCCACATGCTTTAGGACCCTCCCTGTTTTAATAGCCCCCAGTGTTCATTGGCTGATCACTGTTCCTCCATCTTAAAATGGCTCAGCAGAAGTGAGGTGGAAACTGACTTTTTTGTACAGTGTCTGAGGGTCATCTATTCAGTGCCACAAGAAGACAGGACAGGGTGTGGGCAGCTTTAACCAACCACATCATACCGTGATGTTTGACTCTCTAATTCTCTTTCACAAAAATTGCCAAGATGTCCCTCCATTATTAAAAATCTCAATCTAGGGATGGAGATATGGCTTAGTGATTAAGAGCACTGTATGCTCTTACAGAAGACCTGGCCTCCAAGGGTACCAGGCAAGCATACATGCATACGGGCACTTGCATATACATTAGGTAAAAATAAACAAATCTTTAAAATAAAGAAAAAAACATTCTCAACACAGGACTGGTGATGTGACTAGTAGTGTGCTTGGGTAGTGTTCTTGTGTAGCATACACAAAGCCCTGGGTTCGATCCCCCAGCACCAGCACTGCAATTCTAACACCCAAGAAGTAGAGGCAGGAGAATCAGAAGCTCAAGGTCATCCTTGGCTATATAGTGAGCTCAAGGCCAGCCTAGGGTACATAAAACTCTGTCTTAAAAAAGGAAAGAAAGAGAAAGTACAAGGGGCTGGAGAGATGGTTCAGCAAGAAAGAGTACATGGTAGCTAACAACAGACTGTAACCCCAGTTCCAGGGGGTCCAATACCTTTTTCTGGCTTCTTCAGGTACTGAATAGGAAAGATTTCCTTACGAGCCTTGTGCTACCCACATATTTGGCAATTTTTCTACTTCTGAACACCAAGAAACATGCCATTTTTCACAATTTAAAAATACAGTTGTTTTTTGTTGTTGTTTTTATTTTTTTATTTATTTTTTTGTCTTTTTGAAATAGGGTCTCCCTATAGCCCCAACTGGCCTAGAACTCATTATGTAGACCAGGCTGACCTTGAACTCACAGAGATCCGCCTGCCTCTGCCTCCTGAGTGCTGGGACTGCAGGTGTGCACCACCACGCCCAGCTGCAATACAGTTTTTCAAATGTAATTGTTAGCCCATCCAAATTTGCTAGCATTCACCCCACATTTCTGTATTTTATACACAGGGTGCCTTGTGAATTTCTTTTTACTTTATTTATTATTACATGTATATGTGATATGTGTATGTATGGTGTGTGTATGCATGTACTATGGTGTGTGTGTGGATGTCAGAGGACAACCTTGTGGAGTCCTTCCACTTTTACTTGGGTTTGGGGGATCAAACTCGGGTCATCAGGTTTGGCAGCAAACACCTTTACCTACTGAGCCATCTTGCCTTGACTTACAGACTTCTTTAGTGCTCTCCTCAGGTTCCTCTGAGGTATCCACTGAGTACCATCTTGTAGGGAATGACATAGATTTGGCATGAGGTGCTCACTGGGAGTGAGCAGAAATATGGTAGCCTGCACTCTTGTTCCTAATGGTCACTCCAATGTGTTCTCATCAGTCTCAAGGGACAGTCTCTCAGGGTCTGAGCCACCTTCCTTTTCACTTGATCTTAACCAAAGGCCAATAAGTGTTTCTTCTTTCTTTCCAAAATACAAAAACGTTTCTGCAAGAGTCCTATCTTCTTTCTGGATTTATTTATTTATTTATTTATTTATTTATTATTTTTACTTTATTTACTTACTATTTATTTATTTTTTATTTTATTTATTTATTCTGAGACAGGATCACATTTACTATGTAGCTCTGACTGACCTGACACTTGAAGATTTTGAACTTGCAATAATCCTCCTGCCTTTGCCTCTCAAGTTATGAGATCACAGGCTTGAGCCACCACGCCTGGATCCTCTCTGGCACTTCTACAGTTCTCCATGGTGCCAACACACACATAAACACGCACACGCACGCACACACAAAGGTCCCAGTTATACTCAAGAAAGTGGCACATGCTCAGAGTGGTTCCCCTGGTCAGAGGCTGCAGCTCAGTCCTAATGCCTTACTCTGCCTGAAGGAAAACAGGAAGGGAAGAGAAGGCCACTGAAAATTCCCTGGGGCACAGACTGACACAGAAACCCAAACTGCTTCCTTCTTCTCCATGCCAGCACATGGGTCAGGCCCAGACTTTTCCAAACCCACCAGCTGGGGTCCTCAGGCACTAAGCCTTCTGTGAGGCACCTCTTGGGCAGCAGCCACTGTGGATTAGGTGGTAAATGATACCATGGCCAGGTTGCCATGCTCAGACCTCCAGCTCTGTGTGGGCACTCATCAAAGCCTGCGCAGTGTATCAGTGCTACAAATAGCCTTCCAGTCTCTGCTCTGGATTCAGGGTGTCCCTGAGGGTAAAGGACACTGCTGAGATAAGGAAGGAGAAAGTTTTTTAAATTCCAAAAGCATCAAATCAAGCCTATTACAGAATCCAGGATTTTAAGGTTAATTTGCTTTGGAATTTAAATTGGGTTTATGACAGCAAGGGCAAGACAGTACATGCCAGAAACCTCCTTAGAGGCTGGGGAACTGACTGGGAGCTGGAGGGGAGAACATTAAGACTTAATTTCCAAAGAGTTTAATGATTCAGTTTACTGAGAAGCAGGAAAATGTCTCCTTGATACCCGCTCTCGCAGGCCCTCAGGGGCCCAGGCCCCTCAAGACACCTTTCCCATGTCACTGTAGAGGTCAAAGCCCAGCTTCTGAGAACAGCACAATGGGCCCGGGGTAGCACCCAGCCTAACTCAGGAAAGAGATCTTCAGACCTTGCTTGTCATGTGCTTGAGGCTGGGGCTTGAAGCATACTCACATCACTAGGTCAGACCCATGGCCTCCAAGATGCTCTACTTTTCCCTGCAAGATGGTGAGGGTGAGCCCAGTGTCGTGAACTCCAGGGGTTGACTTTAACGAACTGGACACACTACCCTGGCTTCTTTATTTAACTCTCTCTTACTATATCCATGAGGATGCCTGTCAGCAGAGCCCTGCTCCCTGCCACAGGGTGTGGAAACCAGAGAAGGCCTGAAGGGCTAAGAACAATGGGTCAGCCAGCAGCCAGGAGCCAGTATGAACTGTTCACTTGAGGTTATGGGAGGAGGGCCTGGATTTCGTGGGACGGACAGACAGGACTGAGCCCACCCCTGACATGCCCACCTGAGGTCTCAGAGAGGGTGAGGTAAACCTTGTCTCTGTCTGAGAAGTTATATGGGGACAGTGCTGGAGAGCACCCCAGGCCCGAGGAAGGGTGGAAAGAAGGCTAGCACAATCCAGAGTCTGTAGCCCCCAGAGGACAGCCTAGTCCCAAGAGAATGCAGGTCCCTCCAGGAGGAAAATCATGGATTCAGGGCTCTTGTTTGCTCATTTGAGACAGAGTCTCATGTTGTCCAGTCTGGCTTCAAATTCCCGATCCTCCTGCCTCTATGTCCTGAGTAAGGGATTACAGGCCTGTGCCATTCAACTAGAAGAGTGGATTCTGATGAAGTTTCCGGCAACTTTTCTCCAGCAAGTGGTTCAGACACATAACACAGAGTGTCCTGCTGGAGGCAGTGGTATGGGGCACATAGGACAGCAAGCTACGTAGTGAGCCAGCTGTTGTCCGCAGACCAACCCTAGCACTCAAACCTCCATCCCCACCATGCTTCACACTATGGTCACCATCCACAGAAGGGTAGTGGTTCTCAGAGCCTTTCTTTGTGTCTCCCCTTTGTCTCCACCTAACCCAGAGCCCAAGCAGGTCTGGCATCAAATCATAGCCCAGGAAGCAGAAACTTGGCCTTCACTGTACCCTCCGAATATACGGACCACCCCTCCATTCCTCTCACAGAGTCAAGCTACCCTGGGAAAGGGAAACAGATACCTGTTCTCCACCGCAGCCCCTGCTATAAGCCACACCTGACTGAAGTCACCGTGTGCAAAGCTAAGGTAGAGACCAGTGTTGGCTTCAAGCACCAGGCCACACTCAAGCCCCATCTGGCTCTGAGGCCAACTTTGGGTCCTTCCTGCCCAAGCTGCTTTTGGTAGACTCAGGATCCAGCTGGCCCCACAAGTTTGGGTCTCTTCCTCACAGCACAATTCTGTAGGACCCTTCTTGGTCTTTCACACAGTTAAACAAATATTCACAAAGATTTATGGTAAAATCAATTTAGTTTGTCAGGGCTCCTCACTCACATTGATACCTGTCAAGAAAGAAGAAACACTAGCACTGTCTTTATAAAGGAACAAGTTTGACAGCGCACATTGGCTCATGCCTGTAACCCCAAAGCTTAGGAGGCTGAGGCAAAAGGACTGCTTTGAGTTTGAGGTCAGCTTGTGCTACATAGTGAATTATATAGCAATCCCCTAGGCCACTAAAAATGATGGGGGGCAGACTAGATTTGCAGAAATGAAGCAGATCAACAACTTCTCTTGACTCTTCCCTTGTTGGGTAGGGTTTCTGCAGACAGTCTATGAGCTGAAGTGGAATGCTGAGATGGAACTCTTTAGTATGGGTTTGGAAATCTGCCTTTGTGTGCTCAAGGTCACTGCTATACCCAGCCATCTCCAGAGACTCCCTGGACTCCTCTGCCCATGGTGCTGGGCATCCCCAGGCAACCTTGCAGCTGCAGCACCAGCTGGATCATGTCTATGGTACCCAGTACTGAAAGTGCAAGAGTAAAGGAAGCATGACAGTCAAGAGAGATGGTGCTGGAGCCTATCTGTGTAAGAGCAAGGCAAAGATGCCAGGCAATCATAAGGCCTGTGTGCTGCCCAATATCCTATGATAGCATGGTGTACGGGGGTGGGGTGTCTTAAAGCTTGCATCTGTTATGTTTTTTTTCACTCTAAATTATTCATTTTGAACTGTTTTCTTTTTATTCTTTTTCTTAAAGAGCCCCTCCACAATTTCCCATGCTCTAAGGCCAGAAAAATCAACCACACACTAACTATATTAATGTCACTCACACAACCCTCCAGATACCCAGGGTGCTGCTGTGAATACAAAAGGCACTTTAGTTAGACACTAGCCTAGACTTACTGAGCCCTAGGAGAGTCTGGGCTCCAGCGAGGCCCAGTCTAGGTCCCAATGGCAGTCCAGGATTCCTGGATGGGCTTCAGAATCACTCACTGATTCCCTCACACAGAGGCAACATCCACTCTGGCCTTGGCCTGTGCAGGGTAGGAAGCAGAAAGTCTCCAGGTTTCAGAGATAAGTACCAGGTAGTGTCCCTCAGGCCATGCTGCAGCCGTAGATATGGCCACAGACACAGTTGCTGTAGTCTGAGTGCAGGTATTCCTCAACACTCATATGTTGGACCCTGTTCTCCAGTGTAGTGGGATAGGAGGTGGGTCTTAGAATTGAGGGGAACCAGGGCAAGGGCAGGTGATGAAGTCAGTGCCTTGTGAAAGCCCATTCCCCATGGTATTAAAGGCAATGAACAGGCCACCCCAGACTCTAAAGCTGCCAGTTTCTTGACCTTGGACTCCAGACCTGTAAGAATACTTTTCTATTGCTTACAAATTATCTGGGTTACTTTGTTTGATTGCTTGGTTGTTTGAGACAGGGTTCCACACTTTAGTATAAGGTAGCCTAGAACTCATTCTATGTAGCCCAGACTGGCCTAGAACTAACTCATGGCAATCCTCTCAAGTGCTGTGATTACAGGTGTGAGTCACCATGCCCAGCTGTGGGGTTTTGTTATAAGAGCTAAGTGGATTAGAACAATGGTCTTCTATGGTTTTGTTTAGGGGTTTGGGGTGTTGCTTTATTATTGGTAAATGCTCAACTTCAAAATTCAAGGACTCCTGATCCAGAAAAGTCGCTCAAATAACTAACTGTTCATGGCTCAGCAGAAGCTGGCACCTTCAGCCCCCTTTCCTCTGTGGTTAAAGGTCAAGGTCAGCATTTAAGAGTAGGTCCCTTAGGGGTGCTCACCAGCAGCCTGCAAAGGCCAATGTGTGCAGGACAAGATGCTGGGCATAAGGAATGGTGAAGAAACAATATGCGGAACAATATGTTTAAACACTCCATAATAAATAACAATTCAAAATTTTAAAATAAACAAAATTAGTTTCTCCCACAGGATGGTCCATATTTGTCATCTCAACAATCAGCAGGCTGAGGCAGGAGGATTATCATGAGTTTGAGGCCAGTCTGGGCTTCATAGTTCCAGGTCAGTGGGCTACAAAGTGAGCTTCTGTCTCAAAAATAAATAAGGGCTGGAGAGATGGCTCTGCAGTTAAGAGCACTGACTGCTCTTGCAGAGGACCCAGATTCAATTCCCAGCACCCACATGGTGGCTAACAGCTGTCTGCAACTCCAGTTCCAGGGGATCCAATGCCCTCTTCTGACACAGGCATTGCATGACATGAGTGCACTTAACATATATCCAGGCAATACACACTTTTTAAAAAGTATATTTTGTTTATTATTTTTATTTTGTGTGTATGAGTGTACTGCCTGCATGTATGTGAGTGCACCTGTGTCGTGCAGTGCTGCAGAGATCAGAAGAGGGTGTTGGCGTCCCCTGGAACTGGAGTTAAGGATGGTTCATAGCCACCATGTGGGTGCTAGGAATTGAATCAGGGACCTCTGCAAAAGTAGTCAGTGCTCTTAACTGCTAAGCCATCTCTCCAGCCCTGGCAATACACTCTTACACATAAAATAAAAAGTGAATATGAGCCAGGCATGGTTGCATGTATGGGAAGAGAGGTTTATTTTGGCTCACAGATCAAGGGGAGATAGTCCATCAAAGCCAGAAAGGCATGTGGTGGAAGCTGTTCATGGCTATGGCATCAGGAAGCTACTTGTTTACATCTGAGCAAATCAGGAAGCAGTGATGGAATAGGAAGTGGAATTACAAACCTCAAGACTGACTTGCCAATGTCCTTCTCCGCCAGGGAGGCCCCCAAACCTGCTAACATAGCACCATCAGCTGGGGACCAAGGGTTCAAACCCCAAAGCCTGTGAAGGACATTTCATATCCAAACCATAACACCCTCCATCAGGCCAGCTGGGAGATCAGAGGTGGGGGGAGTTACAAGCTGCACTGTGTTCCTCAAATTCTGGAGTCCTAACCCCAATCTCAAAAAGTGATCTTATTTGGAAGGAGCATCTTAAATATCATGGATGGAAGGGAACTAATTCATTATGTCCTATGTTCTTATAAAAAGTGAAATTTGGAGCTAGATACATACTTAAGGAAAATGCACTGTAGAAAGGAAGATGCTGTTTGCACAGTAGGAAGGGGGAAAACGTCTGGTTCTAAACCCAGCAAACATGGTAGTGCAGGCCTGTAATCCCAGCATTCAGAAAGTAGTTCGATAGGCATAGACTACATAGTGAGACCCTATCTCAAAATTAGATTGTGCTAAAAACACAGTAAAATCTGATTTCTAAATGATTTTTCTTCTATTTTTCTCTATATTCTCCTTTTTCAACAACAAAAAAGTCCTAAATTTACCAATATCAAGTAAATTAAGGAAGGTAAATACATTCTTCAGTAGGAGGCTTGAGGCTAGGCATAGTGGCATGCTCCTGTATTTCCAGCATTCAGGAGGCCAAGGCAGGAGGATTGCCATGAGTTTGAAGTCAGTGTGGGCTGACAAGCACCAGGTCAGCCAGGGCTACATAGCAATACCCAGTGTCAGAAAGAATGAGGAGGAGGAGGAGGAGGAGGAAGAAGAAGAAGAAGAAGAAGAAGAAGAAGAAGAAGAAGAGGAAGAAGAAGAAGAAGAAGAAGAAGAAGAAGAGAAGAAGAAGAAGAAGAAGGGGAGGGGGAGGGGGGAGGGGAGGAGGAGGAGTAATCCCCTGCCTCAGCCTCCTGCACACTGATTCCCTGCATGTCCACCACACCCGCTTCATCTGTCATTTCCTAAATTTGGAAAAATGACAACAAACAAGTTGGGTTCTCACCCTCACATGCCCATCATCCCCTTCTCTTTTTCATTTTTTTCTGTTTTTCTGTAGCCAGCAGTTGGCAGCCCATCTGGCTTCCATCCCTATTTCTTCTGATCCCAGAAGTCACTTGTGTCTCCACAACCTAGAATTCATCTATGGTTGGGAAAATGCCAGGGACATGTTAGACCTATTTGGAGAATTATGTGGGCAGGGAGTTAATTCTACAGAAATTAGCATGTGTCCTTTCCCAGCAGAGACCTGGTCCAGAAAAATCCAGCTGATGAACAGCCAGCTCATCCTCCAGTTAAAAAACAAACAGCCGAGCATGGTGGCGCATTCCTTTAATCCCAGCACTCTGAAGAGGCAGGTGGATCTCTGTGAGTTCAAGGCCAGCCTGGTCTACATAGTGAATTCCAGGCCAGTTGGGGCTACAGGGAGACCCTGTCTCAAAAATACCAAAAATAACAAACAAACAAATAAAAAAAATTAATGTAGTTGCAAGTTTTCCATACAGGGCCCCAGTAACCTAGGAGTTGACAGTCTTGAGAGTCTGAGATGAGCATTGTTACAGACCCATACAGGATGTGGCCTTTGGGCTTCAGAGGCTGCTTGAGCTCCTCACACTTCCCACAGCTATGGAAGGGCTCTGGGGCCCCCACCCCAGGGGACCTTGAAGGAGCCCATGCCACCTACATCCCAACACAGGAGAATGTCCTCCTAAACCTCTGTGAGTATGACGTAGGAGATGTGTGGACAAAGCACGATGGTAATAGCTGTGTGGCCCTCTAGTAGACATATTCTCATGTGTTCTTCACTAGGGTTCAGCCTGAGGCCTGGGCATGATGTGAAAGGTTCTCTGCGAGCAGTAGTGCTACATGCTTCCCCTCTTACCCATACTAGGCATGGAACTCACGGCTTCAAAAAATCAGGGAAAAAAAAGCTCCACTACTGAACTAATATCTCCATCCCTTTACAAAAAAATCCCATCCCAGGCTGTGAGTGTTGACTCACTCCTTTAATCCCAGCGCACTAGGGAGGCAGAGGCAGGTGGATTTCTGTGAGCTCAAGGCCAGCCTAGTCTACATAGTGAGTTCCAGGCGGAGACCCCATCTCAAAAAGACAAAAAAAAAAAAAAAATCCCATCCCTGTAGCTTGAGAGATGGCTCAGTGATTAAGAGCACTGACTGCTCTTGTAGAGGACCCAGGTTCAAATTCCCAGCACTTACATGGCGGCTAACACCCTCTTCTGACTTCCATGGGCATTGCATGAAACGGGTGCTTGCATACATGTAGGCAAAACATAAAATAAAAAACTAATAAAAGTAAAAATTTTTAAAAAAATCTCATCCCTTAAAAACCTAAGCTGATGGAGCTGGAAAGATAGCTCAGTGGTTAAGAACACTGGCTGTTCTTGCAAAAGACTGAGGTTCGAATCCCAGCACCCACATGGCAGCTAACAGTTGTCCATAACTCCAGTTCCAGGGGATCCCAGCCTTCTGTCCTCCGCGGGCATTGCACGACACAGTGCACTTACCTACACACATACACATAAAATAATAAAATAAAATAAATTTTAAAAATAGAAACTATTATAAAAAAAAAAAAAACTAAGCTGGGCTTAGTGGTGCACACCTTTAAATCCCAGCACCTGGAAGCAAAGGCAGATGGATTTCTGTGAATTCAAAGCCAGCCTGGTCTACATAGTGAGTGCCAGGCTAGCTGGGGCTACAGGGAGACCCTGTCTAAAAAAGAGAAAAAAGTACTTTAAGAGGCCTTGTTACATTGCCCAGGCTGGCCTGGGACTCCCTACTCTCATGTCTTCGGCTCTGAAGTTGCTGGTCTCACAGGCCTGTACCGCCATGCCTAACGTTGTACATTTTTGTTTTAGACAACAGTCCATTCAAATCCTTGGCCTGTTTTCAAGCTACATTGTTGAGTTGTTGCAATTTCAGAGTTAGTTACTCTGGATATAAGTCCCTGGCAGGTGTGTGATTTTCACAAATGTTTCCCCCCTTTCTGGGCTGTCAGTTTGAATTTTTAGTGGTCACCTTCGCAGCATGAATTTTTAATTCTGATAAAGGGCAATTTATCTATTCTGTTTTTTTGCTGCTTATCCAAGAAATCCTTGCCTAACTTGGTCACAGAGATGCACTGTCAGGAATTCTTTCAAGAGTTTTTCACTATTGCTCTTACATTTAGGGCTAAGGCTCCTGCAAGTCCATTTTCACACAGAGAATGAAATAGGAGTCCAGTCTTACCTGGGTGTGGTGGTTCAGGCCTGTCAGCTCAGAGATTAGAAAGGCTAAGGCAGGAGAGCCACATGTTCAAAGCCTGTCTCGTCTACAGAGTGAGTTCAAGTCCAGTCTGATGAACTTAGCCAGACCCTGTCTCAAAAAATAGAAAGAGACAGAGAGAGAAAGAGAGAGAGAGAGAGAGAGAGAGAGAGAGAGAGAGAGAGCGGGAGATATAGTTGATGATATAGTTCAGTGGTAGAAAGCTTGCTTAGTAAGCTCGAAGTTCTGGGTTCCACCCCCACTGCCACAGAAAAGTCCGGCTTTATTCTTTCAGACTTGAAACTCAGCTACCCTCAAACCATTTGCTGAAAATACTGTTCTTCCCCTCACTGGATTGCCCTTTTGTGGATAATCAGTTTATCGTCAGTCTGGGGATGGGAGGGGATACAGAGTTGATGCAAGCAAGATACTGACTTCCACTTGGGGTGACAGACAAGTGCCTGATGCAGACCTTGCCTCCAGGCAGCCAAGAGAGCTTATGTATGTCTCAGCATCTTTGGCGCACCCTGAGAGGCCATAAGATCTGGGCACGGCCAATCAGCTAGCAAAATATAGAACCAGAGTCCAGCCTAGACAATCTGACTCCCAAAATGCTATGCTAGGAAGGGGCCTAGTCCTGGTTGTGTGTTAAGTGCTCAGAAAAGAAAGCAGTTTTCCTGTGTAGCTCGGTTGGTAGAGTGCTTGTCTACCATGTATGTAGCCCTGGATTTCATTCTCAACACCGAATAAAAGAGCATGTGGTGGCACATGTCTGTAATCACAGCCCTGGGAAGCAGAGGCAAAAGGATCAAAAGTCCAAGGTCAAAAGCTGGGTGGGTGAGTGGCCAAGGCTTGAGAAACTAAAAGAAGCAGGTGGGAGACTGGAGAGATGGCTCAGTGGTTAAGAGCACTAGCTGCTCTTACAGAAAACCCAGATTTGATTCCCAGCACCTACATGGTAGCTAACGACCATCCATAATTCCACTTCCAGGGGCTCCAACACTGCACGACACAGGTGCACTTACCTACATGCAGGTATAACACATAGAAATAAATAAATAAATAAATGTTTAAAAGAGGCAGGTGGATTTCTGTGAGTTGGAGGCTACCCTGCCCATACAGTGAGTTCTAGGTCAGCCTGGACTACATAAAAACCTATCTCAAAAATGGAAGGAAGGAAGGAGGGAGGGAGGGAGGGAGGGGAAGGAAGGAAGGAAGGAAATAGGAGCAGAAGAGGAAGGAAGGAGGCAACGAAGCAGCAGGAGATGGCGAAAGAGAAGGAGAAAGAAAGCATTGTTATTTGTGAACTGAGGACAATGACTCTGGGTCTGCAGGTCTGTGATGACATGTGCAAGGGCCGTGTGGTCACCTGGGCACCAGCCCCAACTCTGGTGAGCTCAGCTTGGCCTGCAGGGTTCTGCACAGCCACCTGCTCCTGGCCCTGGCTGCAGGCTGCGGGACCTCCTGCTCTAGGGGACTTTGCAGGTGGGGGGGCTTTCATTGGGAACTAGTTCTGGTTCTGTCTTAAACAAGCCGCAACACACAAAGAATGACAGATTCCTCCCTGCCCCCCACCCCCCAGGCTTCCTCAATCCCACAGAAGGTTTAGCGGTTTATTTCTGGAGAAGTTTGGAACACATGGAACGCACACACTCACAGACACGTGCACACAGCCCAGAGCTGAACTTCAGCCCAGCAGGAGAAGCTGCTTCTCTGAAGATGGTTATTCAGAAAGGAAAAGCCATGTGTAAAAACAAATTTTCAGGCTGCTGAGAATCTATGCACAGGATGCTGTTGTCACCTGATATTCATGAAATGGAGATGCTCCAAATGCCGAGGTAGAGGGAATCTTCCTTTCAAGGAGAACTCCAGAGAGAGAAGAGCAAGTCTGCTCTACCCAGAGGGGCCAAGCAGCCCACACTTGACTTTGACTGGAAGCTGAGCAAGAACCTCCATGCTAACTACCTGGTGGTGACATGTCTCTAATACCGGCACCAAGGACACGCCCCTTCCCTTCCCTGCTGGTTCCTGTGGCTCTGTAGACGATTTGGTTCATGCCAAGAAGGGGGAATCGGCCCAGAAAGGGGCCCTTTCCAACAACAAATAAATGTGTAAGTCTACATGATGTAAACTATTGTTGGATAAAGAAGTGGGAGAGAGGGCAAAAAGATTCTGAGTGATGCAACTGAATGCTTCCCCTTCCAGCAGGTGGAGCCTATTCCCACAAAGCCTGAGCTCCAGAGGAAATTGCAGGGAAAGAACTTAGTGGGAGACCCAGCAGAGCGCATCTCTGCCCACAGCCAGCCAGGGGTGAGAGCTAGTTCCCAGGAATGCATGTGTCCTGTATTACGTGATGAGACGCTTTGCTTCTTCCGTGTTTGTTTCAGAAAACCCCAATCTGATCAGGAGAAAAATATCAGAGAAACCCAAGTTGAAAAACATTCTGCAAAATATCCAACCAACAGCCAGGCATGGTAGGCCTATACCCATAATCCTAGCCCTGGGGTGGGGGTTGGGGAGCAGGCAGGAGGTTCAGGAGTTCAAGGATATCCTCAGCTATATATTGAGCTTGAGGGCAGCCTGGGTTACATGAGATTCTGTTTCAAAAATAACCAAACAAAATCCAAATAAAACCACCACCGCCACAAGAAACTTGACCAGGACTCCAGTGCTGTCAAAATTATTGAAAAACAAGGGAAGGTTAGGCCACAGCCCAGAGGTGCATCTGCAGGCAGAATGCCTATGAATTCCTAGAGTGGGAGAACTTAGTGTGAGCGGCACGTCTCCAGAGGTGGGGAGAATGGGAGTGTTGTGATATCACAAACCCCAGTCCGGTGCGAAGTAAACTCTGCCTCTTCCCTCCTTCCCTACCCAGGGCTTGGCATTGCTGACAGCTGCCTGGACAGCCTCTCTGGCATCCCCTGTACTGTGACGTTGCCTGTGCTTCAGAGCTGAGCGGGTGTAACTTATGTGTCCTCAGGACATCGCTCGGCCTTCTTTATGGCTGTCTTCTGCCTAACCCATGGATGAGAGAAGGTTTCCACAGTGACTCTCTTTTGCAGTGTGTGGACATGGTCTGAGGCAAGGGTCCCTCTGCTGTCAAGTACATGGGAAGAGTGCCAGCTACAAAAGGTACCTCCTGGGGTTTTGTATATGCCAGAACCAGTAAGAAAAAACAGCCTCAGGAACAGGAGTGCTGGATGGTCACTGTGGTCAGGATTTCAAAGCAGATGGAAGGCATTTGCTGCACACATTGAGTTACACCAGCTCAGCTCTGAAGCACAGGTAATGTCACAGCAGAGAGGATACCAGAGAGGCTGTCCAGGCAGCTTCAGACTCCAGGGCAGCTCATTGTGAAGGGCACCACAACCCATCCAGAGTCTTTAAGTCTGCCACATACCCTGGGATTGACAGACCAAAGAACTAACGGTGACAGGCTCCCTCCTGCTTTGCAGTGGCTCCCCAGCTTCTTCCCACAGTATTCCAGCCAGGCAGGAACGAGAAGTCCAGCCACACACCCCTTGGGGCCAGTGCAGCTGCAGACCCTCAGTGTCAACTCAAAGGTGCCCTCTTCGGTGAGCTGGCTTTTGGCTACAGTGAGGTTCCTCTTGCTGGACATAGTGAATGAAAGTGGACTGGTCTATTTGCCAGTGCTTGCCATTTTCATTGCCCATCACTGCCAAATAGTCAAGAGGGGTACAGCATGCAATCCTCCCAACCCTGGCATAGAGCAAGGGGGGACCTACCCTGTACAGGCCCCGCTGCTTCTCCGGGAGTGATGCTTCACACTTTCAAAATTAGCCCTGATTTTGAGTTACATTAGCACACTTGTTTTTTTGTTTGTTTGGTCTTTTGAGACAGGATCTCCCTGTAGCCCTAGCTGGCCTGAAACTATGTTCAAGACCAGGCTGGTCTTGAACTCACAGAGATCCACCTGCCTCTGCCTCCCTAGTGCTGGGATTAAAGGCATGTGCCACCATGCCCAGCACATTAAGCACACTTGTAAACATTCTCACAAGTTACAGAGCTGGAAAGCAAGCAGGCCATGGGCAGGTACCCACCAGGTTAGTTTATAGAACAGAAGGAGCCACCAGGAGTTGGGAAGAGGTCAACTGAGCTGGGCAGGCCCATATGAGTCTGAAAACAGCAAGAAAAGTCAGGCACCCTCTCTGTCTGGAGGCCCTGGGCCTGGCTTCCCAGCAGGACTTGAGTGAGCTCAGGCTCAGGGACAGCACCCTGCCCAGAATGGACACCCTACCCTGCCCTACACCACCCCCACATCTCTAGGTTCTCCAAGCTGTGGAGTCCCTGAGACCTAATAATATGCACAAATCAGAAGGCAGATCACAGGCCCTGGCCATGCAAGGACAGGAAGAAAGTTGATGCCTGCCCTGGCTTGTCCCCTGACTTTGCCCTCAGGAAGCACGGCTGGCCAGGGCCAGCAGGGCCTATACTGAGAACATGAGCTTGCTGGTGGGAATGGCCGGCATGCGCCCAGCTGTCGCAGCAACCCCACCCAACAGAGCTGAGGCTACAGGGCACTGCAGTAACACCCATCCATGCTTTCTTCCAGTTAGTACCAGCCACTGTACATGGGGAGGGGAAAGGGTTACATACACCCAAGGAATGAACAGCATGAACTAAGGGGTCACCTGTCCTCAGCATCTCTTACAGGGAAGGAACCACCTAGGGCCTTACCATCCCTGCACTCTCTCCAGAATTTCCTGACTCAGGGGGAATCAGCAGACAGAGACAGTCTCAGTACAATGCATTCTTGATCACAGCCTCCTGGGCCTCGCTCTTCAGGTCTACCAAGAAGTGAAAGTCCTTGCAAATCTTCTCCCCAGCAGGAATTCCCAGAGTGACAACCCCCTTGCCCCAAGTCATGACAAACAGAGACCCCTTTCTAAGATGGCCCTAGTGTAAGGGAGCCTGTTATGAGGGAAGCTTGGTTTCTGCTTTCCAGAAGCCACTGAGATGAACAAAACCCAGCTCAGGGAGTAGGGTCTGAAGGAGAGAGCCTAGAAGTTTGAGGCAGGGTCATCTTCTGCCCCAGGGCAAGCATACTATCATCTGCTCAGGAAATGGTACATACAACCTCCTGTATCCAGCAAAGGCTGAACATAAGAACTCTAGTAAGGAGGAAGAGGAGCACTGTGGGGACCCAACCCTGGCCATCTGGACCCATAGGCATCAAGCTACTTTCAGTCTAAGATAGGGGTGCTGACTTGCCCCCTGCTGGGGTCAGGCAGTATCAAGGAGAGGTCAGCTGCCACCAGGAACCTCCATAAGGGGGCACTGTTCGATGGGAGGGCTCTTATTGTAGTGGGCTTGACCTTCTCAGCCTCCAAACTGTGCAGGAGTCTGGGCTCCACCGTAGCAAGCACATGGCCCCTCCTGGGCCCTGGCACTCTGAACAAGGGGTTCTTCCTGAAGACAAACAGGCTCTGAAGCTTTCCCATTAGACCCAGGAGCTAGCAGCCAGTATCCATCTTGGGGACCTGGGGCACACATTCACTTTGGCTGTCAGCCTCCCCAAAGCATGGCAGGGAGGTGCTTGTTGCTCCCACCTCACTTGGGTCCCTCTCCAGAGAAGGCCCACAAAGCTGGGCTCAGTGCCTCCTTTACAGATGAGATAATGAAGGCTCAAAGATGTGGACTGTCCCCTTCCAAAGTGGCAAGCCTGACTTCTGCTGGTTCTCCTGTTTGCTTCTGGTCATCTGTTGTGCACACTGCTGGGAGCCCTGCCACTGGGGTGTCATCTATGTGCCTGTGCCCATGGCTCCCTCAGGCCCTCCTGCATCTGCTTGGGTGTTCTAGCCTGCTGCTGTTCTGGTAGATTCTCTATTCTTTTTCCAGAATCTCTTAATGCTTTCAAGGGTCTAAAGTGCAGAGGCCTAAAGCACTTGGCTATTGAAAAGGCAAGGAGTTCCTAAATAAGAGAGAGAGGAACTGCTCTGCAATCCCTGTATAGACTTCCAAAGGACTCTCTCAGTCCTTGTCCTCTATCATCAGATTCCCCTCCACCAATTGGAAGGCTTATGATATGAGCAGGCACTGATATAAAAATAGAGGCAGGCAGTGGGCGCCACTCAGTGACTCACTAAAGTAGGCAGGCAGGCAGGCTGGTGGAGGGCTCTGCAGACAGCTGCAGCCTGTTCCCTCCTCTCCTCCCTCCCCTTCTTTCTGGTCCCCTCCCTCCCTTTCCTTCCCTTTGCAGCCCCCCCACTACCTGCTACCTCTGCTGCCTCTCCTTCCCTCTTCTCTGGTCCCGTTTCCCCGCTACCTGCCCACAAAGCAGGGCCTCCAGAGCAGACTATGGATCAAACAGGGCTCTTTGAGGTTTCCCTAGACATTTACCACTTTGCATCCCCCAAATTAGTGTACAAGACTGGAGGGTACTAAGTCAGCCGAGCTGAGCTGTCATACTAAAGTAGTTGTCTAGGGTTTTCTACACAGAATATTGAGGTTTTATGACCCTCCCTGCCAGTCCCAAGGCTCCAATGGGTTGTGAGGAAGTGAAAGAGCTGAGACCCAGGTCTAGGGCCACCCCTGGGCCTGGATTGCACCCCTCCCTACACTTCCCTCTCCCTACTTAAATTAGTCCAACGGTTTCCCATTGTTCTGAAAATGTCGAAACAGTATCTGCTCAGTTAAGGATTTTACACAATGGGGCAGCCCCACTCTGCACCTTCCTAAACCGCACTCCCTCCCCAGCCACAATCTCCCTTCAAGACAAGCCTTGACCTTGCAGGAACCGCCATGCCCATCACTTGCCAATTTCCCCTGGCCTCCATCTCCCATATCCTTTACAGCGTGTGTGAAGCTGGTAGCCACACACACTGTGTACACTGCTGGCTGATGAGCTTTCGCCTCCTTTGTAGGCAGGTCAACTCCCTGGGAGTGGAGGCCCTGATTCTCTGCTCCCTATTGTGTCTCATATAAACAGCACAACTTCATTCTTCTTTATGGCTGAAAATGTGTATATGCACCTCATTTCCTTTGTCATTGGACACCTGGGTTAGTTACATAGTTTTGCTATCATGAACAGTACTGACACTGATGTGCAGGTATCTCTGTGATGTGTTGATGTGGAGTAAACACCCAGAAATGGAAATGAAACTGTCTAGAGGAACATGGGAAGTAACAGGAATGGTTAGGAGTGAGAAGGGGTGGGGAGAGGAGGATGGAGGGGTGGAGAGATGAGGGGAGGGGCACATGGGGGTTAGGAAATGCTCAAAGTATATTATATATCCTTATATGTAAAGTCCTTGTATAACTCTGTACCTCGTGCAATCAGCATACACCAATGGAAAAAAAAAAGCAAAAAAAAAAACCACCCCTCAGCGCTCAGTTGCCCTTTAGGAAGAGTGTTATCCCAGGCCAGCACTGACTAGGGACAACAGAAAGAAACAGCCTCATATGGAGCTGCAGATGTGGGTTGTGGCTCTCATGCCTCACCCACCCTGGAATATGAGTAACCTTATGTGATTTCTGAGGGACTGTGGTTCCACTCCCCAATTCCTCACCTGCAGAGCCAGCTCAATGGGAGCTCAGGGGGAACAGCCCTCCCCTTGCTGTCCCCTTGGTCTGTCTGGGAGGCCCCCCCCGCAGCTCAGCTAGGCATGCCTGGGCCTCCCTGAACCCCAGATCCTAGTGTCCCTGCCTGCCCTGTACTGAACACAAGAGATTAGAATGAAGATTAGAAAATGTAGGTTTCAGCTGGAGCATGCCTTTAATCCCAGCACTTGGGAGGCAGAAGCAGGTGGATCTCTGTGAGATCGAGGCCAGCCTGGTCTCAATAGTGAGTTCCAGGCCAGCTGGGGCTACAGGGAGACCCCTATCTCAAAAAGAGAAGAAAAAATGTAGGTTTCAGAGAGACTCCTGCACTTTGTAAGCATTTTTCTGGAGATGTTCCGTCCACAGTGGCTTATGTTGGAGGGAGGGAAGCTGGACGCTCAGAACCTGGCTCTGAAGGGAAAGTGTAGTATAGAGCCTTTGGGAAGCTCTCAGGGAACCAGTGCCCCATCTCCCCAGCTCCCTGCAAACATTCTCCAGCTCACTCCCCAGAGGTGTAATCCAGGGCCCAGAGCAGCTCAGCAGGAGGCCAGAACTCAGCTGTGGCAGGTTCTCCTCCTGCTGTAAGCCCTGGATTCAGAGAGTAGTCAGCTCTCTGCACACAGGTGTCTGTCTCTCCTGAGCCAATCCCCCTGACCCCAGGTCTCTAGTGCCCAAACCTTCCTGGCCAGCTAAACTAGGACCCATGCAGCTGAGCTAGTGGAAGATTTTATTTATCTGTTTTTAATTTTCACTTTAATATTAAAATGACATATTTGTTGAAAAAGTAAGTTTGGGGGCTTGAAAGATGGCTCAGTGATTAAGAGCACTGACTGCTCTTGCAGAGGACCCAGGTTCAATTCCCAGCACCACATGCAACCATCTGGACGCTGTCTTCTGACCTCTGCGGGCAGTGCATGACACAGATGCCCTTACATACATGCAGGAAATACCTTCATACACATAAAATAGAAAATAATAAATGAAATATTTTTTTTTAAAGAAAGCAAGTTGGAAAAAACATAGGAGTATGAAAAAAATGTAGGAAAAAAAATACCCTTCACCCTGCCCCTAGAAGCTTCAGGGTGATTTAATATTTTGACCTAATTCCTTTGTCTCTTTTGCCCTTAATTTTGTTCTATTTTTTTTTTCATTGTTTTGCTGGTCCCTGGACATATGCTGCATTAACTTTAAGCTGCAGGGGCTTCAGGCCCCTCAGCCTCCTAGCTGGTACCTATCTATCTGAGGACTTGCCAGACTCTGTACGCATTTAACCCAGGAAGAAGACAATTTAAAAGCCAGCAGCAGGACTGAGGCTGGGGCTCAGCTGGGAGAGTGCTTGCCTAACATACACTATTCCATCTCAAACCAGGCATGGTAGCATACCCCTATAATCCAGAGGTAGAGGTAGGAGGATTAGAAGTTCAAGGTCACTGTCCTAGTTTGTTTCTCCACTGCTGTGATAAAACACTCTGACCAATACCAACTAGGGGAGGAAAGCATTTATTTGTCTTACATCTCCCAGGTCACAGTTCATCAAGGAGCCCAGGGCAAGAACCTGGAGGCCTGAGCTGGAGCACAGGCCATGGAGGATCACTGCTTACTGGCTTGCTCCTGTGGCCCCTACTCAGCTTGCTTTCTTATGCAACATAGGCCCACTTGCCCAGGGTGGCACCACCCACAGTGGGCTGGGCCTCTCCCACATCACTCAACAATCAAGATGCCCCATAGACATGGCCATAGGCCAGTCCAATGGAGGCAATTCTCCAACTGAGGCTCCCTCAACCCAGGTATGCCAAGTTGACACTAAGGCTATCCAGCACAGTCGCCTTCAATTCTTGGCTTAAAAAGAGCCTGTTTGAAAAGAAAACAAACAAACAAAACCCACAACAACAAACAAACCACACAACAAAAAAGCTTCAGTGAACTGGCCCAGCAAACTTCCCTAAGTTACTCCGTTTTGTTCAGAGCCATTTTAGCAGCAACTTTGCTCCACACCAAAAGGAAAAGGGGGGCAACCTTGGGCCTTGGAAAATTGCCCTAGCCATGAACCATGGAATGTGTTAATTCCAGACATTATACATCTGACTAACCAGCTTGTTTTCGCTTCTGTAATCCGCTTGCTATCTTGGGTCATCTTGACACAGGGCATAAGACCACCCGTGTTCTCCTGTTATTGTATGACCACCTAGAAGTCATTTACCTTGACTGTCTTATTGTACTTATTATGGCTAAAACAGTTGGCTAGTTTTAAGGTCACAAAGTTGATTGCCAAGTTATATGGCTGTATCACTTGTCTGTATAATGATTGGTTGTTGATTAATAGAGTCAAAATTCTGCTATGTTGTACAAACCTGATTGGTTCACAAGTGTCCTGTTTTAATAATAATTCTGTAATCCTATGAAAACTCTGACCTGACAATCATCAGGGCTGCTTCTACTCCTGAGATAGACAGCCCGGCCGGTCGAAAATTAAAATTTACCTTGCTACTTTTCATAAAGTGGTGTTGGTGATTTTTTTTTACAAATCCTGTCTATAATACTCAGGCTCCAAGTGAAAGTTGAGGAGTTCCTGCTTCTGAAGCAGCAAAGGAGGGCATTGCAGAGAAGTAGGGACAAAGTGCTTTTTTAAGGGTAACAGTTGTGGGGGGGGTTGTTGTTATTTGTGGGTTTTTTTTGTTATTGTTGCTGTTTCATTATTGTTTTGTTTTCTAGAATCTAAAGCAGTGAATCTGCTTTCTATTTCTGTTTTCTAGAATCTAAAAGCACACTTTTTAGTTGGTCCTCAGGTCTTCAGTCGTGTCTACAAACCCTGGGCATATGGTTCTTAGTAACCTTAACAATGGTGCTATTTCTTCCTTCTGTTAAGTTAGAGCCCCAGGGAGGATGACCGAGTAGCTGACTACTGCACACTGATACATACAGCTGGCAGCTAACTGTTCTTTTTTTTTGGCTTTTTGAGACAGGGTCTCCCTGTAGTCCTAGCTGGCCTGGATTCGCTATGGAGACCAGGCTGGCCTCGAACTCACAGAGATTCACCTACTTCTGCCTCCCGAGTGCTGGGACTAAAGGCGTGCGCCATCATGCCTGGCTGTTCAGTTTTTTTTTAAGTGTATGTGTGTGGGAGGTGACATATTTGTTTTGTTTTGTTTTGTTTTGTTTTGTTTGAGGCAGGGTCTCATGTAGACCAGGCCAACCTCAAACTACACAGCCTGAATGACTTTGAACTGATCCTGCTTTTACCTTTCTAGCACATGCAGCCACATCCAGCTGTGTGTGTGTGTGTGTGTGTGTGTGTGTGTGTGTGTTTGTCTTTATTCCATTCCCTAACAATACTGAGGAAGAGACATGTGTAATGATTCCCTAAGGATCTTTTCTTAAAAAATATATTTTATTTATTATTTTTATTTTATGTGTGTGAGTGTATTCCTGCATGTATGCGAGTGCACCCATGTTGTGCAGTGCCGCAGAGGTCAGAAGAGGGCTCTGGATTCCCCTGGAAGTGGAGTTAAGGATGGTTCGTGGCTGCCATGTGGGTGCTGGGAATCGAACCCGGGTCCTCTGCAAGAGCAGCCAGTGCTCTTAACCACTGAGCCATCTCTCCAGCCCCCAGGTTCTTTTCTTTTAAAGATTTGTTTATTTTATGTGTTAGTGTGAGTTCCTGCATGTGTGAGCATAATGTTTATGCCTGGTGCCCATGGAGGCCAGAAGAGTGTTTGATCCCCTGGAACTGGAATTATAAGTGATTGTGAGCTACCATGTGGTTGCTGGAAAACCAAATGTGGGTCCTTCGCAAAAGCAGCAAGTGCCCTTAACCACTGAACCATCTCTCCAGCCCACTGAGGAGCTTTTCAACAGAAAATCTTATTCCAGTAGGACCAAATAACTGGTAGGAATTGTTGGTTCTCACTCTACCTTTCACAAATATCCACGTATGTCCTGGCCTTATTTAGAACAAGTTACAGGTTATCAGTAACTTTCTGTCAGAGCACACACAAAAGAGGCAGAACGCTAACAAAATGCATGGTACTTGCTTCTTTTCAGAGAACTATCAGAAAGAAAAGATAATTTCAGCCTTAGCACATCCCCAGTGAAATTATATAATTCATAGTTTTTGCCTTTATTCTTTCAATAGAAGAGTGGATTTTTGATAGTGATTGATGCTCAAGGAAACAGTTCCACAATGTGTTCAAACTTCTGTCAGCCTCAAAGTATCTAGTGACTTACTGATGATGATAGCAGGAAAAATGGCCCTTACCCTATTGACAGCCTGCCACACTTATGTTTCAATGAAGAGACTTAGAGACCTGGCTCAAAAATGTTCAAGATGATGGTTAGCTAACTAAGAGAAGATGATGCTTTTCCAAGCTAGTGACTGTGTGAATTATTCCAGGCTGTGGATTTGTCCAGAGTTAAAGGCATCATTCTGTGTCAGCAGATAAGACATCGCTGTTTGTTTTGTATTCTCAGTAAAAGTTGAGCTCCTCTGAGTAAAAACTTCCATTCACACTGGGTAAGGCAAAATACAGGTAGTTTCCAGTAATCTCCATGTTTTATGCTTGTAGTATTAAATTCTGAAGCTTTATTAAATGGTGGATTCTGGTCACTGCCCTGGGGATCCTCAGAGATTTCTAAAGCTTGTCAACAGGAAAGAAAGGGCATAATAAGCACACAGCTTCATGGCAGATAACCGTGGCAATTCCACCTATATATGTGCTTCTGAGTTTATCTCCTTCCTTGAGTTGGCATATGTTTTATTTGGGACCACTGTTCCTGTCAGTATCAACTAGGAATATCAACAGTGTAACCCAGCACTCAAGAGGCAGGAAGATCACTGAGAGTTCAAGACCAGCCTCCACTGCATATTGAGATCCTATCTCAAAACTAAATAAAAATAACAAATAAATAAATAAAGAAATAAATAATAAAAACAAGTATTGTTCTCTTCTTTAGAAATTCAAACTATCATGGTTTGTGCTTTCAAAACATTTGGTGGGGGTTGGGGTGTAGCTCTGTGGTAGAATGTTGGTTTAGCATGTTCAAGGCACTGGTTGGCTAAACGAGGGTGTGGTTTCCCCATTCCCTTGCTTACATGCACCCAGGATGCCCACCCTGGACATTTTGCTAGCCAACTTCAGTGGCCTCCTCTCTGGAGACTCCAGGTCCTTCTTTGTCATCCCACCCTGATGGTCCTTCCCCAGCCCTACAAGAAAGACACTTCTCTGCTCCACCAGCACTTGGCCCGCAGGAAGCCAGGTGTTTCCAGGTTTGGAAGAGAAGGTGACTGCTAAAACTGACTAATTCCTATACAAAATACAAGTCTTTAGTTAGACGAAGATTCCACTCCCAGCCTTTGTGAGCTGTGGAAATGCTGAGAGATGCTCCGGGCAGCACCACGGTCAGCGCCAGGATCTCAACTTGGGGGGTGACAGTAGCTTACTGCTCTCTGTGCAGGGGGAGGGAGAGGCCTCGCCACACAAGGGCCTCCAGTTGGGAACTGGATATAATCCAGAACGTAAACCGTGGGGTGGGGGTGGAAAGACAGCTTCCTCAACTTTTGTCTTCTAAATTGCGCACTCAATTGGAGATCTATGAAAAGTGTCCGGATGGGTCCTTCCTTCCGTCCTCCCCAACCCCCAGTAAATAAAGACAACAAACACTTCACTGCAGCAAAACACAATGGCTGGCTTTAATGCTTCAAGTTTTCCACTTCCTTCCACAGGGCTTTGTTTTAAAAATAACAAAATGAGGTAAAACGAGTCAACGTATGTACACGTTAAAAAGAGGTGCGGGCTGTGGTGGCAGCGATGGAGCCGTCGCGGAGGACGTGGCCACCCCACAACCACAGCACGACTTCGTCCTGAGGAGAGAGAGCGCACGTGCACGTGGGTGCGCCTAGAAGCATTTGCGGTGCACAATGGAGGGGCCAGCCTCGTCGTACTCCTGCTTAGTGATCCACATCTGCTGGAAGGTGGACAGCGAGGCCAGGATGGAGCCGCCGATCCACACTGAGTACTTGCGCTCTGGAGGGGCGATGATCTGCAAGACAGAGTGTCAGGTGTCCGCGTCCCCGGCGTCCCCGGCGTCCCCGGTGCCCCCGGCATCCCCGCCAGCCCCAAACGCGCAGCCCACCTTGATCTTCATGGTGCTGGGGGCCAGAGCGGTGATCTCCTTCTGCATGCGGTCAGCGATACCAGGGTACATGGTGGTGCCCCCTGACATGACGTTGTTAGCGTACAGGTCCTTCCTGATGTCGATGTCGCACTTCATGATGCTGTTGTAAGTGGTCTCGTGGATCCCTGCGGACTCCATGCCTAGGGGTCGAGGGAGAGGCAGTGTGTGAGCAACCGCAGAGCCATAGGACTCCGGCACAGGTGAGACGGGGGCCAGAGACCCTGGAGTATGGCGGGGGAAGATGAAAAGGTGGGGGCACTAGCAGGGGCACGATGGGACAACCCGGAGCCCGTGGGCGGGCGGCTCACCGATGAAGGAGGGCTGGAAGAGTGTCTCTGGGCAGCGGAAGCGCTCGTTGCCGATGGTGATGACCTGCCCATCAGGCAGCTCGTAGCTCTTCTCCAGGGAGGAGGAGGAAGCAGCAGTGGCCATCTCGTTCTCGAAGTCCAGGGCAACATAGCACAGCTTCTCCTTGATGTCACGCACGATCTCACGCTCAGCTGTAGGGGCAGAAGCACAGGGGAGGCCTCAGGGGAGGACGGGGACGCGCACTTGCCCTCCTGCTGGTCCTCCCTCCCGGGGCGTCGGGAGCGCGCACCTGTGGTCACGAAGGAGTAGCCACGCTCAGTGAGGATCTTCATCAGGTAGTCAGTGAGGTCACGGCCGGCCAGGTCCAGACGCATGATGGCATGCGGCAGGGCATAGCCCTCATAGATGGGCACGTTGTGGGTGACACCGTCGCCGGAATCCAGGACGATACCTGTACCAGGGAGGGGCAGTGCGTGAGCCGCGGGGCCCAGCAGGGAGTGCCTGCTGCTGGACTGGAGATGCTCACGGACTGGAGACTCGGGGCAAGGACAAGGCCCAGCGGGGAACCTAACGGGTGCGGGGATTGGAGAGCGAGCGGTATAGGGGCGCAGAGCCGGTATGCCTAGGCCTAGGGTGCGTGGTGCACTCACCCGTGGTACGGCCGGAGGCGTACAGGGACAGCACCGCCTGGATGGCCACATACATGGCGGGCACGTTGAAGGTTTCAAACATGATCTGGGTCATCTTCTCGCGGTTAGCCTTGGGGTTCAGAGGGGCCTCAGTGAGCAGGGTCGGGTGCTCCTCGGGGGCCACCCGCAGCTCGTTGTAGAAGGTGTGGTGCCAGATCTTCTCCATGTCGTCCCAGTTGGTGATGATGCCGTGCTCAATGGGGTACTTCAGGGTCAGGATACCTCGCTTGCTCTGGGCCTCGTCGCCCACGTAGGAGTCTTTCTGACCCATACCCACCATGACGCCCTGCAGGTGGAGACATCAGGCACTTGTTACAACAGCTGGGAGACAGCAGCTGTGCTTAGCGGACCTACCAGCTCCTCTCCAGCCCAGCAGCCCGACCTGGTGGCGGGGGCGGCCCACGATGGATGGGAACACAGCCCTGGGGGCGTCATCCCCGGCAAAGCCGGCTTTCACCAGACCAGAGCCATTATCGCACACGAGGGCGGTGGTCTCATCTTCGTCGCACATGGTGTCTGGTTCCTGCAAAGACAAGGCCAGAGTGGTGTTGAGCAGTAGTAGGGGAGCTGAGCTGAGGTGCCAACCCAACCCTCCTGCCCTTTGGAGCTTCAGGGAGCCCCTTCCTTCAGCCTCTTGCATGGGGTCAAAGGACCCGCTCCCAACTCAACGCTGTGCTTTCCATCAGGGAAATACAGGGTCTGGAGACCACATTAAGTTTTCCAGCTGGGTACCCAGGGGACATCATCCAAGGACCCTAGACCATCTGCCTTCACTATAGACCACTCACTCAACAGCTGGGCAATAGTGCTATGCTCTCTACCTCCTGATCTCATCTCTGAAGGAGGCATTGAAGACTGCTGCACATCTGCCACGAGAGTGGTGCTTCTTTGGACACCCAAGCATTCCAAACTCACAAGGGGTGCTTGCACCTGTTCCCTATCCTAGAGAAGAGGGAGGCAAAAGCCTCGGCTGGGAGGGAGCTGTGAAGCTAAAGTAAGACTAAATTTCTCCAAGCACATCTTCAAATCAGTCTCCCAGGGTGGGGTGTGGCTTCAAGGGAAAGCCAGCCCCTGCTAGCATTACAAGGGGCTGAGTTTGGTCCCCAGCTAGGGAGAAAGGGAGGGAGGAAGAGAGATCTCAACCAACCAGGGGCTGGGGTGTGGCTGTGGTAGCCTAGCAGGTCTGAATGTTGACCCTAGATTTGATCGCCAATGAGGAAGTGAGGAGAAACAGAAGGGAGGGAGGAGGGAAGAGGGAGAAAGATGTCAGTCCCCTAGGCACATCCTAAACACCAGGTGAGCAGCCCAAATGAGCTGGAATGAGTTTGCAGAAATTTCCAGAGCTAAGTTTTCTCTTTAAAGTGTCAAACTCTGGGGCAGAAGTGTGATGCTGCGCAGGACACTGGCCCTGAGGCTAAAGAGCATGCCCAGCTATGCCCTCCAGGTCGCCCTCCCCACTTCTACCCTACCTGTTGTTCTCTGGCTGAGGTCCTGGGTGTCAAAGGAGGGAAGCAAGGCTTCACTGGTGCTATCCGCTGTGTGACCGCCTGTCCCTTTGCTCAGGTTTTATATAGCCCGCGGGATCTCTCTCCACACCACCCCGCAGGAATGTCGCTGCCCTTCCCAAGCCATATTTGGGTGTCAGGCACTAGAGTCCCCTCCTTCAGCTGGTTCTCAGCCTGGGCCCCTGCCTGGGTCCCCTGCACTGACCAAACAAGGAGAAGACTGGCCCTGGCCCAGGTAGCTTGGACTGGACCCGGCCGTATATGGAGTCTCCCCAGCTATCTACTCCTCTGATTGGCTCCAATGCTTGCCTGAGGGGAGGGGCTGGGGCAAAGGTCATTGTTTGCAGATGACTGGTCTGCACTGCCCAAGCTGCACCTGTTTGAAAGGTCTCCCCAGCCCTGCCCATCCTAGGCATATGGGGTGCTTAGCACCCCACTCATGACCTACCACACTGCACCCCATTTTGGGGTTCTTTATTCAGACCAAACCTGACAATCAGCCCTGGGGGCGGGTGGGCTGGGAGGGGTCAGAGACTCCAGGTAGGGAAAGAAAAAAAAAAACCCCACACTGTGAAATGCATTTTCCCCTCACCTCAAACTCCCCAATCCAGAGAGTGGACCCACATCCGTCCCTCCCCCACGGTTCCCCTACCCAAAGGCTGTCAGAGGAGGGCATGCAGCTGTCACAGGGCAGACAACTGGAAGGAGGTGGGGGTGACAGGAGGCCGCATGGGGACTGTTTCCCTTCCCTCACAAGGCATGTGAGGCCAAGGCATTAGAGCTGTCCTGTCTTCTGCAGTGCAGTGCAGAGAGAAGTGAGGGGACAGTGTGGGGATTCCTAACTCTAGAACTGAACCCCTTGCCCGATTGGGTGGACTGCAAAAATGCCCCCAAATCTCCTTGGTGACAATTAGTGTCTCCCCTCCCCCCCGCCTGGATCTGAGAGAAGGGTGACAACTGAGACTGTGGGAGCCTGGAGGAGGCTAAGGCAGAGAGTAGTGGTGGGCGTCTTCTCTAAGGAGCACCAAGACCTTGCACTAGGGCCTGGGAGCCGCTTCTCCAGGGCAGACTCATCTTTATATTTAGAGAATGATGCCTGCTGCCAGGTGGCATCCCATCCACCTTGGAGCCACCACCTGCCAGGCCTGTGTGGTTCTATTTATACTGCTGATAGATGGCTTTTGGGTTTCTAGGAGGTCTGGGAGCTACTTATGGAAGGTGGGAGGGTCAGTAGAGGTCATCCATCTATGCCTGTCTCAATTTGGGCAGGAAGAGGGACAAGAAAGCCCCAAAGAAGTGTTCTGTGACCAACCAGGCCACATGCTTTCAGCAGTGCATCCGGGCGAGCCACTATGGAGCCATTCACTTTTCTGATGGCTTAAGTGTTCCCAAAATAGTTGCTGTTTGCATTTGATAGTGGAACTCAACAGCTGGGACAGGTGCAGATTCTCTGAGGGCAGAGGCATGCTGAGGCTCCCCACACCTCCCACCCAGGCTCTTCCTAAACTGGGTTGTGCACCACAAAGCCCAGTCATCAGCTCTGTAGCTTGTCTTTTGCTCTACCAATTATTCTGGCAAGGAATAACTGGTGAATTTTGCTTTCTGTACTCTGCCTTCCTGTGCCAAGGGCAGTAAGAGATGCTAGAAAACAAGCAAACAGCAAGCGTTTAGTCCATGCAGCTCCAGGGAGGCCCATCCTTGCCTGTCCTACCATTTCCTCAGCTTGGCCTGATGTTCAGCACATTGGAAGCTGACCATGAACAAGTGTCCACAAGCTACAGGAAACCTACACAGCAGCAGGCAGGTGAGCAGAGCACTCTCTAATCTTGCTGCACTGGCTTATTCCCCACTGGCTTTTTATCCCTCCCTTCCTGCAGGTCTCTGGCTGTAGCCCTGGCTAGGATCAAATTCACCAGCTTCCTGTCTAGCCTCCAAATGCAGATTGTACCACACCTGGCTCACAGGCAGGGTATGTACACCACCAAGCCTCTGTGTCCACACTTCCCTTCTCTCCCACAGGCCCATCCAATCCACTCTTCACACCCTATCCCTTTCCTGCAGTTTGAGCTTTGCCTGGTTTCTTACCAACTTGAAAACATGAATTTAAAGCACTTGACAAAAGGCTGTCATGTTGTCCTTTCGATACCTACCCAGAGGCAAATGGCATGTAACAGCTCTCTACTTTATTCTTGGAAAACTTTCTTTCAGTTTAAACAACAAAGCAACCCATGACAGAGTAGTTATCCTTAATAGCTGTACACTGACAAATTCCAAATGAGACAATTTAGCAAAGGACATTTATTAGTCTATATTATATTTATCTCCCAGTCTGAGATCATGAAAATTAGTAAAAATTAAAAACTGATTTACATGAAGTCACATCAGAAAGCTAAGGAAGTGATGTCTAATTTGGTAATTTGGGGGGAAAGTCTGTTTCTATTACTACTCAGAAGGAGCAATTCTTAGAGATCAGGAACAGTGGTTCATACTCAAAATCTTAAGAACAGGGATATGCGCTTTCATCAGTTTGATATTATTATTAGGATTGAAGATGCCATTTAAAATCTAGATGCAGGTTCAAACAGTCAAATAAAGGCCCCAAGTAAGAATCTTGTAATTTTTTAGCAGAAACATAGAAACATGACTTTTAGATCTTGTCTTAATTTACAATTAAAGCCTATCTTATTTTTGAGACAGAGTCTCAATATGTAGCTGTGGCTGGCCTGGAACTTGCTATGTAGACCAGGCTGGCCTTGAACTCTCAGAATTCTGCCTGCCTGTGCCTCCCGTGTGGAGTACTCTACTTTTCTAACCCTTCCTGCAGGTCTGGAATTGCAGACCCTCAAAGGATCTTTTCCAAAGAGCCAAAAAACATCTTGAAGAGCAACATGAGGGCAGAACCAGGACAGGGAAAAAACAGCTCTCCTCCCAACCCACACAGTGGAGAGCAGCAGGGCCTCATAAGGGGGTCACAAAGAGATGACATTTTCTGCTCCCTCCTCCCCTGGAGCTGGTGGCTTCTCCTGAGTGTGAGGGTTCAGGCCAAGTAGTGCCTCCAACCAGCCCTTCCTCACACCCAACACACTCTGAAGTCAGCAAATCTGATGTACCTTCCCCAGTATTATGTGACCTGGGGTGTCACTCCCAGAAGGCTTGGCTGGATCACACCTGCTCTAGGACACTGACCTGAGATCTCATATTCAATACTGAAGACATGCTTTCTCCAAGGGGACAGAAATTGGTTCTCACGGAGTAATAAAACCTTGGCAATTACCATTGTTTATTACCTCCAAGACACAGTTTTGAATGTAGGAACTTGCATGCTGGGTAAGGATAAACTTCACTAGACAAGACTTCTTGAACTGAGAACAGTTAAAGGTGTGGGAAATGGTCACCATACCTCACTTCAATCAAAAGGTGGCTCAGTCCAACACACTCCAAGACTTATTTTAAAATGGGAACCCAAGTTTTCCTGGCTGAAGGGTTACTGAGGTATGTTTTCCTCACGCCTTAAAAAAAAAAAAAAAAAAAAATGTTCCAGCCGGGAATAGGAAACCCCCGCAACCCAGCCTTTGGGGGGCTAAAGAAAAAGGCCCCCAGCCAGGGCTAAAAAATGAGACCCTAAAAAAAAAAAAAAAAAAAAAAAAACAAAAAGAAACCCCCAAAAAACAAAACAGAGGAAACTGAAATTTATTTTTCTATAGTATCTTTTTTTTTATATACAGCATTATTTTTTAGAATGTACACCATATTTCATGAGTGGGCTTTTCACACATGAATAAAGTTTTTCTGAGGACAGAAGTGGTGTGTGGAGGCTCTAGTGAGGCTACAGTTAGCCTGGAAATGCCGGGAAGGGGGGGCGGGGACCACAGATGCTGTGAGTTAGTTTTGGAGACATAGGCCCTTCCCACAGCAGCCAATGAAATGGGAACAATGAGGCTTCTGGAGCCCTGTACATCCCACACAGGCTGCCAGGGCCTCGTCAGTGAAGTTTCCAGCAAGCGTGCTGTAGGCATTGAAAAAGAAAATTACAGTTATTACCCCCCACCCCCATTTTGTACTATATATTGTAGCTTTCAAATAAAGCATGAAAAAACTCGCCTGTCACAGCACAGAAGAGAACTGTACAAATTTCAAGCTGATTCAGGCCTAATTTTTTTGGTCTAAACTTTTTATAAGCACACAAATTTTACAACGATGACCATTTTTAGAAATGTCACATCTGTCCCTGGACATAATATTCATAATTGGCTTTTAGAACAAACTCAAAGTAAGGGTTGGACTTTAGGCTTCCCAGCTGCTCTGCTTGCAGTAGATCCTGCACCTCTGGCAAGTATTCACTGAGCTGCGTGCCTGCAAACAAAAGACACAGTCACTTCTATGAGATTGCCCAGTGAATGAGAAGCTGGTGCAAGGCATGCGAGCAAATGTGGCTCCAAACTGGGCACCTCTAGGTTCCTCCCTTCCCTGTGCTTTCAGTCTGATAACAGGTTCTACATAGCAACCTGCAGGTTCTTCTCGTCACTGGTCCAAATAGCTGCTTCTGGGGAAGTTTTTATTAGAATCTGAAGTGTTTTCATTTTTTTCTATAGCTTAAGATATACTTTCAATGTGCAAAGTTTTCAATTAACAGTCATAGTCATTTCTATGTTGTCTAATTTGGGGAATTTAACAGATAAGGTATCACAACCCAAGCTGGGTACCCATTGTTTCAGCACTCAGGATGCTGAGGCAGGAGGAACCCTTGACCCTAGTAGCCCAAGACCAGCCTGGGCAACACAGTGACACCCTGACTCAAAGACACACATACGTGCTTTTTTTCTAAATTAATTTTTATGTGTATGAGTGTTTTGCCTACATGTATGTAAGTGTACTGTGTGTGCAATGCCTATGGAGGCCAGAAGAGGGTATCAGATGTCCTGGAACTGCCATGTGGGTGCTGGGTACTGAACCCAGGTCCTCTGGAAAAGCAGTAAGTACTCTTAACCCCTGAGCCATCTCTCCAGCCCCTTGTCATTTATTCTTAAGCATTGTACAGTCAATCCACTACGAATACACAACAAAGTTTATATCTCATTTCAGATTTTCAATCTTCACAAGGGTTAGCTGAAAACAGGAAGCAATTACTCCTCTCAGTAAACTTTAGGTGTCATAATCAAGTGTCTGCGCCCATGGGTAACTGCAAAGATTGAGGACCCAGAGGGCAGGGGACAACTTCACCTTCACCTACTCTGCTCTAAGCTACATCTTGGAAACATTCATGGCCCATGATTTCCAAAACCAAGGAGTGACATTTAATTCCTAGTAGCAATAAACCACTTACCATCTTTTAAAAGCTTCTGCAAGATCTTCACAAACACACTGTCTTTAGACACTTCAATTGGATCATCTTTGCCATCGGAACCAGACCAACTAAAAAACACAAACACAAAACACAAGGGAAATGATGTCATCACTGTAGCTGAGATAAATGGCTTTGTTTGCTATTGTGGCTTTCTCCAGATGGTGGTGGGACGGAGTGCCCAGTTCTGTGACACTGCTTCAAATCATCAAAATAATGGACATACTCAAATCTATTACTTACCTGAGCTGCACTGGCAGCACACACTGCTGCGCTTACACACTTAAGTTAAAACCAAACAGAGGAGTGGCAGTGGTGGAACACTCCTTTAATCCCAGCACCAGGGAGGCAGCAGCAGATCTACACAATGAGTTCCAGGTCAGCCAGGGTTACAGACAAGAGATCAAGAAGGAGACCCAGGGCTAGCACTCCAGAAAATGATGCCAGGATAAAACTGAACAGCAATCCTGGCTACCCAGGACAGAGACAGAAGCTGGACAGCTCGTGGCACCCAGTCTTCTCCCTAGCCTTGCCTAGAAGAGTCCAGTTCTAGGAGCTCTGGCTTCTCTTCACCGTGGCATCCCTTTGGGGCAAGGTGATGAGAAAATGCCATTCTGACTGAAAGGGGTGCTGACCCTCGCACAGCCACCACTGTGTTAACACATACAACACAGCTTTGAATATCATCTTTCATGATAGATCTGACTTTTGTGAAAATAAGGAATAGGGGATCTATATTTTCACATGAAAAGCTGTGATTTTATTAACCGAACATTGTGACACATGCCTGTCATCCCAGCACTCAAGGAGGCTGAGGCTTGAGGATTGTGAATTCCAAATCCCTTGCTCAGCAAAAACACAAAACTAAAACCAAAAAGCATCAATTTCTTATGCCAGTTGTTTCCTAAGTCTCTTTAGGCTATTTCTAAATTATTGAATTAAAAGGTAAGGTTACTGCCAGCACTTGGAAGGCAGAGGCAGGCAGATCTCTGTGAGTTTGAGGCCAGCCTGGTCTACATAGTGAGTTCCAGGACAGCTGGGGCTACAGGGAGACCCTGTCTCA
>NW_008348657.1:460150-462438 GCF_000622305.1 Nannospalax galili
AAAAAAAAAAAGCAAGGTGACCAATGAAACCACCAAACACTCCCAACATGCTGAAATATTCAGAAGCCCATCTGGCACATGATGGCACATGTACATGGGCCTGGTGCCTGAGCCCTGGCACCGGTGAAGACTTACTCATCCCTTTGTAGTGCTCTGCACAGGATCTCCAACTTGAGGTCGTCAATATTCACATCTTCTTCCTTCACAACAAAAGAAAAACATCCTGGTTAAAGCCTGGCTTTAAAAATGAAATGCACACTAGGTCTGTTGCTAACCTACTCCGTGATATCCAAAGACAGTACAGAAAACAGACAGAGTTTATGATTTGTTTCCTAGAAACAGAAGGCAAATTAGTGGTTCCAGGCTAGGGACAGGGTAATGGAGAGTTGCCATTTTTTTATTGGGCAGTTTTACCTTGAGATGGTTATAAAGGTTCAGAGATGGACAGTTGTGAAAGTCACACAACAATGTGTAAATTTATTATAACAGAACTGTACATTTAAAATAATTCAATGATAAATCTTATTATGTACATTTTGGTAAAATTTTTTTAAACTAAAGAAAAAAATGAATTTGATACTGGTCTTCTAAGCACACTGCCTTAGTCTGAGCATTCCCATCACATCAGATGCAGTGCCAGACATCTGATCACATTTAGTTTGCTTAACGTACTTTATGGCCTCCTGAAGAGCCATAGATCTTTCAAATTCAGGAACACTTGTTACAGATTTGGTGAAACCTCAAAAAGTCTGTTTCCACTCATTAGGATCATGTTGACTGTGCTTGAACTTAACTATTTTTTATGTGAAAGTGAGGTCCTTTTCATTTCTGTATGTCTAATGCAATCAAATAAACATCTGTTAACTGGATAAAGTAATGAACCAATCAGTGAGGAACTGAAGTACATACAGAAGGTGGCAGGAAAAAGCAAACTGACATACAAACACTGACAGCGAAAAGTCTAAAAATGGTGAAGACTGAAAACAGAAAACTTATCAAGGACAAAGTGTTCAACATAGGAAGGCCTATCATATAAGAAGACATGAATTATTTGACTGTAAAAATGAATACTAGGGAGCTAGAGAGATGGCTCAGTGATTAAGAGCACTGGCAGTTCTTGCAGAAGACCCGGGTTCAATTCCCACCACCCACATGGTGGCTAACCACTATCTATAACTCCAGTTCTAGGGGATCCAACACCTTCTTTTGATCTCCATGGGCATTTCATAACACAGATGCACTTACATGCAGGCAATACACTGATACACATAAAATAAAAATTAGTAAAATATTTTACAAAAAATGAATACTGGCAGGATTGTCCACCTGTCCACTTTCACCTAGAAGAAAATCTCAGAATCCCAAGCCCATGTGACCCCTGAGAACAGATCCTCAAATGACCTTAACTGTAAAAGTAAATTGATTTATTTGGGCCAACTGTATGGTCTTAAACACCCAAAAGGAAAGTATAACCAAAGATTAAAGTGATCAGTATATTTCTTTAAGAGTTCAAGGGATTACACTTCCCAGACATCAGGCTTAAGACCATATAGTGTTATTTAGACAATTATTTCTCATTGATGATTTTGTTTCTAATCAGAAAGTGTTGCTCAGATATAAGACTTCAAATCTTGGTCTGCAATACTGTAGTGCCTTCCTGTAGCTAAGGGAGACAAACCGCTATTGTTCTAAAATGACTAAATATTTTCTCCCCCTATCAAGAAGCCTTTGTGAGGGAACTGACACTGATAGCCACCCCAACAGCTATCAAAATACCTGAAAGCAAATGCTGAGTCCATCACTCTTGAGTCCAGTCTTGGCAAACAAAAGAAAAATGAGGAGGAACCCAAAAGAAGGATACTTTTGGAAGCTCTCGTCAAGAAATTCCAATGGACATTTTTCTGGTTCCCTGTCTAGAACTTGTAATGCTAACTATACTCTTGTGTTGGGGACCCTTGTTGTGTAAAGTAGCAGTCTCTTCATGTCCGGATAGCCCATGGGCTCGGCTTCATTGTAGAGACTCCTTTTATCAGCAGGGTGCCTTCCCGGCATCTTCCTGACTCATCTTTTGAAGCAGCCATCACAGAAACATGGCCTCCGGCTCAGGAACTGCCAGCGTTTTCCTGTGTGATTTTCAGGCAGTCTGGTAGGTAGCCTGGCAGGAGCCCACTTCCACATGTAAATAAGGCATCCTAAAAGTACCTATCAGCTAAGGTTTTCACCACTACCCCCACGGTATAAAGTGTCCTGGTTTTCCCTCAATAATTGGAGCTGGATCACCAAGACTT
>NW_008348657.1:463568-511525 GCF_000622305.1 Nannospalax galili
CAGATTCAACAGCCCCCAAAACAAAATTTGACCAAGTCAGACAAAACTTACCCATCAACAAAATTAACTCTTACCCCCCTCTTGCTGATTTAACAAGCCCAGATATTAACGCCCAGACTTCAAAAGCTCCCAAAGATCCTCAGATAAACGCCTGTGGTGCCGTTCCAGCCATGCCCTACTGCTACAGAGCAACTGTGTAATCTTAGAGATAGTGGAAGTTGCCAGCCTCAGTGGTCTCAGGACCCCCAAATCCCACCGGTAGAGGCTTTTCCTGTTAACTTACAAATAACAAGGCAACGCCCACTAGCCTGGTACCCGCTCCCAGCAGCGGAACTTAAAGACACCAGGCTGTCTGTGAGGATGGAATTCGTGCTCCATGGACAAAATCTATACTACAAACATTTAATACTAATCTACTTACCTACAAACATTTAATACTAACCTCATAACCCCCCAGGACTGGAGAGATATCTGTAGATCTACCCTCCCCAGTCCATTATTTGTACAATGGGAGGCTTTATTTAGAGATGAATGCCTGATGCAGGTTAAAAGAAATGACACACATAGTCAACAACTAAGACCACAGCAGGGACAGGATCCACCACCTGGATTCATAGATTGGAACTATGACCAGCTTTTTGGCCAGGGCAACTTTTCCACAGGAATCCAGCAGGCTGTGATTCCGGCTGGCTGTTTTGAGCAGGTCCGCTTATGTGCACTACAGGTCTGGGACCGCCTAACCCCCTTGTCCGCTGGGCCTGGAGAGACTTCTTCATTAATTTTTTTAAAACAAAAGCCAGCTGAGGCTCTCCCAGACTTTATACTAAGGGTGCAAGCCAGATTAGATAGAAAAATAACAGATCCTGCAGCCAAAGCAATGCTTTTAAACAGCCTTATCTGGGAAGGGATGACCCCTGAGCACAGACAAGCATGCCAGGGACTAAAAAATGAACATTATGACAGATGGATTGTGGCCACCCATGATATTGGGACTGCCACATACCAGGCCTCCTCCCTTGCCCAAGCCCTTGTAGTTGCAACCCAATCCAACTCAAAATGCCTTAATTGTGGAGGGATGCCTTTGATGGACTCTGAAAAGGACCAGATCCATTGCTGACCACAGGGAGAGGATTTGCTTGTGTTTTCCCACAGGATCAACCAAAGAAAAAAAAAAGGCGGAGACGACACCCAAAGCCCCCCTAGAGCTTCCTTCTCTGTCATCCTCATGGCTGTTTTTACCCTGCTTAACACCAATGCTTCAGCCAGCCCCCACTCTCCCTAATACCATGTTCTAGAGATTTTATTTTTCAAGGAAAAATCAGATCCATAGGACAATCGCTGACATGTTGGAGTAATAGCAGAATTCTACTCAGGTGCATTCTCTAGGTACCCCACAGCTAACTTTCATGTCTCTCAACAGCTTGCACCTGCAGCCAAGTCTGTGCTAACTCATAATATTATTCTACAGGAAAGACAGAGGACCAAATAAGATCGACTATGTCCTGGAACAAGTCTAACTTTCTTCCCTTCACCACCTACCCCAATGTCTAACTGCCTTCTTTTGTGCATCCAGTAATAGATTTCTACCGACAGCAGTACCAGTTACCACCCTTCTCGACCGAGGAACAGAAAAAGATTTCACTGACTCTCATCTAAGTGGATTCAAACAACTGGCTAATTATTTAATTTGCATTTTCAGCAGCAAGCCTCCCCAGTACAGCATGCATCGCTCCTCTTTTCCTATAGAGCAAAGAAAAGCCCAAAACTGTGTTAATCTCTTTGTCCACCTTCTGTGCACCAGTCCCAGGTGCAAAAAGCCCTTTTCTCTTACACAGCTGCCAGCAGAGAAAGATCTTCTTCCCCCTGCTGGTAGAGATTGAACTTACACTGGATGCTGGAGGTGTTGCTATGGCGACAGCAGCTACAAGCCCAGCGCCTGGCGAAAAATCTCCAAGACAAGCTAGACCGAGCAATGACACCCGTGACTGAAGCCTAGAATCTCTCCAACAGCAAATGAACTTTCTCGCCAGGAGTTATGCTTCACAACAAAAAAACATTGGACTTGATAACTGTTGAACATGGGGACTATGTGATATTGGGAAAAGTACTGTTTCTTTGTAATTGAATCAAATGTTGTTGAAAACAATGTTAACACTCTCAAAACTTTGTAATCTATTTGGCTTAGCAATTCCTTGTTTGCATGGCTCCTACCCCTTGATAATGATGTGCATTATGCTTGCTCACTGTTTTTAAGATTTCTCTGCTGACAGTTACTGCCATTTGCTAAAAATCATTACAGGAAACAGGTCATGGTCAGTAATCAAACTTTGGATTCTCCCGAGATGAAATGAGTTGACCCTTAGGGCTGGCATGGCACTTCTTCATATTTAAATCAAAGAGAGGGAGATGTTGGGGACCTCTGTTATGCACAGTAGAAGCCCTTTCACGACCGGACAGCTCATGTAGCTTGGGATCATGTGCTGCGGGCTCCATTCATAGCAGGGTGCTTTCCTGGCATCTTTTCTGACTCTTCTTTTGAAGTGCCCGCCACAAGTGCTTTAACATAAACATGGCCTTTGGCTCTGAAAGGTACCATGCCTTCCTGTGTGATTTTTCCGGGTAGTCAGCAGTCTGGCTGCATGGCAGAAACACACTACCATATGTAAATAGAATGCCTCACAAAGTATCTAAAAGCTTTTACCACTACCCCCATTGTAAAAATATCCTAGTCTTCTCTTAATAGTTGGAGATTGGGTCCCGGAGATAGGATCCCGGAGATTGGGTCCCAGAGAGCTGGATCAGCAGGAGCTGGAGCAGAGATACTTAATAAAGCTGTAAACACAGAATGAGCCAAGCTTGAGTCTTGTGTCTTACTACCGGCGATCCAATCTCTCCGGGGGGTGCACTCCCTCGTTACTGACCCACGGACATCATAGCTTTCGCTGTCTCCATAGTCTTCCCGTGTGGATCAGTGGCCAGTGAACCTCACATCCTGAGGAAATTACACGGGTGAAATAGCACCGCGGGACCCGCCACTTCCGAGGTGCGCGCAGGAGACCAGCGCCACACTAGCAGCTGGCGCCTCGAGATCCCCACGCCCCCATACTCTTGCCTTTACATCTCTTTCACATCTCCTAGGCACCAATCAAGGACTTTCGTTTCTCCCTACAGTTAAGAGTTAATGCAATCTGAGAGTCTTTCAGATAGACCCACTGAAGGGGTACCCCAAATGCATCACTCTGCATCCCTGTTCAGCATGGAAGAAGCCAGAGGGGTCTGTGTCCTGATTCCCCATTAGCAATTTGAGTGACCTGTTCAGAGGATGGTGTGATGAGAACAGGAGTTAGGGTAAAAAGACCCCAGAGAAAAGTAGCCAGTTTCTTGGCTAAAAGTCAGAATGTTCATGGGCCTCTTACCAACATACTCTATTCCAAAGGCCCAAATGTCAAAAGTATTTGGGAGCTCTTACCTAATCTCTGAAAGATTTTAGGGCTGCCTCTTCAAAGGGGGGAATGTTAAGAGTAGCAAGAAAAAAAAAAAAAAGTACAGAGTTGTCAGGAAAATGTGATGGGGAGATATGGGAGGAGTTGGAGGGGAGGGAGTGGGCGTGGATTTGATCGAAACACCTTATACACATGTATGAAATTCTCATAAATTTATTTTACAGTTTCAAAAAAAAATGAAATGCACAGGGGCTGGAGGGAAGGCTCAGTGGTCAACAGTACTCACTGACTGCTCTTGCAGAGGACCTGGGTTAGAATCCCAGCACCCACATAGCAGCTAACAACCATCCGTAACTTGGGTTCTGGGAATCTGATGCCCTCTTCTGACCTCCACAGGTGCTGCACAACACAAGTGCACTTACATACATGCACACAATACACTCATACACATAAAATAAGTATTTTTTAAAAAATGAAATACACATATATGTGCTGGTTCCAGATCACTCTGGCTTCACCAGAAATGCTGAGAGGCTGGGATTATTAAAGTGGTCATGTAGGGGGGAACCTCAGTAAAGTGTCTGCCACACAAACATGAAGATCTTATTTTGATCCCCAGAACCCATGTAAAAATGTTGGGGGTATGTTGCACATCTATAATTCCAGCACTGGGGAGACAGGAAACACAGGATCCCTGGGGCTGCTGGCCAGCCAGTCTAGTCTAATTAATTAGCTCCAGGACAAGAGGAGATCTGTCTCAAAGGAAGTGGATGGTATTCTTGAAAATGACACCTAAGATTATCCTCTAGCGTCCATACCCATGTGCACATTAACACATGAACATGCATGCATATACACACAAACAAAACAACATAAATTTCTAGGACCAGATTTGGTGCCTCATGACTTTAATTCCAGTATTTGGGAGGCAGAGGAAGGAGGATGTCTGAGACTTGAGGCCAGCCTGGTCTACACAGTAAGTTCTAGGCCAGCAGGGGCTACAGGGAAACACTGTTTCAAAAACAAAAAAAATCTGCAACCACTGATTTGACTTAGCAGGTACAGGCACCTGCCCAAAAACCTGAATTTGATCCCTAGAGCCCTGTGGTGGAAGGAAAAACTGACTTCTCCACTATCCTCTGGATCTCCACACAAACCTAACACACACCAAATAAATGTTAAAAAAAAAAAAAAAAAAAAAAAAAAAAAAAGTTTCTGCACAGAAGTCGGCTAGAAATGTGGGAGGATTATCAAGAATTTGAGTTTCAGGCTGGGGAGATGGTACTTAAAAGAGTACTTGCTGCTCTTGCAGAGGGCATGGGGTTGGTTCCCAGCTCTCACATGGCAGCTAACAACTGTCTATAATTCACCCTCTTCTGGCCTCTGTGGGTACTGCATACATGTGGTACACTTACATCCATGTAGGCAAAACACTTATACACACAATAAATAAAGAAATAAGAACTAGAGTGTCCTTCTAAAAGGCTGATGTCTTTTAAAAGCCAGAATAACTTAACCGAAGTTGTCTTTTTTTCATGAGCATATTTTATAACTGAGCAAAAGAAGTTTTTTCCCCCATATAGATAGACAGACAGACAGACAGATATGCAGTTCCCTGAGACTGAGCAATTTTTCTTACCTCATCAATATATTCCAGCAAGTCCAAGGCTTTTTTGAAATCATACTCATTGGCTCTTCTGTTTTCCTCACATATGTAGAGCTGCAGCAAATTATAAGGTAGATGATTGTCCAAAGTAATTACAGAATCAATGCCAAGCAAACGTGTGGAGATGTCAGTTTATCTTTGTTTGCATACCTGTATTTGGTTTTGTAGCCAAGAACAATGTCACATTTGGGAGCTATAGTTTTGTCTATCCCATAACTGTCTTGTAGCAATGCGTACTCTAAACCAGAAATTAATTTGTATAATGAGGTACACAAACTTTTAGAATTTATATTTGAGAAGACAGTATAAGCATTCCAGCAGGCTTTCATGCATAATCTTTGACCTAAATTCCTGCCCTTGGGCTCGTAAGGCCACTCAGTGCATAGCTTTTGGAATGCCACTTCTGTAAATGGCTGTAAAAGTGAATCCAGCATACGGCATGCATCTGGAGTCAGTTCACTCAGATGACAAACAGGGATGGAGTCAAACTCAGCGAGTGCTTACATAGCATGCGAGGCCCTGGGTTCCAGACCCAGCATGGCAACACTCGTTGTGTGAGCCAGTTTCCCTGCTGAGTTAGAGAACAGCTGGCTGCACACATTCCTCAAAATCCTGCCATCTTATCAGAAAAACATTTCCTTTGTTAAAATTATCAGTGTGACCTCTTCCTATCTTCCCTTGCTCAATTATTTGTAATAGGCCAAATTTCACGTTTTAAGGCTGCAGAGAATCCTTCAGCAATATCCCAAACCTTTCAGAAGCCAGCTGCCACCTGCCAGTCTTCATTGCCATACAGGTTTAAGCCCAATACTCTACAAAGTCCCTTTGCCTCCACAACCTTCAAACTGGAAAGCAGCATTAAGACAGACAGTCTGGCTTAACACTGAGATGGCTCAGTGGTTAAGAACACTGGCTGTTCTTGCAGAGGACCCAGGTTTGATTCCTGGTACCCACATGGTGGCTAAAAAACGGTCCACAACTCCAGTTCTATAAGAATCCAAAGCCCTCTTCTGACCCCTGCAGGCATTGCATGACATGGGAGCATTTACACACATGCAGGCAATACATTCAAACGCATAAAATAAAAATAACAAAATACAAAAAAAAAAAAAAAGACCATCTGAGCAAGAGTAGCACATAAAATGATCGTAGTTATAAGCCTACAGTGTAGAACTCTCCAATAAATGATCTCTCAGGAAAGGCTGTCCTGAATTCCACAGAAGCTCTATCGCCAATAAAGCTGGACTGCTTGTTTTCCTTTAGCTTTGGTTAGAGTAGACTCAGAGTGAAATGCCTAAGAAGAGGGGGAAGGATGCATGCACACAGCACAGTAGCACATAAAATGATCGTAGTTATAAGCCTACAGTGTAGAACTCTCCAATAAATGATCTCTCAGGAAAGGCTGTCCTGAATTCCACAGAAGCTCTATCGCCAATAAAGCTGGACTGCTTGTTTTCCTTTAGCTTTGGTTAGAGTAGACTCAGAGTGAAATGCCTAAGAAGAGGGGGAAGGATGCATGCACACAGCACCAGTTGCTCACGTGCTGCAGCATCAACTCCATTCTTGCCCCTGGATTATTTGGTTGCCAGGAAAGGGATGAAGATAGTGCCTGCAGGGTACGCAATCCAGTTCCTTGACCCTTTGCAAGAAGGGCCTGCAGAGTAACAGTCTGGGAGCGAGTCACCTCATAGCACACACTCCTACACTGAGAAAGCAAACCACGATTCTTGCTAGATCCCTGGATGAGTGCCTAGAAAGCCAGGGAGGCTGCCTGGAGAGGCAGAGGCTGGGTAGCTGCTTCCTGCTAGTTGCTCCTGTTCCCAAGTCCTCCCTCCCCTTTTAATTATTCTTATTTTATGTGTATGAATGTATTTACCTGCCTGAATGTAAGTGCACCCATGTCATGCAATGCCTGCAGAGGTCAGAGAGGGCACTGGATCCCCTGAAACTGGAGTTAGGGATGGTTGTTATCAGCCATGTGGGTGCTGGGATTCAAACCCGGGTCCTCCGCAAAAGCAGTCAGTGCCATCTCTCCAGTCCTCCCATTATCTTTTTAAAGGGAAAGTTCCCTGGAAGGTGGGAGGAAGAAAAGGAGTCTGTTGGGAGCTCCAAAGCATGGCCTAGAATATACAAGCTTCTGGTTGTGACTGGGGAAGCAGGGTGCAGTTGTCCTATGTAGAACACTTACCCCAATGAGCTGTGGTGCGGTCAGCACAGGCATCGCGCTGAGACTCAGCTGCTTCTCCACCAGGAGCTGCTCTGGCAGGGTCTCCTGGTGCAGCAGAAAGCGCTCCTGCTCTGCCATTACTGGTGATCAAGGACATTATGAGACTTTCACTTCAGCCATTGTCAATCAAATAAAAAGCAACAGCTCTAAAGCAATGCTCTGCTGTCCAGGGTCTCTGGATGTATTTAACTTTGCTTATTCTTCACTGCTGATTATACCAACAACATATTTACAGTTTGATCCAAGGCTGCTGTATGACCACAGCAGCACAAAGTGGCTTTGGGGAGGAAGCTGCTGATGCTGCTTCAGGAAGTCTGAGCCCCAGTTGCAGGCCCAACTCCAGGGCAGCTCAATAAAGGGTACAGCACAGTCTCTTCAGAACCCATGGTATATCACGAGATAAGCAAAGCCTAGGCAGATGTGTACCCATCTATTTACTGACAAGACACCCCACTGGATGAAATTGCAGGTCTCTGCCTATCACAGATTGTCTGCCTAGATGTGCTGGGATACTGGGGAAGGGTGTGAATGTACATCATTTCCATTCATACACTGGTAGTATTCTACAAACTCCCAGAGAGCAAAACTAAACTGGAGTTGCAGTAGTTATTTAAGGAGTGGGACCTCCAATTAAACGCAATTATTTTGTTTTTTCTATAATTTACAATTTTTCCATAGGCATTATTGATACAACCAAATTTATAGGACTTCCATCCCCATGATTAGACACATGGTGAAGACAGTTCACAAGGAATCAGTGAGACCCCAAAACACACTAGTACATTAAAAAAACAGAAAGAAGGAATCGAGGGCAAAACAACAATCAGAGTGTCAACTACTCAGCTGGAAAAACAAAACCAACCAAATTCCGGGTTAAATTACTCTCTGATTGATACTTCTCTAGAAAAACAGGTAGCTCTGGTGCTCCCAAACAGTTAAAAAAAAAAAAAAAAAAAAAAAAGATTTTTGGGGTTGGAGAGATGGCTCAGCGGTTAAGAACACTGGTTGTTCTTACAGAAGATCCAGGTTTGGATCCCAGCACCCACAATGCAGCTAACAACTGTCCATAACTCCAGTCCCAGGGGATGCAACAGCCTCTTCTGAGCAATGTGGGCATTGCACGACACGGGTGCACTTACCTACCTGCAGGCAATACCCGCATACACGTATAATAAAAACAATAAAAATTTTTTAAAAGTTTTAATTAAAAAAAAATATTTTAAAGATAAAACTTAAATGGGCTGACCATGCAGTGGCGCCTCTTCCAATTAGTTTGTTGAGATAGGCTCTCACATAGTCCATGCTGGTCCTTAGCTTGCTATGTAGCCAAGGCTGGTCGTGAACTGATCTTCCTGCCTCTGCCTCCCAAGTGTCTATCATAGAGAAGTTGCAAACACGGCATTTAAATTCCAAGTACTTCAGGATCTATCTTCTAAGAGTAAGGGCATCCAAACACAAATACCATCATCAGGTCTATGAAGTTAACAGGCATATGATAATATTATCTAATATTAAATATGTCTACTCCCAGAACTTAGGAGGGCTGAAGTTCAAGTTCAAGCTTTCCAATTATCCCTACAGTACCATCACAGTTGTTTGGTTTAGGGGTGACCTAAGATTTAGTCTAGGGTCTCAGGCTGCATGTGGATCTAAAATAGTTTATCTGCTTTGACTAACATGTGGAAGAGGCCAGGCTGACTGACGTATACAATGTCCTGTTCCCTTGTGATGAGATACAGAAGCAGGCTGAGCCCTGCCATGCCACGGAAGTGTGAAGCACGGCTTGTCTCACATCTGTGTGTGGTATCAGAGATCTGTGTAGTGACACTGAAAACAAGAATATACTTTTCCTTTCCTTTCAACTCAATGGTTTAGCTTTTGTGTGTGTACACACACATGGAGGCCAGAGGTTAACACTGGATACCTTCTTTAATTACACTCGGCCTTATTTTGTGAGACAAGTTCTGAAACCAAACATAGAACCCACAAATTCAGCTAGACTGGTTGGCCAGCAAGCCTCAGGGATCCTATTTCTGCCTATTCAACACTATGACTACAGGCACATACCACTACACCCAGCTTTTTTATGTGGGTGCTAGGAACCAAACAGTTCCCCATGCTTGTGTGGCAAGTACTTTTTTGACTGAGCCATCTCTCCAGCCCTGGTTTAGCTTTAAGATCAAATCTTTCTATGTTGCCATGACTGACCTGGATGTCAGCTTGGCCCTCTCCATCCTCTGGCCTAATCATGGTGGGGATTACAGGTATGCATCATCACCACACTGATGGGTCAGTTAATTATTCACTGCAGTTGCAAAATGGTGACGTCTATTCCTTCTACATTAATTACCAATAGAACTTTTGGGAAGAAGCACTTTACTGATCTTGTCCCTTTGGGCATCACTGTGGACCCATGTGAAACGTGACCTTCTCTTCTTCCAACACTCACATCATCCTGACACAGAGCTGTTAGAAGCTGTGCTGTGCTGCTGTCTCCACTGACTTCTGTCGTCTTTCCCACCGAAGACTTCCTGCAGCCATTTTACCACCAGCCCTGTTCCTTTCTACTAACTGGGAGTCAGAATCTAAATGTGGATTTCACTAGGCCCTTCAGTGGACAGAGTCAAGACAAACACATTAAAACTAAGCTCAAATACAAGCTATAAAGTTTCCTCTGCTTCACTTGTACTCATACATTATCCATCTCTTTGCATCTCAAGAATAAAACCATATTTTATTCTTTACCTAAAAGAAGCTGCAGAATTCTTTTGCTAATACCACCTTCAGCAGGCCCCTGTGGAGGGTTTGGACATCTATGCAATTGGAAATATGTATCACTATAGTATGTAACCAGAGTTGTCCGCTGAAAACCATCTGTATTTATTCTTATTTAAAATACAAATTACTACCAGGTGTGGTGGCACATGCCTTTGATCCCAGCACTTGGGAGGCAGAGGCAGGTGAAGCTCTGTGAGATTGAGTCCAGCCACGTCTACAAAGGCCAGCTGGGGCTACAGGAAGACACTATCCCAAAACAAAACAAAACAAAACAAAACAAAAAACAAAACAAAACAGCAAATTACTGGCTGGGTCTAGTGACCTGTAACCCCAGTACTCAGGAGGCTGAGGCCAGCTTGGATAATGAGATCATGTCTCAAAAACCAGTAAGATAATATAACAGTAACAATAACAACAACAAATAGTATTAATGATTCCAAATATGACTAAACAATAAACATGGATATTGAGTACAATCAGTAACAGGCCTTGGGCCAAGTGTTCCAATTTTCCCTTACCTTCAATTTTTTCTTGCAGTGTGTCCTCTGAAAGGTCTGAAGCTAATGCAGCCAGTTTACTCAACCCAAGAAGGGTTTTTTTCTTTGCAAAGTAACGAGTTTCCATATTTGCCAAACTGAGAAGTGTTGCATGAGCCTACAATAAACAAGAAAACCACAGCAATCCCTTGAAGTAAAGGCTCAGAACATACCAAACCCATTTCTCCCCTATGCTGTATCCACAGAAGACACAGTGGTAGCTAGCAAACCTCCCTTAGGATTGGTGCTGAATCACTGAGCAGCACACAGTGAAGCCTCACCCTGACAGTGCAGGTGTTGGAATATCAGTAGTAAGTAGTGACTACACCATTCCAAAAATGTGTGAGAATCGGAGGACGTATATGTACTAATGTCTTAATAATTCATTAATAGTGTCTTGTAAATTTTAAAAAATTATTTTAAGTTGCCTTTTTTTTTTTTTTCCCCCCCTTTTTGAGACAGGGTCTCTCTGTAGCCCCAGCTGGCCTGGATTCACTATGGAGACCAGGCTGGCCTCAAACTCATAGAGATCCACCTGCCTCTGCCTCCTGAGTGCTCGGATTAAAGGTGTACACCACCAGACCCAGCTAAATTGCCAATTTTTTTAAAGGCAGGGTTTCATTACTCAGCCCCGGCTGGCCTGGAACTCACTATATAGACCAGGTAGCCTCAATTTCAGAGATCCATCTGCTTCTACCTCTTGAGTGTTGGGATTAAAGGCATGTGCCACTATGCCCAGCTAAATCTTAACTATATGTATTTCCATGAAGTACAAAATGAAGGTTGTGGCATGTACATACACCATGGAATAAGAAAATAAAGCTAATCAACATATCTATACCATAAGAACTTATATTTGAGAGCCAGTTAGATGGCACAGCAGATAAAAGCAATTGCTGCCAAGCCTGATGTCTGAGTTTGATGACCAAAACTCACATGGTAGAAGGAAATAACTGACTCTTTCAAGGTGTCCTTTGATCTCTATGTGTGCTATTGTGTGTGTGCAGACACACAATAATGTAAAAAAAAATTTAAGACCAGGTATGGTGGTACACACCTTTAATTCTAGCACTCGGGAGGCAGAGGTAGGTGATCTTTGAGTTTGAGGACAGCCTGGTCTACAAAAATAGTTCCAGGACAACCAGAGCAGCACAGTGAGACCCTGTTTCAAAAAAAAAGAAAAAAAAAAAGCTGGGCCATGGTGGTGCATGCCTTTGGTCCCAGCGCTCGGGAGGCAGAGGCAGGTGGATCTGTGAGTTCAAGGCCAGCTTGGTCTACAGCAACTTCCAGGTCAGCTGGGGCTACAGGGAGACCCTGTCTCAAAAAGACAAAAAAAGAACTGCTATCTGAAATTACTCTTAAACATGTATGGAATCTTCAGTCTGTTATTACTCACTACAGGCGACAGAGCCTCCTCCACCTTCTGGCTAAACTGGATTCTATTCTTCAACCACCACTTCTGTTAACCCACCCCAGCCCCTGAAACTCCCTTTTACTGTTATGAGAACTGTTTAGATTCCATAGATTAGTGAGGCATTGGGTCCCCAAGTTCATCCAGATGCAAAAGGCAGTCTTCTTTCTAGGTGCCTCTGTCACACTGAAGGCTCACTGACACCACATGCATGCAATGTCACTGAGGCCAATGTCTTAGCTCTGCTAAATGAGTGCTGCATTCAAGTGTGGGAGGACATGCCAATGGCAGTTCCAGTTCCAGTCTTCTGAGGGCCCCTCCACAGTTTTCCACAAAGGCTGCACTGACACTACTATCAACAGGGCAAAGGGATCCTAACCCATATCCTATTTGTTACCCTTTATCTTTTTGATAAAAGCTATTCTGGCAGGTGGAAGGTGAGCTCTCATGGTGGTTTGAATTTGCATTTTTCTAATTAGTGACGCTGAACATTTTTCAAATAATCATCTAAGAATTGTCTGTTTGGGCATTTAGTATTTTTTTATTCAGGTTATTATTATTTTTTTGCTATTCAGTTGACTTCTTTATACACACCTTTTATCAGATGTATGGTTGTAAACAGTAGTTTACTAAAACCCAGATTAAATGAAAATACTCAAGATGCATACCGGCTGCTTCTTATGACTATATCCCTCTTACCTTTTCTAATTCTTGGCTATTAATTTCATGCAACCAGCTGAGATGCTCATGGGCTTGCAAAAAATCTGCCAACTGTCCATGATGAGAAATGGGCTGAGATAGTAATTTGCCCCGCTTTCCTTTCTCCAGGTACCAACGGAAGAGAAAGTCTGAAAAATTCTGCAAAGAAAAGAGCAAGAATCCATTGATATTTAGTAAAACATCTTTAAAAAATAATTTCTGATAATCAAATACTAAGCCCCTTCCAAAGATCTCCCCAAATAGATTCTTTTTATTTTGCATTTATTTAGAGTGTGTGAGAGTGTGTAAGTGTGTGTGTGTGTGTGTGTGTGTGTGTGTGTGTGTGTGAGAGAGAGAGAGAGAGAGAGAGAGAGAGAGATGCATGTGTCATGGCAAACATACAGAGGTTAGAGGACAACTTAGAGGAGTTGGATCTCTCCTTCTACCATGTGGACTCTAGGGACTGAACGCAGGTCATCAGGCTTGGTGGTAAGCAACTTTATCTACTGAGCCACCTTGTGGGCTCCCAAATAGAAATTTTCAGAGAGTAATTTCCTATATTGTTAGAACATACGTGTTCATACTGTTAGTATACATCCCACATTGACTATGCCGTCCTACTCCTGAATTCAGCCAGCTTCTCTCTTGACAAACCTTCTGGCCAGCTCAGCAAGGATCCTGCTCAAGAATCCTGGTACCAGTGCTGACAATGGAAGACTGGCTTGCACCAGCCATCATGGGCACCAATCACCAAATGTAGCTATTGAAACTTAGTTACATTAAAACCTGTTTTCCTCAGGCACACTGGCCACACCTCAAGCTGTCAACAGCCACTTGTGGCCAGTGGGGTTCCCTTTTCAGATAACATGTCATCACATAGGATTTCATCAACAGTACCAAGAGGTGACATCCCAGAAAGAACAACAGGCCAGTGGAGTTCTGTAGATGACCATGTGAGCTAGTATGGCAAACTGAAATCCAGAGAGGCCCAAATATCCAGCTGATGTGACTGTCGCCACAGGATATGTGCTAAGTGTTGGAGTAACAGGGAAGGTACACTGAGAATTGGTATACTGGGGAGGGTGCACTGAATGTTGGGGTGCTAGAGAGGGTGCAATGTAAAGTAGAACTAAATGGTCTTCCCATCTCCTGGTTTAGGAGCTCTGCAGTAAAGCAGGGAATTGGTGATAATGACAGACAGGTCCCCCAAAGACCTGAGGCTGGAAGTGAAATGAACACGAGAAGACCAGAGTCTAAGCTTGGCCATGTCTGCTCCTAGGACTGGAAGAGCCATCTGCCTCCTGGCTACACTGTGTAAAAGAGTGCCCTCTCCCAGGACAAAAAGAGGGCCCCTTTCCAGACTCTTTTTTTTTTTTTTTCAAATACATCTAAAATTCAATTAAAAAAGTACATAGGTAACCGGGCGTGGTAGCACATGCCTTTAGTCCCAGCACTTGGGAGGAGGCAGAGGCAGGTGGATCTCTATGAGTTCAAGGCCAGCCTGGTCTACATAGTGAGTTCCAGGACAGCTGGGGCTACAGGGAAACCTTGTCTCAAAAAGACCAAAAAAAAAGTACATAGGTAAGAAGCAGAGAAACCTAGTTAGCAACATAAAAAGCAGGTAGCTGAAACCAACCTGAAAATGAACAGATGGAGATATTAGCACAAGACTTTAAAGTAACCATAAAACATGTTAGTAAAACCTATTAAAACTGAACAGAAAATGTTGATAACAAGAATTCATAAAAGGAATTTTTTAAAAATTTGTGACTGGCCAAAAGCATTTAATTCAGCACCACTGTCAACACTAGTTACACCCAACACATAGGTCCTGTCACAAGGACTCAGTCACATCGTCGGCACAAATGCTGCTGCAGACTGCTCAGTGACATGGGCATGCTTGAGATGCGCAGGCGAGAGAACAAACTATATGCTCAGATGGGCTCTCTGGGTGCTGCAACTCTACTGTGAGGGATTTGTAGAGGCTTTCTGAATTTTTTTTTTTTTGTTGTTGTTGTTGTTTTTCTCTTTTAAATGAGGCAGGGTCTCTCTGTAGCCCCCAGCTGTCCTGGAACTCACTATGTAGACCAGGCTGGCCTTGAACTCACAGAGATCCGCCTGCCTCTGCCTCCCAAGTGCTGGGACTAAAGGCGTGCGCCATCATGCCCGGCTTTCTGAATTTTATACAACATTCCTTTGACGGGGCTGGAGAGATGGCTCAGCAGTTAAGGGCACTGGCTTCTCTTGCAGAGGGCCCAGGTTCATTTCCCAGCACCCACGAGGTGGCTAACAACCATCTGTCGTTCCAGTTCCAGGGGTCTGGACACCCTTTTCCGACCTCCATGGGCATTGTACAACATAGGTACACTTACATACATGCAGGCAATACACTCATACATATAAAATTAAAAATACAGATTCCTCTGCTGAAAAAGGCTTTTATACATTAACTCATAGAATAAATTTGCTTTAAGGCACAATCTAAATCACCCTGAGAGCATCAAAAAAGGTGCTTTGTCTAAAAACAGGAAGCTAAGCATCAAACTTGTTGAGAGCAGCAGCCTGAGGCTCTCTACCAGCAGCCTGTCTGAGGATGCCCAGTTCAAGTCTCAAATATCACTCTGGCCTCTGCACCTAAATGCTCTCTCATTGTCATTCAAAGGCAAGAGTAGAACTGGAAGTTTGCTGGGCCTGGTAGCTCAGGCTTATAACCCTAGCACTTGGGAGACAGAGGCAGAAGGATTATAAGTTCCAGGCCAACCTAGGCTATATAGTTAGACTGTGCCCCAAACCAAAAGAAAACAAAACAAACCCCAAAAGTTAAAGCTTAACTTTTTCAAAGGCTAAGGAACCTCTCAGTATTCGTAACATAAAGAAGAGTCAGCTTGATGGAAAAACATAATCTGTAAGTTCACTTCTTCCCATCGAAGCCACAGCAACATTGTGGAAAGGGCAAGGCCTTACACAGTGTGGCACATTGTCCTGCACCAGCATGGCTACCTGGTCAGCAAACTGGGTCATGTAGCGCTGCAGTCGGGCCTGGTTGTCTGTCTGTTCACACATCTGTACCAGGATATCGAAGTCACAGTACTTTTCTGCCAGAGAAGCCGCCCACGGGTACTGGCCTAGAGTGACTGCAGGAAGACAGAACAGATGGGACATGTTCGATTTGCAGTGATGGATGTAAACCTGTGAATTACTGATCCACCCACACCTGCCAGAGATAAATGCAGGCCCCTAACCCACCACTGTCTCCCCAGACTCTTCCATTCCACATTAGAACAAACTCTTCTGACTCTTGCTATGAAAGGAAACTACTTTCTGCTTAACAGGCACACTGTGCCACCTGCTTCCTTTGCCAGTCACTACCAGGCTCTGATCCGAAGTCAGTTATTTGTGTGAAGGCCTGAGGTGCTAAGTTCTTTTTCTCACTCGGTCTCCAAAGTGCTGGAAGACAGCACTAAGCCCAGATGCTGAGCTCTTTGACTAAGGGCATCTCCATAGCTTAACTACTCATTTCTCAATCAAATGAATTTCCTGTGGTACTTGTATCAGAATAAGCACTGAAATTAAACTGTATGACGCGAACACAGAAAGCTGTCTGAGTGTGCCTGGCTTTCCATTCTTGGTCACAGCTGGATGAACACTGCAGACTGTATAGTGTGAGATCCCCACCCCTGATCTGTCCCACATGCAGACTGCAGCGCTTGCTGACTCTCAGATACTCACGAAGAGGAGAGAGAAGGTCTGATCTTTTCTGCAGGTACTCCACTTCCAGATCGCTGTATCTTTCTTGGTCACTGGACTTCTCTAGAGACTTCAGCTGGGAAACGTAACTGTCCAGGAAGCAGTCAATCAGTGCCACAAGCTGCTCTGTCACAATACTCCGGAGGTTGCTGTCAGCCTGGGGGTAAACTGTCTGTAGGATGATCCCATGCTGGCGCATGATCGCTGTGCGGATGCCCGCAGGACCACTCGTGGCTGTCAAGTCCACAAAGTAACTTCCTGAGAAGGGGTTCTATGACAGTGAGGGAAAAGATCAACTGCCTAAAAATTAGATTGCTTTACTACTCTAGGAAAACAAACCAGGGTTAGATGATACCTGTCCATGCCCTGCTCAAAGCCCATCTTTCTCTTCCTGCCCATGCCCTGCTTGGACCCCATCGTTCTCCTCAGTGGAGATTTCCTCAACACAGGTACAAACGATCCCTCTTCTTTCTCACTTCCTTTACTGCTACACCACCTAATCTGTGATAGGAATATAAACAGCCCATTCCCCAAGGGCCAGCATATGCTTCAGTACTAACACCTAGCAGGTACACCATAACTCAACTCAGATATACAATCATGGGGGCAGTGGCAATAAATAGTCCCATGGGAGCACAATGAATCTGGCAAGAACTTCATTTTCAGCAGTTTTCTTTCATTTCACTCATAAACCTGTCCTAGGGACTAACATAGCATCTACCATGAGGACCATCAGGAACATGCTCTGAAAAGCTAATTCACCAGCATGGTACCTGTCCATGGCACATACTCAGGCTCCTCCCCAAGTGGATCTTCTCGACTATACATGGAGCTTCTGTTTAGGCGATAGTGAGTGGCAGCCTGAAGCATGTCCTGAAAAATGAAACATGTTATTATACATGGGAAGCTATGGGCTGCTGTTGCTATAATTCAGTTAGTTTCTTTCTCTTAAAGGTGGTAAGAACAACTGTTCTCATAATTCAGCTAATTTCATTCTATGGGCCATTATATCTAAAGATGACCTGAAACAGCAGCCTACTGTTAAGAAAAAAACTCAGCACTTGTCTCTTTCTGCTTTCAAACTTTGTTTTAAGGAGACTAGAGAGATAGCTTAGTAACACTTTCTCCTGCTCTTCCGGAGGACTGAAGTCCAATTCCCAGCACCCATACCAGACAGTTCACAACCACATGTAACTCTAGCTCCATGGGATCAGATGCCCTCTTCTGGTCTCTAGGGGTACCAGTATGCATGTGGTAGACACAGACACATCCACACAATAAAAACTCAAAAATATGTATTTGTTTATTCCAGAATTTTTCACTTTGGAAAATTAAAGTAACCAAAGCAGAAAACCCAGCACTATACAGTCTAATAGGCAAAATTAAATGAAACAACTTAATGATTTAAGTAACAAGTTCTGAATAACTGAAAAAGAGAAGGGAGGCACAGTGGTATGTGCTTGTGGTCTCAGCTACTTGGAAGACTTGGCCTGGGACAGGAGTTCAAGGCAAGAGAGGTGAGGATTTAGACACTATCATTAACACCTTTCCAAGGACACAAACATCCCTCTCCAAAGGAAAAGGCTATCAAACAAAGTGAGAATTGCAGAAATTCATTAACATGCACAAAGGAAACATTCAAATTTTTTGTTAGTTGATAAAATGCAAACTATTCTTCTAGCTTTATGAAATCAACAAATCGCTGTAACCGCACTACCTGCCAGCAACACAGAGCAGGAATAAAGAAACCACTTCCTAGCTGGGCGTGGAGGTACATGCCTTTAATCCCAGCACTGAGGAGGCAGAGGCAGGTGGATCTCTGAGTTCCTGGCCAGCTGGGGCTACAGGGAGTCTCAAAAAGAATCCGCCCCCCCCGCCACAAAAAAAACAAAAAAAAAAACCCCAAAAAATAAAACAAAAAAATACTTTATCCCTCCCTGCACTGGGCTGTGGTTTTGACACCATTACTACCACATGGTACCTTGAGCACTGTGTTGACGTCGACTGCCACCTCTACCCACTCCTGGGAGTCTAGTGCCACCTCCCGAAGGACTTGCTCCTCATGCTCCAGCAGACATTCGCAGATGGTGTCCACCTGGGACACCTGAGGGCAGACAAGAGTCACTGTCACCAGAGTCATGGGGATGATCACTCAGCAGGTTTTACCTAGTAAGCTATATCTTTAGATCACTCAACAGAGGAAAATACATTGACTTAATAGTGAAAGTAAATGTAAAACCAAGAATGTTAGAGTCTTTTCACTTGCCACTGTTATTTTAGGTATTCAAAGGAACCTAGAGATGATTTATAGTACCCAAGAGGATGTGTACAAGGTCTTTGGATCTGGGTATCCATGGAGTGGGAAACCCGGAACAAGCCCCCTGCAGACACTGAGGGATGACTATCTAACATAAAAGCAAAAAGCTTTTTTGCTGTGTCAACACAGCCTACTCTAAATAGCACTGCTATCATGAAGCCTTGGATGGTTTTACACCTCTTTTCAAGGTAGGTCAGCAGCAACGTGTGCCTCCAGAGCCAGGCCTATGTCCTTGTACTTTCCATGAGGGATGCCAAATCAAAACCTCTCTCTATGGCTGATATGGGCTAACTAGCCCTTCTTAAAAAGCTAACTGCCTTCAGAAACCTAAGTTGCTACTCACAGACAGAGAGAGGGAGAAAGAAAGGCTCTAGTAGAGATCTGTTATCGTTCTGGATTACATCACCGGGAGGATGTTGAGCACTTTGACTGAGGGAGCCAAAGACATACTCACCATGAGGTGGACATAATGCCATTCAACACAACTACTTTCACCTGACTGTACTTTGAAAAGCATGTTTTCATTTTGGTTGTAACATATCCTTCAAATACTTTTTATAAATATCTTATTCCAGCCCCTCCCCTATGGTTCAGGGGAGGGGAAAGTGCATATGCCTGTGCTAGATAATTCCAGTTGTCAATTTGACATATCTGAGAAAAGGGAACCTCAACTAGGTAACTTCCTCTATCTTATTGGCCTTTGGGCATATCTGTGAGGCACTTTGATTGTGGAGCGATGTGGGAGGACCCTGTCTACTGTGGGCAGTGCCACCCCGGGACAGGCAGTCCTAGGTTATGTAAGAAAGCAGGCTGGAGGCTGGAAAGATGGCTCAGCAGTTAAGAGCATTGCTGCTCTTGCAGAGGACCTGGGTTCAATTCCCAGCACCAACATGGGAGTTAACAACCATCCTTAACTCCAGTTCCAGGGGACTCTAACACCTTCTTCTGACCTCTGTAGGTACTACACGACAGGGGTACACTTACACATATGCAGGCAATACACTCACACAAAATTAAAATTTTTAATTAAAAAAAAAAGAAAAAAGAAAAAAAGCAGGCTGTTAGGATGAATGTAATGACACAGGCCTTTAATCCCAGCACTTGGGAGGCAGAGGCAGGTAGATCACTATGAGACTGAAGTAAGCCTGGTCTACATAGGAGTTCCAAGGCAGCTAGGCAGTTACAGGGAGACTCTTACTTCAAAAACAAACAAAAAACTTCAAATGAATAAGAAACCTGATGAAGGCAAGGGGATGAAGAGATGGCTCAGCAGTTAAGACCACTGGCTGCTCTTGCAGAAGACCTGGGTTTGATTCACAGGACCCACTTGACAGCTAACAACCATCTGTAACTCCAGTTCCAGACAAATCCAACACCCTCTTCTGACTCCACAAGCACTGCATGACAATGCATGCACTTGTACACATGCAGGCGATATCCTCATACATATAAAATAAAAATAAGAAAATATTTTTTAAAAGGAGTAAAAGAAGCCAGGCGTGGTGGCACACAGAAGCACTTGGGAGGCAGAGGCAGGTGGATCTTTGTGAGTTCAAGGCCAGCCTGGTCTACATAGTGAGTTCCAGGACAGCTGGGGCTACAGGGAGACCCTGTCTCAAAAAGACCAAAAAAAAAAAAAAGGGAATAAAAGACTATCCTACTTTGCTTTCAAAAGGTTTTTCCTCACATTCCTTAGGAACTAACCCAACATATAAAAACAAGAAATCTGGGGAGCTATAGAGAGATGACTTAGCAGTTAAAGAGTGTCTTGCTCTTGCAAAGGACCTGAGTTCAGTTCCCAGCACCTATGCTCGCCAGCACACAACTGCTTACAACTCCAGCTCTGAAGACATCCACTGCCTGTAGCCTCTGTGGGAACCTGCACTCTTATGGCACATATGTACCCCACAGAATTAAAAAAGAAGAAATCTAAACTACATATATTTACAGGATGAACAGAAAGTCTGAACTTAAGCTGGGAATGGTGGTATATACCTGTATTCCCAGCACTCTGGAGACTGAGGCAGGAGGAGACTGAGCCCAGCTTGAACTTTGCTATAGCACTTCAAATGTCAAGAGGAGCCATGTTGGCCCAGCCTATGAGTCACTGGGCACAGTCAGGCTGGAAGAGGAAGAGGCAGCTCGAGCACCAGCAGTGAGAGGCTCCTCAAGGGTTTAGGAGCTGAGGACAGAGCTGAACTGTGTCTAACTAAGGCAACACTACAAAGGGAGACAGAATGTCCGAGTTATGGACTGCATACTTCGGAAGTAAGCGACACATGTGCTATTATAAAAACCAGGGCTGAGAGCTTAGACCTAGAGTCGTGATGGGCAGGAAACCATTACACCACCTCCCCGGCTGTGCTCTGTCTGCCGCCGCCACCCCGCCCTTGCCTCCAGTGCACATTGAAGATCCAAAATCATGACTGACTCCAAGTACTTCACAACCAATAAAAAGGGAGAAATCTTTGAATTAAAAGCAGAACTCAACAATGAAAAGAAAGAAAAGAGGAAGGAGGCTGTGAAGAAAGTGATTGCCGCTATGACCGTGGGGAAGGATGTTAGCTCTCTCTTTCCAGATGTAGTGAACTGTATGCAGACTGACAACCTGGAACTAAAGAAGCTTGTATACCTCTACTTGATGAATTATGCCAAGAGTCAGCCAGACATGGCCATCATGGCTGTCAACAGCTTTGTGAAGGATTGTGAAGATCCCAATCCTTTGATTCGAGCTTTGGCAGTTAGAACCATGGGGTGCATTCGAGTGGACAAGATTACAGAATATCTCTGTGAACCCCTCCGCAAGTGCTTGAAGGATGAAGACCCCTACGTTCGGAAAACAGCAGCAGTCTGTGTGGCAAAACTCCATGATATCAATGCCCAGATGGTGGAAGATCAGGGATTTCTGGATTCGCTACGGGATCTCATAGCAGATTCAAATCCAATGGTGGTGGCTAATGCTGTAGCAGCATTGTCTGAGATCAGTGAGTCTCACCCAAACAGCAACTTACTCGATCTGAACCCCCAGAACATCAATAAGCTGCTCACAGCCCTGAATGAGTGCACTGAATGGGGCCAGATCTTTATCTTGGACTGTCTGTCTAATTATAACCCAAAAGATGACCGGGAAGCTCAGAGCATCTGTGAGCGAGTAACTCTTCGGCTATCCCATGCCAACTCAGCAGTGGTGCTTTCAGCGGTAAAAGTCCTCATGAAATTTCTAGAATTGTTACCCAAGGACTCCGACTACTACAATATGCTGCTGAAGAAGTTAGCTCCCCCACTTGTCACTCTGCTGTCTGGGGAACCAGAAGTGCAGTATGTTGCCTTGAGGAACATCAACCTGATTGTCCAGAAAAGGCCAGAAATCTTGAAGCAGGAAATCAAAGTCTTCTTTGTGAAGTACAATGACCCTATCTATGTTAAATTAGAGAAGTTGGACATCATGATTCGTCTGGCATACCAAGCCAACATTGCTCAGGTTCTTGCAGAGCTGAAGGAATATGCCACTGAAGTAGATGTTGACTTTGTTCGGAAAGCTGTGTGGGCCATTGGACGATGTGCCATCAAAGTGGAGCAATCAGCAGAGCGCTGTGTAAGCACATTGCTTGATCTAATCCAGACCAAAGTAAATTATGTGGTTCAAGAGGCAATTGTTGTCATCAGAGACATCTTCCGAAAATATCCCAACAAGTATGAAAGTATCATCGCCATTCTCTGTGAGAACTTAGACTCCCTGGATGAGCCAGATGCTCGAGCAGCTATGATTTGGATTGTAGGAGAATATGCTGAAAGAATTGATAATGCAGATGAGTTACTGGAGAGCTTCCTAGAGGGTTTTCATGATGAAAGTACCCAGGTACAGCTCACTCTGCTTACTGCTATAGTGAAGCTGTTTCTGAAGAAACCATCAGAGACACAGGAGTTGGTCCAACAGGTCTTGAGCTTGGCCACACAGGATTCTGATAATCCTGACCTCCAAGATCGGGGTTATATTTATTGGCGCCTTCTTTCAACTGACCCTGTGACAGCCAAAGAAGTAGTCTTGTCTGAGAAACCATTGATCTCTGAGGAGACAGACCTTATTGAACCAACCCTCCTGGATGAGCTAATCTGCCACATTGGTTCTTTGGCCTCTGTGTACCATAAACCTCCAAATGCTTTTGTGGAGGGGAGTCATGGGATCCAACGCAAACACTTGCCTATTCATCATGGGAGCACTGATGCAGGTGATAGCCCTGTTGGCACCACCACAGCAACCAACCTGAAACAGCCACAGGTCATCCCCTCTCAAGGTGACCTTCTGGGGGATCTTTCAAATCTTGACCTGGGTCCCCCAGTAAATGTGCCACAGGTATCCTCCATGCAGATGGGAGTAGTAGTAGATCTCTTAGGAGGAGGACTGGATAGTCTGCTTGGCAGTGACCTTGGCGGGGGCATTGGAGGAAGTCCGGCAGTAGGACAGTCCTTCATCCCGTCATCAGTGCCTGCAACCTTCGCTCCCTCACCTACTCCTGCTGTGGTCAGTAGTGGTTTGAATGACCTATTTGAACTTTCTACAGGAATAGGCATGGCACCTGGTGGATATGTGGCACCTAAGGCGGTCTGGCTGCCTGCAGTAAAAGCTAAAGGCTTGGAGATTTCAGGAACATTTACTCACCGCCAAGGGCACATCTACATGGAAATGAACTTCACCAATAAAGCTTTGCAACATATGACAGACTTTGCTATCCAGTTTAACAAGAATAGCTTTGGTGTCATCCCAAGCACACCTTTGGCCATCCATACTCCACTGATGCCAAATCAGAGTATTGATGTCTCTCTACCTCTTAATACCTTGGGCCCAGTCATGAAGATGGAACCTCTGAATAATCTGCAGGTGGCTGTTAAAAACAACATTGATGTCTTCTACTTCAGCTGCCTCATCCCACTCAATGTGCTTTTTGTAGAAGATGGCAAAATGGAGCGCCAGGTCTTCCTTGCCACATGGAAGGATATTCCTAATGAAAATGAACTCCAATTTCAGATTAAGGAATGTCATTTAAATGCTGACACTGTGTCCAGCAAGTTGCAAAACAACAATGTTTACACTATTGCCAAGAGGAATGTGGAAGGACAAGATATGCTGTACCAATCCCTGAAGCTCACTAATGGCATTTGGATTTTGGCTGAGCTACGGATCCAGCCAGGAAACCCCAATTATACGCTGTCACTGAAGTGTAGAGCTCCTGAAGTCTCTCTATACATCTACCAGGTCTACGACAGCATTTTGAAAAACTAATAAACTGGTCCAGTATCGTCCAGCCACCCTGTAATCGGTGCAAACCAAGAACTCTTTAACTGGAAGAAATTGTACTGCTGTGTAGAACCTGAGCCCAAACAATACGACACCCACCCAGGTAGTGACCAGTCTGCCCTGTACTGATATTAGAGTTCACCCCGTTGTATAGTTTTAGCTTCCTGTGAACATTTGTAACCACTGCTTCAGTCACTTCCCGCCTCTTGCCACCTACTGCTGCTCTCTGTCCTTACTTGTGGGCATCTCCATGCTGTGCAATGGCTAGCTTTTTCTACACTCTCTTTTGAGTGTAGCTTGATATTTTGTCATCGAAAGCTCATTTCAAAAGCAGAAAAAGGCAACAAATATTAAAGCAAGGAAAAGTGTCACTGAAACATAAAAAAAAAAAAAAAACCAGGGCTGAGAACTACGCTTAGAATCAGGCTTTGTTATCTTGGTGGAAACAACTGCATCTGAGCCCTACATCACTTCTCTAAAGACAGTAAGGTCTTCCCTGACATACTAGGTTGTGAGGCAGGGGAGGAACTAAGTTCCCACTGCAAAACACAGTTGCCACCCTTGTGGCTAGCAACTCCTCTCACTCCAAAGTCTACAGCACTTTTCTTCTCTTTCAAAGCAAGGGATCAGGATTTTCAGAGGGGCTGAGAGATCAGTGATGTTCACAAAGATACCGAAAGACTGAGGGTCCACCAGGGATGGACAGCACCCCAGAGGGCGAGGGATGATGTGAAGAGACGGTCACTAGCACACAGTCAGCTGAACAGAAGCTAGTCTTGGACTAGTGATATGACTCAGTAGGTAAAGGTGTCTGCCAACCCAGATGACAAGTTCAATCCCTGGGACCAACATGGTAGAAGGAGAAAACCAAGCTCACAGGTTGTCCTCTGACCTGCACATGTGCCATGGAACGCACACGCGCACACACACACACACACCCTTACACGCATAAAAATAAATACACATGGCTGGGCGTGGTGGCACACGTCTTTAATCCCAGCACTTGGGAGGCAGAGGCAGGCAGATCTCTGTAAGCTCAAGGCCAGCCTGGTCTACATAGTGAGTTCCAGGCCAGCTGGGGCTACAGGGAGACCTTGTCTCAAAAAGACCAAAAAACAAAACCAAAAAAAAAAGTGAAAATTAGAAAAAGAAACTGGGTTTCTAACAAAGAAAAACAGTCTACGAGCTGTGGGTACAAGCCAGGGAAGATGCCAGAGAGCAGCTATTCTGACTTCCAGCCTGCAGAGTACCCAAACTTTCACCCAGCAAGTTATAGGTCTAGGGGTTTACTAAGGATAGCTTCCTATGCCCATCAAGAGAGGCTGTAGAGACAAGAAATGCACACTCTGCCTACAGGGCAAGCAGTTATCCAGAGAACTGGTATCCAGAAAGTTGGGAGTCCAATTCAACATTTCAATGACAACTTTTAGCACTCTCTGCCCTGCTAGGGATGACCAGCCATGGCAGGGTGCAATGAAGACACAGGAAGGCAAGCATTGAGGGTGCACCTGACCTCTCGAAAGAAGACATCAGCAGGAGTCAGGGTGGCTGGAACCTCACACTCCCTCTTGTTCAGGGCGAGCAGAATGGCTGAGTTCACAAGGTCTGGCAGCCGAGAGTGGTGGTTCTTGAGTACAATGGCTGCTGACAGCTTTTCTGCGTGTTCACAGAGCAACAGTCGGGTGGTCATGGGTGTCCCTCTGATCGAAGAAGTGCTCAGACGCCTAAACAAGCCGACCTTGCAAAACATAAGGACTTGTTCTCAGAAAGCAGAAAATGTGGCCATTCTCCCTGGAGCTTCCCTGACAAGAGTCATTCCAGTTGTCACCAATGCCACTGTGTGCAAGGCACACTCACAACACCCATGCAGGGAAGTGTAGAGGTCCCATTAGGGTCACCCCAGGGTTTCTACTCATGGCTGTTCTATTTTTCAAACTTCTGTTCACAGGTTCAAAATGGACAAATGGCTCTTTCCCATCTGTGTCAGTGAACTCTTGGATTCCAGACCTTTATCAACAGGAAACAGCACCACCATCTCAAGGGCTGATATTCAGAACCTGGGCCATGGCTGAAGGGCAGGCATCAGCCCTCTGTACCTCCTGTACCCATTTCTGGTGTGTTGCTGGGATCTAGTTTACCCAGTGGAGAAATACTACAATGATGGAAACTATGAAGCAGCCAAGACTCAGGAAGCAATGATCCACTTTCCAAACCGAAGTGTCATTCTTAAAAACTCATTTTATGTATATGAGTGTATTGCATGCATGTATGTGAGTGCACCTCTGTTGTAAAATGCCCATGGAGGTCAGAATAGGGCACTGGATCCCCTGGAACTGGAGTTAGGAGAGTTGTTAGCTGCCATGTGAGTGCTGGGAACTGAACCCAGGTCCTCTGTAAGAGGAGCCAGCTCTTAAGCACTGAGCCACCTCTCTAGACCCTGAAGTGTCATTTCTTACAGTAAGTGATCTGATTCCCCCATCCTTGCTACTTCTGCTTCTGTATACTCTAGCAGATTAAGAGTTTCAAAAACAAGCCGAGCATGGTGGTGCACGCCTGTAGTCCCAGCACTTGGGAGGCAGAGGCAGGTGGATTGCTGTGAGTTCAAGGCCACCCTGGTCTACACAGTGAGTTCCAGGCCAGCTGGGGCTACAGGGAGACCCTGTTTCAAAAACACAAAAGAGGACAGGGCAGTGAGATGGCTCAGTGGGTAAAAGCCCAATGACCTGACTTTAATCCTAAAAGTTGTCCTCTGAACTCCACATGAATGCCTGTGCTCACACATATACATAGTAAGTGTGGTGGTGTATACTTACAATTCCAGAACTGGGAAAGTGAGGCTATTAGATCAGGAGTTCAAATCCAGCCTCACCTACAGAGTCAGTTTTGGCTGGCCTTGTCCACATGAAACCTTGTTCCAAAAAACATTCCCCCAAAGAAAAAAACCCTAAGCCTGAAGACAAAGCGGTTTGTGCCGGACATGTAGCTCTGAAGTTTCTTCTAGCTGACAGGATTGACTTGTTCATAATTACAGACGTGCATGCGTGCATGCATGTGTTTAAGAGCCATTTCTGAGCCAGGCATGGTGGGGGTGCGGTGGGGTGTGTGTCTTTTTTTTTTTTTGAGGCAAGGTCTCCCTATAGCCCCAGCTGTCCTAGAACTCACTATGTAGACCAGGCTGGCCTTGAACTCACAGAGATCCTCCTGCCTCCGCCTCCCAAGTGTAGGGGTAGGGGTAGGGCTATACACAGACCAATCCACCTGGAGCTGAAGTTACAGGTGATTGTGAGTTGCCTCATGTGGGCACTGGAAACTGAATTTGGATAAGGCAGAATTTGCTCAGTCAAGAGCAGTAAGTCATCTCTCCAGCCTAGATTATTGGTTGTTTTTTGTTTTTTTGAGACAGGGTCTTCCTGTAGCCCCAGCTGTCCTGGAACTGTGTAGATCAGGCTGGCCTCCAAATCACAAAGATCCACCTGCCTCTGCCTCCCAAGTGCTGGGATTAAAGGCGTGCGCCACCACGCCCGGCAGATTATTGTTTTTAAGTATTGTATTTATGGGGCTGGAGAGATGGCTCAGCAGTTAAGAGCACCGACTGCTCTTGCAGAGGACCTGGGTTCGAATCCCAGCACCCACATGGCAGCTAACAACTGTCCATAACTCCAGGTCCAAGGGATCCAATATCTTCTTCTAATCTCTGCAGGCACTGTACAACGTGGGTACAATGTGTGACCTGCACCTATCCACACACAGGCATAGAATGATAAAAAGGAATAAACTATTTTATTATTTTTAAAATATTTATTATTTTTATTTTATGTGTATGCATGTACTGCCTGCATGTAGGTAAGTACACCCGTGCCATGCAATGCCCACAGAAGACTGAAGAGGCTATCAGATCCCCTGGAACTGGAGTTATGGACAGTTATTAGCTGCCATATGGGTACTGGGATTCAAACCCGGGTCTTCTGCAAAAACAGCCAGTGTTAACCACTGTGCCATCTCTCCAGCCCTTATTATTTTTTATATGTATGAGTGTATTGCCTTCATGTAAGTGCATCTGTGTCATGTAATGCCTGTAGAAGTCAGAAAAGGGTGTCAGATTCCCCTGGAACTGGAGTTTTGGACTACATGTGGGTGCTGGGAACTGAACTTGGATCCTCTGAAAGAGCAGCCAGTGCTCTTAACTGCTGAGCCATCTCTCTAGCCCCATATTGTTTTTAATAGCCGTGTATTTCGTTTAGATTATCTGTCTTCATTCAACTTGTTCAGACAATAATTTTAAAGTGAAAGTTAGTTTTTATGATTTGAATTCACTTTCTAGTTCCCTCAAAGGTTTGGTTCCCACACTCAGATGGCAACTAACAACCATCCTTAACTCCAGTTCCAAGGGATGTGATGCCCCCTTCTGCCCTCCATGGACATTACATACATGTGGTACACTTCAGGCAAAACACTCAAAAACCTTAAAAATGAGTCTTAAAAAAAGGTAACTTCTAAGCCGGGTGTGGTGGCACACGTCTTTAACCCCGGCACTTGGGAGGCAGAGGCAGGCAGATCTCTGTGAGTTCAAGGCCCACCTTGTCTACACAGTGAACTCCAGGCCAGCTGGGGCTACAGGAATACAAAAAAAAAAAAAAAAAGGCAGAGTTCTTCCAGAAAGTATTTAGCAGGGAGCACTCGGGGGAGTAATCAGAAGGCACAGTTAGAAGGAGACTCAGAGTGGAACTGCAGCTGAGCACTTAAGATCACTGTAGTCAAGAGTCTGTACTAAACTGTCTCTGCCTCCACACCAGGGACTTGCCACCCTCTTCAGAGGGTGTGGCCCCACTGACCATGAAGAGGACCCAGGAACAGATCACACATGCAGAAACCTGCCTTAGAGCACTTGGTTGTACTTGCTCCCTGGTGGTGAAGGCAAATACTGTCAGCACAGTGACAAAGCTATGGAGATGAAAGAAAATGTGAACATAAAAGGCACCACAGGATCAGGTCTGCACATGCAGCTAGCACTGTGTGCAGCTGAGACTCCATTAGGGCCCTGAGAGGCTGTGCAGCCCACACCCTAGGTGCCTGTGGTCTCTGATAAGTGTCTCTTGTCAACATTTGTCACTGGCCCTCACTTAAAACACCACCTCTCAGTATGACTTTGCACTCCACCCATCATAAGGAAGATAACTTCCATATTTCTTCCATTGGGGCCAGCCTGCCAATGTCATGTTCTTTCTAACATACAAAACCAATGTATGAAAACCTGTTTTTAAAGAAAAGCATTCAGGAAATCTGGATAAAATCCCGTTTTTATTTAGTTTTATTTTTTAATATTTTATTAGGCGGGCGTGGTGGTGCATGCCTTTAATCCCAGCACATGTGAGGCAGAGGCAGGCGGATGTTTGTGAGTTTGAGGCCAGTCTGGTCTACATAGTGAGTCCAGCTGGGGCTACAGGGAGATCCTGTCTCAAAAAGACAAAAAAAAAAAAAAATTTTATTGCCTGCATGTAATTAAGTGCACCCATGTCATGCAATGGCCACGGAAGACGAAGAGGCTGTCGGATCCCCTGGGACTGGAGTTATGGACAGCTGTTAGCTGCCACGTGGGTGCTAGGATTAGAGCCTGGGTCTTCTGCAAGAACAGTCAGCGTTCTTAACCACTAAGCCATCTCTCCAGCCCCTATTTAGTTTTATTTTTGAGACAGGGTCTCGCTATGTAGTCCTGGATAGCTTGGAACTCACTATGTAAACCAGATACACGCACACATGCAATCAAACACACACACACACACACACACAAAGACAAAGAGTAAACACAATCATTATAATAATAAAACCTAAAAAGCATTGGTCACAGATGAGTGAAGTGGAACAAGCCTGTAATCCTAGCTCTTGGAAGGTAGAGACAGGAAGACTAGGTGTTCAGGGCCAGCCTGAGTTATATAGCTAGTTTTAGAACCAGCCTGGGATACATGAGACATAATCTCACAAATTTAAACAAAAACAAAAAAAGTATTGGTCTCACAGGAATGACAGACATCTGACACATGGCTCTGGAATTATTTACTTCTACATCATCCTAGCCAGGTTCTCACAAGGAAATGCTCCAGGCAGGGATGTCCCACCGGGCTGGTGCACCAAGTCCACCTCCTGGCCCAGTGCTGACACTTACTTGGTGAAGGAAGTCGATCAGCAAGCAATGGGCTTTCATCTTGTCCTCTAGCTGGTGAAGAATGATCAGTGAGGTATTGCTCAGCCCAGGGGCCTCTGTCAAAATACAAAATGTAAGTAAGCTCAAAACACTGCTTTCAGAACAGTTCCTGCTAGAAAGTAGAAAGTTAAGATTTACAAGGAAGAAAATTATTTATAGCACTCAAGAGTTTTAAGACTGGAAATATAGTTCAGTGGTCACTCAAATCTGCAATCTCACCACTTGGGAAGCAAAGGCAGGAAGACTGCTGTGGAGTTCAAGCATGGGCTATATAGTAAGTTCCAGAACATCCTGAGCTTTAACAATGAGCCTTGTCTCAAAAAAGATTTATAAAATTCAGAGGAAAACTTACTGGGATTGATACAATCCATACTGTATTTACAGAATACAAATAGTATGCCCTGGTCCAGTCACTGTACGGTTGGGCTCCAAGGAAATAGCAAGGAAAGGGGGTGGTGTCAGCTCCTCCTTATGCCCCTGGTGAGGCTCAGGCAACTTGCCTGATGCAGAATCATCGGCAAAAATGAATGTCTGAGGCACTTTCTGGTAACCAGGAATGCAGAATGGACTAAAAGGGACAGATGGACAGGAGGTGTTTACTTTACATACCCAGAACAGCTCCAAAGCTTATTCCTACTAGCCAAATGTACAGACCATGACAAAATTATCATTTAATTTGGGGCAAGTGAGTACCAAATGCCAACCAACACAATTAAGTCCTTTTAGAAATGAAATGCTGAGAGTTACCAGGACCCGCTCCAATGTCCCTTCAGATTCCACTCTCTAAAAACACACAGTGCCATCTGTTCTGGGCTCTTTTCAAAAGCTGCCTTAAGAAGGTTACCACCTTAAATTTTTGTTGTTGTTGTTGTTAATATTCAATTGCTTGAGAAACTAAAAAACAAAAATGCTGATTGCTGAATGCAGAAACAAACATTCTTTGTTCTGCATTGTCATGATCCCTCCATCACATTCAATTAGTCTCCTTACCCTGGGGAACAGATTCGGCCCACCTCGGGTCCAAGGCAGGGTAGTCATCCACTAGGTCCACGCTAATCTGGGTCACAGCTCTGTCTAGCTCAGAATCTGACTCCAAATCAGCATGAGAGGAAAACAGCTCGTCAGCCATCATCTGGGCATGGCCAAACTCCTTCCTGTAGTAAGATGGGAACACAGAAGTGCAATGGAGATAAAAACAATTTCAAACTCACAGCCAGGCATGGTGGTACATGCCTTTAATCCCAGCAGTGGCAGGGGCAGGCAGATCTCTAAGATTGAGGCCAGTCTGGTCTACATAGTAAATTCCAGACCAGCTGGGGCTGCAGGGAGATCCTGTTTCAAAAAGATAAAAAAGACCAAAAGAAGAAGAAGAAGAAAAAAAATCCATGTACAAGTTTTAGCCCACAGAACTGTTAACATTTATTTCATTAAAAGGCAGCTTCTAGGCCAGGCATGGTGACACACGCCTTTAATCCCAGCACTCAGGAGGCAGAGGCAGGTGGATCTCTGTGAGTTCAAGGCCAGCCTGGTCTACACAGTGAGTTCCAGGACAGCTGGGGCTACAGGGAGACCCTGTCTCAAAAAGACAGCTTCTGTGCAGTCATGAATTCATCAATACACTGAATATTTCTGGCACACCAGGCACTAGACAATGAATGGTCAACTCACTGAAATCAGCCCTGGGCTTCAGAAAGTCAGTGTTGGGAGTCAGGCTGCTAAACAATGATACATCAGTGGCAAGTACTAGGACAGGGCCCCTGTTCTGGATGCCATCAACTTGATGGGATCCAGAATTACCTTAAAGACAAATCTCTGGAAGTTTTCCCTAGTGGGAAGACCTACTATAACTGCCAGGCTGAAAAAAAAAAGTGAGAGCAAGACGAGTAAAGCCATGCACTATGATGCTTCTTGACTGTGGATGCAATGGGACCAGTCAATCTCCTCGTGCTACCATGCCTTGCCCCGACAACAGAATGATCCCTTAAACTCTAAGCCCTCCTTAAACTGTTTCTAATCTGGTAATTGGTCACAACAATGAGAAAAGTAACTAATAGAGCCATAGAGTACACAGAAGGACAACCAATCTATCAGAGGTTAAAGAAAATTCTTGAGAGGAGGAGGCCAAGGGGGCGAAAGAGAATGCAGTGTCAGCCACCCACAGAGCACAGGTCCTGAGTCCTTGCTGGTCAGCAAGGACACTGACTCAGATGCAAAGCATAGGCAGCCTAGGACGAGGAGCTTGGGAAAAAACTTCCAGAGCACAGACTGGAAGACAGTGAGTCCCTAAAAAAAAAAAAAAAACAACTCTTCTAAACTGGCCAAATCAGTTTAGAGAAGACAACCAGGTGCCAACAAGGCCAAGGGGACAAATGTGACCCACATTCAGAAGGGTTTTTAAACACAGAGCAAAGCACACACAGCCCTGTGCATCATGGTGTGGAATCTGCACATGACCCAAGGACCACAGGGAGCTGGTGTCACTCTAGTTATAATATGAAGTATGGCAGTTTAGACAAATCTGATGAGGGAGAGCTCTGGGAGTCTAGGGCACAGCTAGCTGTCTCTGAGACTACTCAGCCTGGGGTCCTCTTGCCGTTCCTGGTAATCATCTCCTTAAACACCTCAAGCTGCCTGCACTGAGTGGGCAGTACCCCACACTCATGTTCACCTAGTCTCAGAGTATACTTTTTTGTAAACAGTTGTCATATTCAGGATTAGTTGGGCCCTAAATCCAATGACTAGTGCCCTTACAAGGTCATGTGTTGAGCTGGGTGCAATGGTACATACCTGGGGCTGAGAGAGGAGGATCGCCAAGTTCCAGATCAGCCTGGGCTACACAATCTGTCTCAAAAGAAAACAGACAGCTGGGCATGGTGATACAAACCCTTAATTCTAGCACTGAGGAAGCAGAGGCAGGTGGATCTCTGTAAGACAGAGGCCAGTCTGGGCGACAGTGAGTTATAGGCCAGCTGGGGTAACAGGGAGACCCTGTTCCAAACAAACAAAAAAGAATGATGACAAGCACTGGGAGGAAACCAAGCAGCAGTGGAGACACAACAGGAACTGAAGCATCAGCAAGCCCAGCAGTGGCTGTGGCTGTCAGGAAAATAGCAAGGGGAGGCAGGAAGGCTCTTCCCAGAACCTCCAGGGGAAACATGGCCCCATGGACCCTGGGATCTCAGATGTGGGCTCCATAAGCCACAGAGTTTATGGTAATTTGTTTTGGTAGTCACAAGAAATCAAAATAATGACTACAGTGGCAAGCTGCATTATCATTCATGTACTATTAACAGAACTGTAACTAAAGAGAAACCTATGTAAAAAGAAAAAAAGTCTTTCCATTAAGACTGACCCACACAACAGAATGAGGTCATAAAGAACACTACATTCTATCTAGTGGCGCCCCCTCCCAGACAGGAGTCAGGAGTGCAAGCAGATCATTACCAATGCAATCAGACTGCCAGGGCTTAGACACCACTTCAGTGGGTGAGCAGCTGCCCCGTACCACTGAGTGGGATGATTGGACAGGACCTAAGAACTCGGCAAAAGAAGTAGTAAATTCTGAAAATTTGCTATTTCTTCAAAACCAAGATGTGCTATGCAAACTATTGATCCTTTACTCTTCTCAATCCCACCCAAAGGAGAAATAGTGTCAGAATCAGTAAGCAACATGACCAAAAGTCACACAAGCTCTGGAAAGCACAAGTCTGGGACATGGTCTTCCCAAGTGTGTATTCAAATGTGAACCAATTCTGCCTAGCAAGGAAATTACCCAATAGGCAGAAAATAAGCTGATGTTTACTCAGATGTGAACCTGAGCCCATGATGCACGCAGCCTGGGACTTGTTCTAGCTGAAGACACCAGCAGACTTCAGGCAGTCCTAAGGGTCCTAAGCATGCTCTGGTACCTCTGGAGCCCTGGTATTCTGCAAACAAGCCCAGGCAGCCTGTGAGACAGTAGAAGGGACAGGGCAGTATACAGTTAAATTCTAGGGGCTCTTCTCTACTGAGTCCGGGGTGGGGATGTCTCTGCACAGGAGATGATAACTTCCACCAAAAGTAAGGGAGCAGGAGGTGGCCCAGACAAAAAGGGCTGAAATGGCCCCCAAATGTGAATAGCCAGGCTGAAGCTCAAGGCCTTGACTCACTACAGGTTGTAGAACACTTGTACAAAATCTAACCAATTACAGGGTAAGTTTCTCCAAGTTCCCAAGATTTTGTATTTACATTTTTTAAGCAAAATAAAATTTAAAACCCAAAACAATATGAAAACTAAACAGATGATAGTTAAAAGTTTTATCTACTAATTTTGACCCTCAGGGACACTGGGCAATGTTTGGAGGTGACATGATTGTAACAAGTTGGGGTAAGATGCAGGCTTCTCATGGCAAGAGGCCAGGGTGCTGCTCAACAGCCTGTATACCATCAGACGCCCCCCTACAGGTTACCTGCCTCAAACATCAATATGACAACAAGAAAAGACCACAGGAAGCAGAGAGCTGTCCAGTCAAGGCCCTAGAAATGGAGGAGTACAGCCATGAGCAGCTAGCTTGGAATCTGGCTACTATGAGAGCCCAGCTGGGATCTGCCCAACTGTCACCTGACCAGATCTCTAACAGCCAAATTGCAGAATCTGAGCTTGGGGGAAGGATCACTAAGTTTTGTGGTAACTAAATCTCAACTAATCATCCAGGTCTGCTTTCATAACATCTGCTTTCATAACAACCACAGAACTCCTTCTGCAACTTCTTTGCATGGATATTGTACTAGAGACTTTGCCTGTTGTCTTCTGGACTTCCAGTTTTAACGGCCATTGCTTCCCATGGAGGCTATATTAGAGCAGATTCTCCTAGCCTAGCTGGGGCCTCCTGTGGCTGCCAGCCTCAGATAATCATGTGTGAAACCCCAGCACCCAGAAAAAGCTCCTCATGATGGCATACTCCTCCAACCTGCTCTCATCATTACCAACATGCAGCAAGCGCCAATAAAATGTGTCCCACAAATAAGCTGTGATTTTGAAAATGTGCTGTGCCTCTGGGCATGATGGTCACAGCTGTAATCCCACCAGGAGAGGCAAGACAGGTGGCCCAGCTTGGGTTACACAGCAAGACCTTGTATCAAAACAACAAAAATGTGTTGTACCTGCAGTACTGTAGAAAAGCAGCTTTAAGCAGTTTCGTCTTATCTTCGTGAGCTACAGTTTCATTCTTGGTTGTGGCCTCAAAAACCATACTCTGCAAAGAGACAAGCTACAGCTTAGAGGTCAAGGTTCCAGAATATGTGTGCTTGCTGCAGAAAGATTCTGTGACAACCAAACACCTAGAGTTGTTCACCAAATGGCCTGCCTGACCTTGTGGATGTGCTCACTTACATAAGCAGCAGACCACTTACCAAAGCCCTACAGGATCACGGCCAGCACGACTATCCCTATGCTCATCCCAATGTGCATTACTAAGCACATGGGCAATGATATGATTAAGCAGGATTTAGGAAAACTGAAAATAGAATAGCATAAGGTAGCCTCAGAAAGCTGGAGAGATGGCTCAGCAGTTAAGAGTACTTGCTGCTCTTGTAGAAGACCTGAGTTTGGTTCCCAGCAGCCACATCGGGTGGCTCACAACTGCCCATAATTCCAGCTCCAGGGCATCCAATGCTTCTGGCCTCCATGGGTACCTGTACTTACATGAATATACCCACACATGTACTCACACACAATTTTAAAAAAGCTTTACAACATGCAGCAGTATCACTATAGTTACATGATTACATGAGACGGCTCAGTGGTTAAGAGTACTTGCTGCTCTTTTGAGGCCCTGGGTTTGGTTCCCAGTATCCATATGGTGGCTCACAACTGTAACTCCAGTTCCAGAGGCTCCAATGCCCTCTTCTGGCCTCTGTAAGCACTGCTTGCACAGTGGTGCAAATACATACATGCAGACAAAATAAACATATTAAATAAAAATAAATAAAAATTTAAAAATATTTTATTAGTGTGAGTGTACTGCCTGCATTTATGTGAGTGCACTGTGTCATGTGATGCCATGGAGGTCAGAAGAGGGCAGCGGATTCCCCGAGAACTGGAGTTATGGATGGTTCATAGCCACCATGTGGGTGCTAGGAGTCAAACCTGGGTCCTCTGCAAGAGCAGTCAGCGTTTCCAACTGCTGAGCCATCTCTCCAGCCCCAAATAAAAATAAATATTTTTTTAAATATCAAGTTTATACAAAGGCCAGATGTTGTAGCAACATGTCTATAGCCTAGCAACTGGGGAGACAAGGCAGGAGGACTAACAGTTCAAGGCCAGCCTGAGCTACATAGCAGGAATCTGTTTCAAACAAACAAACAAACAAACAAACAAACAAACTGCCCAGTGTGGTGGTGCAAGTCTTTAGTCCAGAGGCAGGCAGATCTCTGTGCAATCTAGACCAGCCTGATCTACATAGCAAGTTCCAGGCCAGCTGGGGCTACAGGGAGACCCTGTAGAAACAAACAAACCAAAACGACGACAAAAATTTGTCTACATATTTCACATACTTTATGAAGGGAAAAAAAAATATCCCTAAATCCCTAAACAATATAGTTTTAAACCTCTGTAACAGAAAGGAAAAAAAAACAAAAAACAAAAACAAACCAAATTTATAATTTAAAGTACTTCAGGTTTCAAGATAAGAGAAAATTCATTTTTTTTTAAAACCTCATTACCTCAGGTAATGTTGGTAATGATTAGTTTTTTAAAACTCATCCCATGGAGCCAGTGAGATGACTCAGTGGATAAAGGCACTTGCTGGACAAGCCTGTCGACCTAAGTTTGATCCCCAGAAGCCATGGAAAAGGGGAAGAAGTGAATGTAGTTTACAAAGTCAACCTGTGACCCCCACAAGCATGGTGTGGCATACATACCCCACTTTTTCTTTTTTTTTGGTCTTTTTGAGACAGGGTCTCCCTGTAGCCCCAGCTGTCCTAGAACTCACTATGTAGACTAGGCTGGCCTTGAACTCACAGAGATCCGCCTGCCTCTGCCTCCCGAGTGCTAGGATCAAAGGCGTGCGCCACCATGCCCAGCTTCCCACATATTTTTTAAACCCCCCAAAACAAAACTTCATCCCAGAATAACAAGAAACAGCAGGACTGCCTGCATCCAGATCCTGTGTATCTTAACTACCATAGGCAGAGAGCCACAGGCCACTGAGGAAAAAGACAACCTGTAGCAGATCCTGCAAGCGTGGCTACCACAGAAAGGAGACACAGACCAGAGCCACACTATGACAGGCAGACTTCCATTCATGGGTAGGGACAGGTCCTGAGGGGCTGCACTTGCAAGAGAAGTTTCAGAATAAGCTGGACCAAAATGAAGCTTTCTGAGTGACCACGGAAGAGCTATGCTAAATACCTTCCAGAGCTGATAGAGGACGTGGGGCATTCAATTCAGGAAATAGAAAATGATGCTGCTACTAATCCAAGAATCACACAGAGTCGTACAATGTGGGAAATGTCATCAGTGCACCCCCAGGCTCATGACCCCAAATCAATATTCATCCTGCCAACCTACTACTAGGGATGGTAAAGGAGAGGAAGAACTATGAGCTATTTCAGCTCTCATCTTCAACACTGGTGACAAGGGAGACAAGCAACACACACGCACTTTTCTCAGAGATGCAGATGAAAGAGCTGAGAATGAACAAAAGACCTAAAAGTAGCTACTCTAGGAGACAGGACCAATGAGAAGAAGGAGACAAAACAACTGTTTTCATCCTGAGCCTTCTAAACTGCCTGACTTTTCTGGCATGAAATGTTCCAATAAAAATAAATGTTAAGCGATCTTATGGACCACCTTACCTCATTACCCTGCCCACCAACCGAAGAGGCTAAGGACTCTTCCAGGTCTTCAGCTAATAGGGACACACTTTCCCTTGGAGTGACCGACACCAGACCACTGTTCCTAGAGAAGAGGATGGGAATACCACCACAGGAGCCAGCACCCAGAATGCCATCTCCTAAGAGAGAACAAACACATAGATTGCACAGAATACTTCCTGAAACCCAACACCACCTTTCCTCCTTTATGACATTACCCCTATTTTTTTTTTATAATGCTGCTGCACAAATTGTTACATTCTTTGAGGAGATGGAGTCTTGCTATGCTGCCCAGTCTAGTCTCAAACTCACAGGCTTATACCATCATCTTGCCTTAGCCTCCAAAGTATATGCTTGTATATACTTCAGGATGTACACTATGCTTTGGCCTCATCTTTTAAATTCCAGAATCAAATGTCAAGAGCCTGTTGCCAGGCAAAGAAGTATACTGCCTTTCCAGTTTAAAGACAATAAAAAATGGTCTGGAGAGAGGGCTCAGTGGTGAAGAGCACTTGTTGCTTTTCCAGAAGACCTAAGTTTAGTTCTCAGTACCCATAAGGGGAGCTCCACAAGTGCCTATGACTCCAGTTCCAGGGAATCAGACCACCTTCTGGCCTCTACGGTATCTACATGTACATGTACATGTACATGCACATATGCGCACATACACACATACATACGTAAAGCCTCCCACCCCAGTTCTTTTTCTGCAAAACTCAGAATGGTAGCCTTTCCACCCTGTTTTCTAGCTTCCTGCCTGACTGCCTTTACCAATCAGGCTAACCCAGACAATAGTCAGCTTACTCTGTGCTTTAAGAACAGCCTACCTACCAGTCCCCCCTTCCTTGAGGGCCCTAAGCCAGACCACCACTCAGACTCCAGCTGTGGCTTTGCCCCAAAAGTCCTAATAGGTAAATACCCTGGCCAGAGTATTTGCTGGTCTGGTCTGTACTGCAGACCAGATCCCCAGGATTCTTCTTGCCAGTTGAGCAAACTAGTTCAAAGAATGTCAACTCAGAGTATAAGTCATCTCAGTGCTGGTTCTTTGCTTTTTGGTATCAACTGGAAAAAAAAAAGTTACTAATTTTGCCTGCAAATATAAAGGTTCTAGAATTCTTCCACCCTATAGTTGTCAGCCTGGCTGTGAATTCAGTTGCTGCAAACAGTATTAATGTTTTTCAGTACAACTGGCAGGTAGTAATCCTGAAGCACAATGAAGAGAAAAAGAACAGAAACTATCAAGAATGGCTAATGAGCTGGCCAATTATGGCTCTAAAGCAGCTGCTATACCTTGTGTATCAAAGACAATTTTCTCCTGAGGAAGAGAGAAATTCCCAGTCCCTGTGGAGCACACGAAGACAGCGTTCTCCATATATAGATAGGCCATCTGGTTTGAAAAGTTTGGGACCATCAACCGACATGTAATCAGGTCTTCAGACTGAAAAGTAAATTTAAGAATTAGACAAAAATATATGTTTGTTTTATAACTGTATATTTGACACCCTCTCATAAAAACGTTCAAAAAATTTTTCACCAATTATCTTTGTGAAATCTATTTGCTACAAACACTGCAATAGCCTCAACATTCATGTTCCTCCAAAATTTTACAGTGACTGTGTTATGCAGGTGGGGTCTCTGGGAAGGATTAGGTCACCAGGGCTCTGCTGGGTGGGTCTGTTCACCTCTTCCACCACGTGAGGACACCAGTAAGAAAGTGAGCATCGAATGTGCTGGCACCTTGATCTTAGACTTCCAACCCCCAGCACTTTATACAGCTTATAAATTATTATACCTCAGATAGTTTGCTGTAACAGCCCAAATGGACTGAGACACTTGCAGAAATTATTGGTGAGTTGCAATTGGTAAAATCTGAAAATACTTCCATGCCAGTGGTGGTGTATGCCTTTAATCCCAGCACTCAGGAGCCAGAGGCAGGCAGAGCTCTGAGTTCAAGGCTAACCTGGTCTACATAATGAATTCCAGGCCAGCTGGGGCTACAGGGAGACCCTGTCTCAAAAAGACAAAAAAAAAAAAAAAAAAAAAAAAAAAAAAAAAAACTTTTAAATTATGTGTATGTGTGTATTTGTGTGAGTTTGTGCATGTGAGTACAGGTGCCCATAGAGGACAGATGAAGAAGTAATTTTTTAAAGATTGCATTAAGGGGCTAAAGAGATGGCTCAGAGGTTAAGAACACTGGCTGTTCTTGCAGAAGACCAGGGTTCGAATCCTAGCACCCACATGGCAGCTAACAACTATCTGTAACTCCAGTTCCAGGGGATCCAACAGCCTCTTCTGTTCTCTGAGGGCACTGCACGACATGGGTGCACTTACCTAGATGCAGGCAATACACACATACACATAAAATAAAAAATTAAAAAAAAAATAACAAAAAAACACATTGCATTAAAGTGGGACTATAGGGTATTTTTTCATTCTTGAACTGTTTTCTCTATACTAATGTACTTTCTGAAAAAAAAATTTCTTTTGGTCTTTTTGAGACAGGGTCTCCCTATAGCCTCAGCTGTCCTGGAACAATGTGGACCAGGCTGGCCTTGAACTCACAGAGATCCATCTGCCTCTGCCTCCCAAGTGCTGGGATTAAGGGTGTGCACTACCACGCCCAGCCTGAAATTTTTTTTTTAATATTTTGTTATTTTTATTTTATGTGTATGTGTATATTGCCTGCATGTGAGTGCACCTGTGTCGTGAAATGCTGCAGAGGTAAGAGGACTTCAGATTCCCCTGGAACTGGAGTTAAGGATGGTTCGTAGCCACCATATGGGTGCTGGGAATCGAACCTGGGTCCTCTGCAAGAGCAGTCAGTGCTCTTAACCGCTGACCCATCTCTCCAGCCCCTCTGAAATGTTTTTAGTAACACCAAACATGATTTCCAATTACATAAAGTCACAACAAATGATAAGGCTTATTCCTGTTAGAAATAAAACAGAAGATTTTATGGGATTCAGCTAAATAAATCATGTTAAGATCTGGAATCCCAGCACTCAGGAGGCAGAGGCAGGCGAATCTCTGTCAGTTCAAGGCCAGCCCGGTCTACATAGTGAGTTCCAGGACAGCTGGGCTACAGAAAAACCTTTTCCCAAAAAAACCAAAAAAAAAAAAAAAAAAAATTTAGGAAATGGAGAGATGCATCAGTGCTTAGGACCATGTCCTTGCCTTACATAGGACACCAGAGTTTGATTCCAAGTACCAACATTGGGCAGCTCACCCACCTATAACTCCAAGACTGGAAGCTCTAATGCCTCTGGCCTCTGCAGACACCAACATTCACACATGCATACACATAGTTAAAATAAACAATCAGGGCTGGAGAGATGACACAGCAGTTAAGAGCACTGGCTGTTCTTGCAAAGGACCCAGGTTTGGTTCCCAGCACCCATATGATGGCTAACAACTGTCATCTATAACTCCATTTGACACTCTCTTCTCACTTCCATGGGCAGTATGTGACAGGTGCACTTACATACTGCAGGCAATACACTCATATACATAAAATGAAAATAATAAAAGCCAGGTATGGTGGTGTACACCTTTAATCCCAGCACTTTGGAAGCAGAGGCTAGCAGATCTCTGTGAGTTCAAGGCAAGCCTGGTCTACATAGTGAGTTCCAGGCCAGCTGGGGCTAACAGGGAGATCCTGCCTCAAAAAGACGAAAATAATAATAATAAATAAAAAGTAAAATAAAATAAATAATAAGAGCCAGGCATGGTGGCACACATCTTTAATCCCAGCACTCAGGAAGTAGAAGCAGACAGATCTCTGTGAGGTCAGCCTGGTTTACATAGCAAGTTGCAAGCTAGCCAGGACTATGCAGTAAGACCCTGGATTGAAAAAGAAAAAAAAAAACCCAACACTTGAAGAGGTAGCTCAGAAGTTGAGCCACTTCTAACCTCTCTTGCAGAGGACTTTGGGTTTGATTTGCAGTACCCACATGGCAGCTCACAACCATCTAAAACTCCAGTTCTAGGAAATCTGACACCTTCTGCCCTCTGTGGGCACTGCACATACTTGGTGCACATACACACAAACCACTCATACACGTAAAAAACAAACAAATCTTAAAAAAGACTTAACAGAATTAGATCCTGTGTAAGGTTACCTGCCTCACAGATGTCACACCTTTCCCTTGTGAGCATCTAGACAATGTGGGGGTTTCTTTTTTTGTTTGCTTTTGTTATGGGTCTCAGTATATAGCCCTGACTGGCCTGGAACTCACTATGGAGACCAGACTGACTTCAAATTCAGAGATTCTCCTGTCTCCACCTCCCAAGTGCTAGGATTAATTAAAGGCATTTATAACTACACCCAACTTAGAAAATGTGTTTAATTGCTGTTTATAAGTTCAACATTCTTCTTGGGGCTTACAGGAACACTACAGAATACCCAAAATCCTCTATGCACATGGGATTTTCCTGTATAAAGGCCTCAAATTTAACTCCTGGAAGGCAGGATGGTACACACCTGCAATCCCAGCAACCTGAAAGGCAGAGACAGATGGATCTTGACTAGGTAGTCAGACTAGGCTACAGAAAGTAACTCTGTCTCAAATACAAAACACAAGAAAAAAAGCCAAACCCCAGTATTTACCATATCTCATCACCACCGTCCTTTCTATTCAATAATGAAAAGCTACAGAAGAGACAGATGCTCCTGGCTGCCTCCATCCTCACCTGTCTTAGTTCTGGCCAGCCCAGAGAATGAGTGAGATGAAAAAAATAAAAAACAGAAGCAATGTCTGAAACTATTTCCAAGCCCTGCAGATCAATCTCCAAGACTGTACAGCAGTTGTAAAAGCACTTAATACCTGGTGGTCTCCTTCCTTGTGGCTTACCTGGAAAGGTGGGTTATACTGAATGACTTCCACAGTGACTGTGTCTGACATCTGACTGCCATTGTCTTCCACTGTTATCAGAGAGTAATAGATGAGGCAGGGACTATCTCCTGGGTGCCATGCTGCTGCCAAAACCAGAAGCCCATCACTAGACAAGGAAAGAGAAAGTCTGCAGGTCTCTTTGTAAACAGCTTGGCAGGTTCTTACAAAATTAAACATGCTTATTATATCTACTAGAATCCCATGCCTGGACACTTACGCAAGGGAGAAAAAAAATATTCTCAGGAATACCTATGTGCAAATATTTATACTTTTATTAGGCTTTATTACAGTGGCCTACCCCGAGAACCCAATGTCCCAATGTCTTTCAACTGTCATTCTGAACATGACAAAACTTTGAGAACAGAAAACAAATGAATGACTGCCAGGAGCACAAAGGAAATCCAATGAAGGGTGATGGGACACCCCATTTCCCTACCTGTGGTACTGAGGTTCAAACTGTCTCATGCACATAGGGAGTGCTCTAGCACTATGAAACACCCCCAGCCTTGTTCTGTATCATGACTACAGTTAATCTATATGTTTATGAAGACTCAAAATATTAAACCTGGGCATGAAGGCACACACCTGTAATCTTATCACTTGGAATATGGAGGCAGAAGTACCTGAAGTTGAAGGTCAGCTTGGGCTATGTAAACCTGTCTCAAAATAACCCTCACAGAACTATATACCAGAACAGACCAGTATTATAGTACTTAAATTATGGCTCAATCAACTTGACTTTTGTTTGGTTTTTTTGAGACAAGGTTTTCCTATAGCCCCTGCTGGCCAAGAATTTGCTATCTAGACCAGGTTGGCCTCAATCTCACAGAGATCCACCTGCTTCTGCCTCCCAAGTGCTGGGATTAAAAGTGTGCACCATGACCCCCAGCCAAGCTTTTTTTTTTTTTTTAAGAAAAAGGATCAAGCTGTGTGTGGTGGCGCAAGTCTTTAATCCCAGCACTTAAGAGGCAGAGGCAGGCCTGTCTCTCTGTGAGTTCGAGGCCAGTCTGGTCTACATAGTGAGTTCCAGGCAAGCTGGGGCTACTAGGAGACCCTGTCTCAAAAAAAAAAAAAAAAAAAAAAATAAATAAAAAAGAAAGAAAGAAAGAAAGAAAGAAAGAAAGAGGATCAATAAATATATTACCAAAATCTAGGAAATTAGCACAGTTCAGCCCTCAAGTCAAGTAGATCCAGGTCAAGCTCTAATACTGGGAAGTTAAACACCCCTGTTCATTTAGCATCTGAGGTGGTTGGTGCCCTAGTTATTTTGGGCTGTATAGCCTGAGCCTGAAACACTCATCGAAAGCCCTTCAAAGTAAGCTGTAGAGAACTGATTAGGTTGTACTCTTTACAACTTCTTTGGTTCAGAGAAAAAAAAAAATTATTTTCAGTTTTAACCATCAGCTATAGAAATTCCAAGCTGCTGTTCTATAGAAAACCCATTTCTGCTTGTTAAAGCTTATATATTGTTTTTTTGTTTTGGTCTTTTTGAGACAGGGTTTCCCTGTAGCTCCAGCTGTCCTGGAACTCACTATATAGACCAGGCTGGCCTTGAACTCACAGAGATCCGCCTGCCTCTGCCTCCCAGGCGCTGGGGTTAAAAGCGTGTGCCACCACATATGTTGTTTTTTATCTAAGCTGTTGCCACAATAAAAATCAATATGAATTCATCCAAGCTAACAGTATTAGCAACCTTCATTCAAGGCTCAGAAACAGTATGGGTTAACAAGCACCTTCTATGAGCAGCCACTCCTAGGGAATTGAGGGACGGCCCAAGCTATTCAGGCAACCCAACTGACTCTTACTGCCATCCTTCAGTTCTCCCCAGGCCAACCCTGTTGCTGTCTTTCAGACCCTCGAAAGGAATTGAGGAAGTCTGGCTCAAACTTGCAACACACTGGTAGTATGCCAATATTACCAATGAGGTTTCAGGGGACAACACCATCAGTGTCCTCCCTATACCAAGCATGTGGCACAGTAGGCATGCCTACAGCAGGGTTATAAGGAAGGTTAATGAAGAGCATAGCATTATGCTACCAAGTGTGGAGGCTCATCTAACAAGGTCCTTAAGAAATGGTTCTGGGGGGCTGGAGAGACGGCTCAGCACTGGTTGTAGCTCGGCATGGTGGTACACACCATTAATCCCCACACTTGGAAGGCAGAGGCAGGCGGACCTTTTCGAGATTGAGGCCAACCTGGTCTACATAGCAAGTCCCACACCAGCTGGGGCTACAGGAAGACCCTGTCTCAAGAAAAACAAATAAAAGAGCACTGGCTGCTCTTACAGACCTGGGTTCAGTTCCCAACACCCACATGGCAGCTAATAACCAACTATAAACTCCAGTTCCTGGGGATCTAATGCCCTCTCTGGCCTTCATGGGCATTTATGACATGGTACATTTATATACATGCAGCCATACACATAAAGTATAAATTGATTGGGGCTGGAGAGATGACTTAGGGGTTAAGAACACTGGTTGTTCTTGCAAAAGACCCAGGTTTGAATCCCAGCATCCACATGGCAGCTAACAACTGTCCGTAACTCCAGTCCCAGGGGATCCGACAACCTCTTCTGACCTCCTCGGGCATTACACGACACAGACACACTTACCTACATGCAGGCAATACAGACATACACATAAAATAAAAATAATAAAAATTAAAAAAATAAAAATAAAAATATGGAGCTGGAGAGATGACTTGTTAAGAGTGCCTGCTTCTTGGCCGGGAGTGGTGGTGCACACCTTTAATCCCAGCACTCGGGAGGCAGAGGCAGGCAGATAGCAGATAGTTCAAGGCCAGCCTGATCTATTTAATAAGTTCCAGACCAGCTGGGGTTACACACACACACACACACACACACACACACACACACACAGAGGCAAATAAGAAATAAATCTTAGGCCAGGTGTGGTGGTTTAATACCAGCACTTGGGAGGCAGGGGCAGGCGGATCTCTGAGTTCAAGGCCAGCCTGGTCTACATAGTGAGTTCCAGGACAGTTGGGGCTATAGGGAGGCCCTGTCTCAAAAAGACAAAAATAGAAAATAAAATAAAATAATTTTACCATAGAGCTCAATGAAAATGTTCTGTAGGCAAATAATCATAATTTTTCAGCTTAGTAAAAAGTTGACAAACAGGCTATATAGGAATTTACAAGTTAATAAATTTAAGACTAAAAAATTTAAGCCAGGCACATCTATAATCCTAGCACTCAAGGGGCTGAATAAAAGAATCACAAGTTTGAAGCTAACCTGGACTACAGAGTAAGACTATCTCAAAATAAAACTAAAGAATTCTAAGTTTATATCTAAGATGAAAAAAGATGGGCTTTGTGAGTAATAAACCATTAAAGAACTCACAAACCTTCCCTGAACATGTAAGCCCACATTATGGGGTGCCCAAATGGGCAAGAAATCAATGATGGTCAATGATGAGAGGACAGGCTGTTCTAACACAGAAGAAACCTCCCTGGGCAAATTTCCCCACTCACTTCAATCAAGAGATCCTGGGGATCTGTAAGCAGTCATCCAGAAGACAGACAAGTGTGTTTCCCAAGCCTCTATGGACCCCTTCACAAGATGATACAGAGGAACAGAAGCCCAGGGCAGCAACTACTAACTCTGTACTGTTCCTCTTTCTCAACCTGAAAAGGGCTGCCAAGCCCACAGTGGGTTAGATCTTAAGTTTCCAAAAGTCAGATAAAGATAAATGAAAACAGATAAATGCTATTTACTCAAAACGCCTGTAGAAATTAAGGAATTATTATTTTACCTACTTGGTAGCTTTTACAAGGGCTTTCAGAGACTGTTAGCGAACATACTAATAGTTTCAATAGTACAAGGGAAAAAAACACATCAGGGTGACAACTGCAGCATCCCTCAATGGAGCAAAGAGAATGGCTGTGCTATACCAAAACCAAAACAGAGTGAACGTGACTCTGAAACACATGGAAAGTCTTCAACTTCATTTGAGAAAGGATCTTGCTATGTAGCCCAGGCCAGCTTGGAACCCATAATCCTCCTGCTTTACCTTTCATGAGTGCTGAGACCATAGGGGAACTGCCAGACCCTGTTGTAGAACTGCTGCTAAGAGGAAACTCACTCTGAGCATAAAACAAAACTGAGTCTGGTTTGTACTTGCAGCCTGACTGCATTCTTCCCTGTTCAGCTTAGCCATAGACTGTGGGCCATGACAGCTCTGTGACAGCCATGAGAACCTGATATCTCCGTGGACAGCAGACAGACCACGTTCAGGGCTCCCTCAGCAACAGAAAGGATGGTCTTAACATCATCTAAAGATAGAATGAGGACAGAGTTGTGCAAGCCAAGAAGTTGTGGCTTGAACGGGGACAGGAACACCATTGAAAACTGAGAAATTCTTCAATTTCCCACACAAATCAGCATCACAAACAGCAAGAGTATGTAGAGGCTTAGCAGACAGAGTGGGAAGAGCAGTACAGAAGAGCAGGCAGCAGGACCTTTATCACCCACCAGATCACCACCCTGTTATTCAATTTTTTTAGGACAAGTTAATTGCTTACCAGTTTTGCTTCAAGTCCAAATATCTAATGTTTACCCCTTCTTTAATAGCTTCATAGTTACTTTCAGATCCCTAAATGGAAATACCAAAGAGTAAGTTCCCAGTAATTACCATGCTTTTCTTTCCACCCTGTGTTCCAGCACCCTGTGAGGTGCTACATTGATGAGCAATGTACATTTAAAAGTCAGCATGTTGCAGCTGAGCATGGTGGCTCATGCCTTCAATCCCAGCACTCAGAGGCAGAGGTAGGAGGATCTCTATGAGTTCAAGGCCAGCCTGGTCTACATAGTGAGCCCAGGCCAGCTGGGCCTACAGGGAGACCCTGTCTCAAAAAAGACAAAAAAAAAAAAA
>NW_008348657.1:511655-531514 GCF_000622305.1 Nannospalax galili
CAACCCTACCAAAAAAAAAAAAAAAAAAAAAAAAAAAAGTCAGCATGTTGTGCTGGGCATGGTGGTGCAGGCCTTTAATCCCAGCACTGGGTAGGCAGAGGCAGGTAGATCTCTGTGAGTTCAAGGCCAGCCTGGTCTACATAGTGAGTTCCAAGACAGATGGGACTACAAGAAGACCCTGTCTCAAAAAGACCGAAAAAAAAAAGTTGGGCATGATGGCACATAACTATAATCCTAGCACAAGGGTGGTGGAGGATCAGGAGTTCAAGGTCAGCCTCTGCTACATGGTGAGTTTGAGGCTGGTCTGGGCTGACATGAGACTCTGTCTTAAACCCTGTCACTCCAATTTAGCAAGTAAATTGGTGAGTTCCAGTAGTGGCACGGATTGAATACCCCATTTATGCTTATCTGATGCTTATATTGCTTTTACATGGAAATGTGTTCAAATAATCAAGGCAGATGGGCAAGGTATGGTAATATTTGCCTGCAGTCTCAGCATTCAGGAGGCTGAAACAGAAGAACTTAACAGTTCATGGCCAGCCTGGGGTACAGAGTGAGGCTCTATCTCAAAGCAAACAAAAAACAAGGAAGAAATGAACACCATCCATCACACACCATAAACACAAGCCAGAGAGGGCAGTTACTCTTCCTCACCCAAATAGCATCAGAAATGCTCTCCTTCAAGGCTCTGTGCATATCCCAACTGTAAGCTTGCTTTTCTGAAGAATCATCCAGTTCCCATTTACTGATGTTTGAACTTGTCAGGGTGTAGAAGCTCGACCTTCCTCTGTCCCAGAGAACACTGGTCAGCTGTGCAGAGAGAAGGGGTCATGGTAAGACTGAATTCAACTTTACATGCTCTAAGGTTCTCTATAATTCCTCCACAGGCTCCACTGGAAAGAGTAACTGAAAAGGACCTTGAAATCAGGCTGAATCTCCACAGGAAGAGCAGAGCAGGAAGATGAGAACATTACAGGGTCCTCAGATAACCAGTGTTTTGTTAAACTGGGAAAAAATTTAAAACTTTCTAAAAGAAACCCCAGTAGACTCTTGAGCCTGAGTCTGTAAACGTATGAGCCAGTGAGATACTGCCCATGCTCTGAGTCCAGAGCTGTGATGAAGGGAGCCTGGCTGGGGATGACACTTTACACCACACCTGGGATTATTTGTCTCAGTGAACCCTTCTGTATGAAGCAGGCATTTTCAAGCTGAGTATGTGTTTTTTAGTTAAACCCTGTCTGTCTCCATTTCTCTGGTGATAAGAGTAGGTCCTGGCCTGTGAACCAGAATGCAAACCAGGATCTGATGAGAGAAAGGAGGATGGGAATACAACCAGAAGCAGTTAGGGAGCCACTGACAGGACAAAGGAGAAAGTAGGTTTGGGGGGTATCACCATGGTTTGAAATCTGGATCACTAAGAAAAAGGACAGTGCCACGAACAGAAACAGACACATCAAAAAAAAGACAGCGTTTGTAGGTCAAATGTGGTCAAAAGGAAGGGGAGAAGGAATATGATAAATCTGTTTCTAAGCATGTTAAGTTTTAGGTTCAAGGGGTTGGGGATTTAGCTCAGTGGTAGAGCGCTTGCCTAACAAGCGCAAGGCCCTGGGTTCAGTCATCAGCTCTGAAAAAAAAAAAAAAAAGTTTTAGGTTCAAAGAACATTCAAGGGAACAGGTTACAACAGCCACCTGAGGTGACACACAAGCAGTGTAGTGAGAAGCTGAGCTTCAGACTCAAGCCTGGGTATAACAGGTGACAGCTCAGTAGCTTATCACCCACTCTCCAAAGACCTCTCCTCAGCAGCACAACACAAGAAAAGGCTCTGCTTTAAAGAGAACAATCCAGAGAAGCTGGCAGACCTCAGTCCACAGTCTTCCTTTCTCACAAGCCAACCAGCAGGGCTAGGTGTGAGTATCCACACAGAACTGAAGATGTGGGAAAAGAAACACTTCAGGTCAAATCTAAAAAGCCAAATTCAGTATTAAAAAACATACTCAAAAATTTTTACAATACTTTTAATTCGTATGAAAGCAATACCACCTTCATTGGAAACTTTCAACTTACTGTAAACATAAACTTACCATGAGGTCACTAGTAGGAGACAAAATGCCAAAAAGGGAAGAAACTTTCCGGCCAATCCCTGAGAGCATGCCTTGCCCTTGAGGTAGGACATGTTGGTGAATCTTCCCTGAGCTTTCAGGAATCAATCGAATCAGCTGGCTTCCCATGGAGGACAAGATGAAACTTCCTCCCTATGAATAAATACCATGAGATTAGCAAAGAATGCATCTAACCCCAGGACAAAGAGCTAGCAAAAACGTTTGTTATAGGGGCTGAAAAGAAAGCTCAGCCATTAAGAGCAATGGGTGTTCTTGCAGAGGATCTGGGTTTGGTTCCCGGCACCCACATGACAGCAAACACCTGTCCATAACTCCAGTTCCAGGGGATCCGATGCCCTCTTCTGACATCCTTGGGCATTGCACTTATATATATATATGCAGGCAAAACAATACACATAAAATAAAAATAAATAAAATAGTAAAAGTTTTTTAAAATGTTTGATACAAAGCCTGGTGTGGTGATACATGCCTGAGAGCCCAGAACTCAGGAGGCTGAGGCAGACAGATCACAATCCTGAGGCCAGCCTGGGCTACAGAGTGAAGCTGTCTCAATTAAAAAAAAAAAAAAAATTGACAAGAAACATCCCTACCTTAAACACACCTGAAAAAGGCGCATAGTTTATTAAAATAGTTTACCTGAAATCTATTCATTCTATAATACAATGAAAAACTTTTTACTCTCTTTGGTGTTTTGAGACAGGGTCTCCCTATAACCTCAGCTGGCCTCAATCTCACTGAGATCCACCTGCCTGTCTCCCAGTGCTGGGATTAAAGGTGTATGCCACCTTGCCCAGTCGAAGGAACACTCTTATAGCAAGTTCATTAAAAAAATCTGACTTCTGCCAGGGGTGGCAGCACACACCTTTAATCACAGCACTCAGGAGGCAGAGGCAGGTGGATCTCTGTGAGTTTAAGACCACTCTGGTCTACATAGTGAGTTCCAGGCCAGCTGGGGCTACAGGGAGACCCTGCCTCAAAAAGACAGAAAAAAAAAAATCTGACATCTAAATTATGGGTTTACCATGTATAGGTTCAACGAATCACGTTCTCAGATTTCTTTTTCTTTAAGACAGTCTCATGCATCCCAGGCTGGCTTGAACTCACTATGTAGCAAAAGATGACATAGAACTTCTGATCTCTATCTCCTGAGTGCTGGGATCACAGGTAAGTGCTACCATGCTAAATTTATGCAGTGCTGGGGACAGAACCCAGGCCATGTACATGCAAGGTAAGTACTCTACCAACTGAGCTGCCCCAGATTTCTTGATACCCCTGCAGAAGAGTCACCAGCAAGCACTCTACCCACTGAGTTACATTCTAGCTCCAGATTTCTTTGATAACTGCAGAGATGCCAGCAATCACTCGACCCATTGGGCTACATCCCCAGTCCCAGATTTCTTTGATAACTCTGCAAAGGAGATGCCAGCCAGCACTGTACCAGTGTCTAAGAGTTTTTAATAGCCACTCTTACAAAGAGAGGTGTGCTTAAGGGTAATGAGCCAGCATCCCACTGTCCTCATGAAGGACTTCCTATGGTGCAGCCATTACCACAATAACCCTTACCTTCTTCACTTCCTTGTCTCTTTTTCATGCCTCTCAGGCCCCCATAGCTGTTTAGAACCCAGCTTAAAACTTCTTGTCAGTTCATGCCACAGCTCTTCCCACACATACCTGCACCGCTACCAGGAAACTGCACATCTTCTCACCTCCCAAATCCACTCTTGTCTCCAAGTAGATGTCCTCCCTGGCAAGGCTGGGCCAATAGCGGATGGACCCCTCTTTGGTGGCAACCATGACAGCAACAGCCTTGAAGCAAAACCACAATCATTAACAACAAAAGAAGGCCTCAAAACTGAATGCCTATGACACTGATGAAGTCAATTAAGAATTCTTTGCTTTTAAGATTACTCAACAGTAAAACTGCCTCTGCTTTCTGTTCAGGTCTGTGAATTTTAACATGTGCAGACTGGTACAACCACCCATAGTAAAGATACAGAACAGTTCTGACACCCCAAACCTCCTAGTGCTGTCCCTTGATAATCATGCCTTCCCTGTCTTACCCTGTCAACTAGTCTAGACCACTGTAGCTATGGCTCTTTGAGAATGTCAGACAGCACAGACTACAGTCCCACCTTTACCCCTCCTTCAGCTTGCCCTCAATTCACTGAGGTCACTGCATGCACCTGTGATGGGTGTTGTTTGCTGCAATGTTCTCAGCACTGGCACCACAAAGAAATCTGCTAGAACACAGGTGATTATATTGTGTTACAGAGGTCAGGGATCCATAAGAGAAAAAAGCTCTTAAAGGAGAGGAATGGAGAAATATACTACATGTGATCTGAATGCTGAGGGTGGAAGGGTTCAAGTGGGGATGGGGTATAGTGAACCAAAACTAAATAGGTATGAAGATGCCATAAGGAAACCTGCTGCTTTATAAACAAATTTAAAATAAAATAGAATAAAATAGAAAATCCTCAATTGTCTCAGACAAATGGCCAGGATTGAACTGTTGAGTCGCAGGGCACATGTATCCTCACTTTATAACAAGTGTGTAGGAACAAGTATGTGCATTGCTCTTCATCCCAACGACAGTATGAGTTCCAGTCACTCCATACCCTGATGACACTCTATGCAGTGGTACTTTTCAGGTATTTTGTCTGCACTTTCTTTTAATTTTTATGTATGAGTGTTTTGCCTGCATGTATATAAGTGCACCTGTGTCATGCAATGCCTGTGCAGACTACAAGAGGGTGTCAGATTCCTGGAACAAGAGTTACAGATGGTTGTTAGCAGCCACATGGGTGCTAGGAACTGAACCCACATCCTCTGAAAGAGCCGTCAGTGCTCCTAACAACTGAGCCATCTGTCCAGCCCTTTGTTTGCACTTTCTAACAACTGATGACATTGACCGTCTCATGCTCATCTGCCACGTTCACCCTCTTTGGTGAACTATTTAAGACCTAGCCTTGTTTTCAAACTGGATTGTCTGCTTCCTCACCAAACTTTGCCAGCTTTTTATATTCTGGGTATAAATCCTTGGCTGAATATGGATCTATAAGTATTTCCTCAGTTAGTATCATGTCACTTTATTTTCCTGTCTTAGACAAGGTTTTTAATTTTAATCTTATTTTAATGTTAATTTCATTTACTTTTCCTTAGGGAGCATAATTTGGTGATTTCCAAAAACTCTATCAACCTCAGCCCATGATGATTTTTTTTCTATTTTCCCTAAAAATTTTGCAGTTTTATGTTTTTTATTTTGATTTATAATCCATTTTGAGTTCCATCTTTGTATAGGTATGTGGGAAAATACATTTTTTTTTTTTGGTCTTTTTGAGACAGGGTCTTCCTGTAGCCCCAGCTGTCCTGGAACTATGTAGACCAGGCTGGCCTTGAACTAACAGAGATCCACCTGCCTCTGCCTCCCAAGTGCTGGGATTAAAAGCGTGTACCACCACGCCCGGCTAAAAATAGATTCTTTAAATATCTTTTATTTATTATTATTATTATTATTATTATTATATTATTTTTGGTCTTCTTTTGAGATAGGGTCTCTCAGTAGCCCCAGCTGGCCTGGAACTCACTATGTAGAGCAGGCTTCCCTTGAACTCACAGAGATACACCTGCCTATGCCTCCTGAGTGCTGGGATTAAAGGCGTGTGCCACCACTCCTGGCTTATTTTTATGTGCATGAGTGTTTGTCTGCATGTATGTAAGTACACTGCATGCATGCAATGTATGTAGAGGCCAGAAAAGTGCATTGAATCCCCTAGAACTGGAGTTGTTGACAGTTGTTAGCTGCCATGTGGGTGCTGGGAACCAAACCCTGATCCTCTGCAAGAGCAGTCAGTGCTCTTAACCACTGAGTCACTCTCCAGCCCCCTCATCAGCTTTTAAGTCACCTACCTGAACAGAATGTGCTTCACCTGAAGTTGTGGTGTAAGAGAGTGCCACCAGGTCAGCACTCCAATGGAAATCACTAGGTGGCAGCTGGAGCTCTTTGCAGACAGACAGCTGTAGGACAAACCCCAAAGAGAAGCTTTCACATTCAATGCAATTTGTTCATTCTGACATCTCTTATTTCCTTTGCATATTTTATATGCTGGGAATACTATTTTGTAATATCGTTTCTTTTCACAGCTCTTTTTGATCAGGCTTTCAGGAACTTTTCAGCAAAGTATCTTAAGAGATATAAAGTCAGGAAAACGTAAAGTGATCTGTGTGTTCTTCCCAGGCCAAGGACTCCACTGGTTAGGGGATACCTACATAACTTTCCAAGGCTGGCTATAGTATATGTGACAAGTGAAATTCCACAGCCAAGGAGAAATTACACATGTTGCCTTGAAACTATTTCTTAGGCTTGCAGACAGACATCTAGAACCCTTTGCAAATTTAGTAGAACCCCACCCCCACCCCTCCTCACTGCTACTTTCTAACTAGATCATCTTTTCTAGACAGTGTGGGAGCACCAAGAAGGTTAGTGGACACCAAGAATTAGGGAGGCCGTGCCTGAAGAGTCAGCTGAAGGGGCATTACTGACCTCAATGATGGCTCTGCTATTTGGAGTCAAGAGTCAAAGCTCACCGAGCAACTGGTGTCATTGTTTCTACTGTACTAAGGATCACGACCCCATCCCAGATTAGAAACAGGCACACTCAGTTCTTAGCTATGTGGGCAGCACCAACGCACACTGGACTTCTTAGGCAGGCTACTTGGCCTGCTGGTCCCTGAAAAATTCAAAGCCTCTAATTTTATTAAGTGCAAATTATATGGGTCTTGTATAAAAATGATTAAAAAAGGATAAGGAGGATGGATGGGCTCTCTGTGCAGGGGAGGAAGCTGATGGTTCGGGTTTAGTCCCCTAGTTGAGGAAAGAGACAATGCTGGCTGCAGGGTCTTTATTTCTTCTACATGGAAAGCCAACACTGGAATTCTTCCCTTTGTACCTTAAATTCCTCAACTGCTGGTCATTTTGAAGTACGAAGGGGCTTAGAGGGAGCACAGCTTTACTGTGCTGATTTTTCAGTCTTTAGGGGAAAAGAGGTTGGTTACCCAGGATTGGGACAGATGGCCAGATGACTACAGGACAGGAGCCCACATTCTGCATTTGTGGGATGGTACAAACAAAAAATAATACTAAAACGGCCATCAGTGCTGAAAGCCTTCCCACAAACACGGTGAAGGCTCCCAAATCATGCTGGACTTTCTCCTTTTGGTCTTTTTAAGACAGGGTCTCCCTGTAGTCCCAGCTGGAACTCAGTATGCAGACCAGGCTGGCCTCAAACTCAAGAGATCTGCCTGCTTCTGCCTCCCAGTGCTGGAACTAAAGGTGTGCGCCACCAGGCTCGGCTTCGACTTTCGTAAAAAGTGTGGAAAGCGCCCAGTCCAGTGGCATATGAGGTATGGGGCAGTGTGATGGGCTGACTAGGCTACTCCTCCAGAAAAAAACTCACTACAAGGAAGACTGGTGCTAAGCCCTTGACCACATTAAGACAGTTGTAGATCCAAGAGAACACAGCCTGAGAAACTGAGCACTGTGAGCTGGAAGGAGAAAGAGCCCATGACCTGGAACCTGTGAAGACAGTAAAACCCTGAACTGACCTTCACTTAACTTGGCTGCAATAGGTCTTTTGAGAAGGAAGAAACTACTGACATCAGCAAAAAAAAATTATTAAAAGAGGAATTTTTTTCAACAACATATATGTACATGCGATCTGTATTTCATATCCTAAGTTCCTAATGCTCTTCCAGATTTAGACTAGCATCCTCCATCAACTCTAAAGAACAAGGCTTTAGGCTTACAGACAAGAACTAGTTGGGACTCCTCTTCCCCACCTCCTAGGAAGCTGTCTAAAGAGCCATTACCTTAGTGACAGGTGACACTGTAATCTTCCAAATGAGGAGCTTTTCTTTGCAGACCAGGCAAGCCCACCCACCTTCATCTATGTGGACAGACAGCTGTTCATCAACTGAGGGGAAAATGAGACACGCACTTAATCACACTGCAACTATGAAAAGCCATTCAGCCTCTTTATGCCAACATCTCCTTTATCACAAGCTTCATTAAAGCAGGTAACAGAAACATAAACAAAAGAGTAATTCACATAACTTCCAGATATTTAAGAATAATCAACATTCGCTGGGCATGGTGTCACATGCCTTTAATCCCAGCACGCAGAAGACAGATATAGGTGGATCTCTGTGAGATCCAGGCCAGCCTGGTCTACATAGTGAGTTCCAGGCCAGCTTGGGCTGCAGGGAGACCCTAATTCAAAATAAATAAATAAATAAATAAATAAATAAATAAATAAATAAGCTGGGTGTGGTGGCACATGCCTGTAGTCAGTCAAGAACAGGCAGTGCTCTTAATCATGGAGCCATCTTTCCAGCCTCACAGAGATCGGCCTGTATCACCATGCATAGCTTGTTATTAACATAGTCTCAAGGCATGACCCAGAAGTTTAAACACAATATAAATTGAAAATTTCAGCCAGGCGTGGTAGTGCATGCCTTTAGTCCCCTCACTACATTAGGGAGGCAGAGGCAGGTGGATCTCTGTGAGTTCAAGGCTAGCCTGGTCTACAGGGAGACCCTGTCTCAAAAAGACCAAAAATAAAAAAGTAAAGAAAAAGGAAATTTCAGGGTGAGAAAAAGAAAGAAGAAGAAAGAGGAAGGAATGGAAGCAGGGAAAACTATGCATGGCAGCCTGAAAATAAGCATCCCAAAAGCTTTAGGAACTGGCAGCCAGGACGCCAAAATTTGACGGGGACAGGAGCATTCCTTTTACAATGAGCTGTAGCAACACCCATGACTGCACATGTGCATCCAAATTAAAAAGTTTTTATAAAATGAAAAGTTAGCCAGGCATGGTGGCACACACCTTTAATCCCAGCACTCAGGAGGCAGAGACAGGTAGATCTCTGTGAGTTCAAGGCTGACCTGGTCAACATAGTGAGTTCCAGGGCTACAGGGAGACCCTGTCTCAAAAGGACAAAAAAAAAAAAAAAAAAAAGAAAAAAGAAAAAGTTAATGATAAGATTGTGATATGGCACCCTCTTGACCACAGCTATGCCATGTCAAAGTGAAATTATCTCATCTCTGAAATTATCAGGCAGCTGGCCCAGGGTATGGGAACACACGTCAGCTGGACCCAGTTGTCTCAGGAACAGGTCAGTGTGTTCCAGAGTGCACCTGCTAACTGCAGATTTATGGCTTCTGTAGGTTATGCTTGACTTGCTTCTACAAAATAGTAATTGTTGCTTAATAGAATAGAAATTATTAAGGAGGCTTTGCACCTGTAAGCTTGGGAACTTAAACTTTTCACCCTTGATTATGGTTTCTCTGTATAAAAGCTTACCCTAGAGATGGTTCGGGGCTACACACTTGGATTCCAACACCCTTGTGTAGTAGCCACTGGCCAGCAAGACTTTCATTCGACAAAAGTTTGTCTGAGTGGTCTTCTCTGGTGAAGCACCTCACAGCAAGATATACGCCAACATTTTGCCAGTCTGCCTCCCTCCCTTAAATGCTGGTCATGAAACACTGAACTGATTTCAGTCACAACCTGCAGTTTAAAAAACACTATCCTAGAAAAGCACAAAGGTTCAGAACTGAAGTGTCAGTAAAGCAACTTGGGCAAATGTAAAGGGCTCTCACTTTGCACTTCCCTGGTGCCCTCTTTTCTTTTACACCACTGCCTTTCTAAGGCTTGTCTCAATGGCCCCTTCCAAACCACTGCACCAACTCTGCCAGCAAGGCCTTCTAAAGAAACCACAACGGTAACTCTATCTTGTCATATGACTTTTGGGATACCACACAGGATTCAGAACTGGAGGCATAACTTGACTTTATTACATTATTTAACCCCAAAATGCAGGGCACTGATTGCGTTTGGGGTTTTGTTTTTATAGCTAAACTTCATATACCTGATCAACTTTTGAAATGGAACTAAATTTTAGATAAACAGTACTTATAAGACTTTATGAGATTATGCTAGAATAATTCATTCAGCTTCTTGAACTTAGATATTGTAATGGCGAACAATCAGCAGGTGGCATACCAGATTTCTACCAGGCAAAGTTGAAATGTCACTGTGTATGAGACCCAGGTTTGGGTCAGAACTGCTAAGAAGGGCAAACTGAAAGATGAGACCTACCCTCCGCCAGTGTCAGGGCTTCCATGATCTTAACAGGGAGAGATGTTCCAAACATTCTCACATCGTAGTTCACGGACTCTGATATGGAGTGGTGGGAGAAAATCCTTGTAGGTGTTCCTCTAAAGAAAAGAGACCAGGTAATGTCACTTGTAACCTGGAGTTTCCTGCTATCTTAGCCTCTATGTATCTGCACAATAAGACTAACAAGATGATATTTAACAGTGAAAGATATCACCTTGTGGGCACTGTAACTGTACTTTTCATTTTGAAAAGACAAAAAGGACTTAGGAAAGCCACAAGCTCAGACCACAAGCTCAATAATCAGGTACACACCTCCACCCAAAAGGTTAGTGCTGTGAAGAACATTCTTTAAAAGACAAAAATCAATCAAGCTGGGCATGGTGGCACACACCTGTAGTCCCAGCACTTGGGAGGCAGAGGCAGGCAGATCTCTGTGAGTTCAAGGCCAGCCTGGTCTACATAGTGAGCTCCAGGCCAGCTGGGGCTATAGGGAAAAAAAAACACAAAAAAACACAAAAATCAAGCATACACTAACTGGTGTCCTAGAAGATGAGTTGGCCAACAGGAATGTAGGAAGACATTCCTGTATAAACAAATCTTAGCCATCCCAGATGCTTCCGCTGTCCAATCCAAGACCATGTGTGTGCATAGGGCAACTCTACTCTCCTTCTACTCAGATATGGCTCCATAACTGATGGTGGCCACAAAGTCTAGCCTATTAGCATCAAAGAAAGGGAGTTCTGGTGAAATGAGTGGGATTTTGTAGGCCAGCGAACTCCCAACTGTATATGGTGCATCTCCTCTCATATATATTTTAAAATAAATGTATTTAAAAAATATTTTATTTTTATTTTATGTGTATGAGTGTATTGTTGACATGTATATAAGTGCACCTGTATTGTGCAATGCCCAAGGAGTTCAGAAGAGGTCGTCAGATCCCCTGGAACTGGGAGTTAACACCACATGAGTGCTGGGAATTGAACCTGGGTCCTCTGCAAGACCAGCCAGTGCTCTTAACCATTGAACCATCTCTCCAGGTCAGTTTTTTTTTTTTTTTTTTTGAGGCAGGATCTTTCTGTAGCCCTACCTGTTCTGGAACTCACTATGTAGACCAGGCTGGCCTTGAACTCAGAGATCCGCCTGCCTCTGCCTCCAAAGTGCTGGGATTAAAGGCGTGAGTTACCACGCTCGACAATAAATGTATTTTTAACAGTAGAAATAAAAAGATAAAAGTCAAGGATACAATGTGCTCCCTAAGTATCAGGCCTTTGAACTACTACAAGGTTTGCACAGGTTTACAAATTTTTATCCTAAGTTCAAAACTCAGTATTTGCTATTTTCCTGCAGGAGAAATTCACTTTTGAAAGATGAACACAGGAAACTCCTCAGGAACAGATGTTTCCAACTTTTGGAGCTTTTGGTTAACTGTGGGGAAGGAGGGTAACAACAACTCTACTGAACATATGGACTGGGCTCCATACCAGCAGATGTTATAACAAAACTACCTCACCTGTTTGCAGAAAGCATGCTTTCTGTAATCTGGCTACATCAAATTCTGTAGCCCAAAGTCTTTTAATTGCCAATCAACACGTAGTAATGGCAGTTTATATGTTTGGCACTGAGGAACAATTTTGCCAGGCTTAGAGACTCTACCACTAGTCAGATCTGTGTGGGCACTGTATATTGATTCCTGTGACTTCTGTAAGGGAGCTGAGATCCTGATCTATAGGTGGAACTGTTAAATAAAAATTACGGTAGCCATGCAAGCCTGCATCATTGTAGTATCAGCACTTAGGGGGTGGAGACAAAGGATGGAAAATTCGAAGGAGGCAAGGCCTTGTTCTATGCTGAGCTACATTAGGTCCCCAAAAGTCTAGAACAAAATCAGTCACTCCTATCCAATACCACAGCGTCAAACTGCAATTTTAAGCAGACAGCTCCCCAAAATGACCTTTTTACCAGAAAACAGTAATTTTCTCTGTCAGTATAAATTGCTTTTACTTTAATCTTTATAATAAATATGAAGTACTTTGATCTCTTATTATTCTGTTTCTACCTCACAAAACCACTATTCTGATACTGCTCAAGGAGCCCGTTCATTCTCTTCTGTAGCCTAAAGGTTGCGCAGATTTATGAATCAAATAAAAAGCTACTTTATTTATTTATTTATTTAATTTATTTATTTGTCTTTTTGAGACAGGATCTCCCTGTAACCACAGCTGACCTGGATTCCCTATGGAGACCAGGCTGGCCTTGAACTCACAGAGATCCGTCAGCCTCTGCCTCCCGAGTGCTGGGATTAAAGGCGTGCACTACCACAGCCCGCTTATTTTACTTTTCTAGGATGCAAACTGGACTCGCGTTGGCCCTGAGTCGGTTGATGGCCGAACCCAGTCAGGATCGCTTACCTTGAGCTCAGAGAGCTACGCCGGCCTACCGGCGAGAAGAGCACCGGGGAGCTGACGGCAGACCCCAGGGACAGACCCCTCCTGGTGGCCCGGGGTGTAGACGCCGGCCCAGGGCCTCGTCGAGACCCAGGACCCAGGGTCCGCGGAGAGGGAACGGCTGAGAACATGCCTGAGATGAGTAACAAAAGTGAGGAGCTGGCTCGCCCAGAGCTCGAACACCGCGGGGCGGGAAGGCGCGTGGCGCTGACGCCACACGCTGCGTCGAGCCCCAGCTTCGGAATCGGGAGCGGCGCTCAGAGATGACGTACAGCAGGGTGCCGCAGGCGTGGTCGAAACGGGAAGGCTCATGGCAATGACGCTAAAGCTCAGCGACGAACCGCGGAGCGGAGCCCGACCGGAAAAAGTGCGGGGATGACGTCACAATCAGTGCAGGGCGGGGTCTTAGCGGGGCGGCGCATGTTGATAATGCTTAAGCTACCAGGTGAGGGCTTTACTAGGGTTGCGGCGTCCAGCGCTTCCGGCATTCAGAACTTCCGGGAGGTGGAACCGGGCAAGAAGCGCCCTTCTCAAGGTTCATCCTCTGTGGCGGGGCGCGAGTTGGGGGATGGGGCTTGGGCAGGCCGTGGTTTGTTGTTGCACTCTGCACCGCCTTCCATAAACCATATCGGCCGTGGACTCGACCCTCATTTTGATGGTTCTTAATTCCGCACAGTGCGCTGTGTCCAGTTTTCTTTTGGGCCCCAGGTCCTGCTCCTCTGTCGCAGCCTGATGGATCTGGCCAGATGCCTAGGGTGCGGAAAGAGCTGTGACCCCCAAACCGAGCCACCTTCTCCTCCCCGAGTTCCTGGAGCCCTGGAGCCCGTAGGCGCAGGGCTCTGCTTTGAAACGCTTGTCTGCCTCAGGGGCAGTTTTGGAGGGCCTAACGCTGCAGGAGAGCTTGTAAATACCCAGGGTTATTCGGTAAACTCCTTTGTGAGTTCCTCTATGAATTAATTCTGGCTGGCTTTTTAAACTAATATTCTTCCACCACTTCTCACTTGGACCCTGCGTCCGAATTAAAGGTCTCAAGGCTCTTGCACAACTTTCTCCTGGATTGCCTGCTTTTCCCTATTGGTCCTGTGGGAGGCCACCTCACATCAAACTTAGTGTTGCCTTCTAAGGACCGCTCCTGTATGTGGACTGTATATATACACTTTTGATCTGCAGAGCAGTTTTGTGTCCACAGTGGTCTCTAGTTTGTTTTTATTTAGGGGAATTGTTTTGTGTCCAGAGTGTTTGCTCGGTACTGTTAGATAAAAAGGTGGCAGGGGTCGGGATCACGGTGAAACAGAAACAAAGGACTCTGGCAAAGCGAGTTTAGAGTTTAATTGGGTTTGGCAGGGCTGGTCCTCAACTCGGGTGTGAGGAAGAACCAGCAGCCTAATGGCTGCAGAGGGGTGGCTTATAAAGGGACAGAATACAGAAAAAGAGAATATTTTTCTGCTGTTTGGGACTGTTTTGGGAGCTGCTTGCTCAGGGAGGGTCTGTACCTGGTGAAACTTGAGGAAAACATTTACTGTAAAACATGTTCTCAACAATTACAGGGTTCCAAGAACTAATTGCAGGTAAGGGTTTGGGAAACCTGTTTGTCAGCCTTTGGAGCATGCTCTGGTGATCATAATACATTGGTCATTAATTTCCTGGAGCTGCTTTTGTTAACTTGCAGGTGGCTGGGAGTTGGTTGACTCAGTTTCTCTTAGGGGCCTTATGGTTTCTGGGACTGGGGTCGCCTGGATCTGAACCCTGTCAGTTACATGATACACTGACAGATCTATGAGGAAGACACATACCTAGGTCCTATTTTCCCAGCTTAGGCAAGTTGTGAATTGTCTTAGGTACTTTCTCAATGCTGTGATAAAATACCCTGGCAAAAGCAACTTAGGGAGAAAGGGTTTATTTTGGCTTCCTGAGGGTTACAGTTCATCCTGGTATGAAGACTAGCAGCAGGCAGGGAAAGCATGGTGCAAAAGGCTGAGGCTGGCTGCTCTCATTGCATACACACTTAGGAAGTGGAGCCAGAGTGTAAGTCCTCAAGGCCTGGCTAGTGAGACGATTTAGTGGGTAAAAGTCACCTGTATGGTGGAAGAAGAGAACCAGCTCACCTCAAGCTATCTTCTGACGTCTGCGTACACACCCATATACATGTGCATATAAAGTGTCAATAAAGTGTTTTTTTTGTTGTTGTTTTTTGGTCTTTTTGAGACAGGGTCTTCCTGTAGCCCCAGCTGTCCTGGAACTCAATAAATAATAAAGTGTGTTTTTTAAAAAAGTCTCAAGGCCCACCCCCTCCAGCCAAAGGTTCCACAACTCCAGGTGTAGTACCACAGGCCTTTGATCTCAGCACACAGAAGGCAGAGGCATGCAGAGCTCTTCTCTGAGTTTGTGGCCAGCCTGGTCTACATAGCAAGTTCCAGGCCAGCCAGAGTTACATAGTGAGACCCTGTCTCAAAAACAAACCCCAGGGGCTAGAGAGATGGCTTAGTGGTTAAGAGCACTGGTTGCTCTTGCAGAGGACCAAGGTTTGGTTCCCAGCACCCATCTGGCAGCTGACAACTCTCCATTAACTCTAGTTCCAGGGGATCCAACACCCCCTTCTGACCTCCGTGGGCACTGCATGTATGGGTGCACTCACATGCAGGCAAAACATGTACAACATAACAAAAATTTTAAAATAATAAAAACCGAGTAAGAAAAAACTCCAAAGGTTCACAGCCTTCCTAAATAGCACCACCAGCTGGGGCCCTAGTGTCCCTATGGCAGACATTTCACATTCAAGCTACAAGTGACACTTGAGGCCATGTGTTTAGCACAGGGTCACGTGTGCTAAAGTGCTGTGTGGAGGCTCTGATACTTTAAATGTGTAGACAAGCATGGAAGGATATGCAACCAATTTTAGAAAATAAGCAAAATTAAGTAAACTAAAATCTGATCTGTGGAGATAAAATGTCCCACTGTGGGCCAGGTATGGTGGCGCATGCCTTTAATCCCAGCAGAGGCAGGTGGGTCTCTGTGAGTTCAAGGCCAGCCTGGTCTACATAGTGAGTTCCAGGACAGTTGGGGCTACAGGGAGACCCTGTCTCAAAAAGACTGAAAAAAAAAATCCCACTGTGGAGTTTGGCATTTTGAACACCTTCCCAGATTCATCTCTGCAGCCTCTTCCCTGGCCTTGGACCTGACAGGTTACTAGCAAATAATCACAAGACAGACCATGGTAGGTATACTAGTTAACTATTCACAATCATGTGACCAAATATCTGATAAACAATCTATGGGAAGTATTTATTTGGGCTTGTGGTTTGAGGGTACATCCCATCATGGCTGGGAAGGTGTGACCATGGAGGCTTTTCTCAATTCTCAGCCATGAACTCAGGATGTGCTGATAAAAAACACAGTTCTCCTTTTAGTGAGAAGAGGAGATAGTTTCTTCTTGAGCCAAATGTGAGCCTGGGAACTGTGGTTGTTCCCAAATCACACTCCACTATGGTAGAAATTTTATTACAGAGAAAAGAGGGTCATAAGTCAGGGCATTTACCAAATACATTGGTGAGAACTTCAGGCAGGCAACTTACAGCAATGCTGTAATGTTCTTAGCTAATGATGATGTTCTTAGCTTTTGGATTGGTGGAAGCTAGTGGTCTGTTAGGAGTACATTTTAGGTTTTTTTTTAAAGGTATATATTTTATGTGTATGAGTGTTTTGCAAGCATGCATGCCTGGTGCCCAAGAAGACCAGGAGATGGCATGAGATCCCCCAGAATTGAAGTTCAAGCAGGTTGTGAGCTGCCAGGGTGCTGGGAACTGAACCTGGGTCCTCCGTTCTAACCACTAAGCCATCTCTCCAGTCCCCCCCCTTTTTTTATTTGATCTTTTTGAGACAGGGTCTCCCTGTAGCCCCAGCTGTCCTGGAACTCACTATGTAGTCCAGGCTGGCCTTGAACTCACAGAGATTGGCCTGGCTCTGCCTCCTGAGTGCTGGGATTAAGGGCATGTGCCTGGCCTGAAATATTACTTTTTAAAAATTAAAAAAAATTGGGACTGGAGAAATGGCTTAGCAGTTGAGAGCACTGACTGCTCTTGCAGAGGACCTGGGTTGGATTCCCAGCACCCATATGGCGGCTATGAACCATCCTTAACTCCAATTCCAGGGGAATCTGAAGCCCTCTTCTGACCTCCACAGCATTGCATGACATGGGTGCACTCACATATATGCAGGCAATACACTCATACACATAAAAAAGTAAATATTTTATAAAAAATTTTAAATTATGTATATGTGTTCACCTGTTCCTCTGTATGTGCACCGTATGTATGCAAATACCCACAGAGGCCAGATAAGGGCATTAGAATCTCTGGACCTGGAGTCACAGGCAGCTGTGAACTCAGCTGGGTTCCCTTTGGGGTTTTTTTGAGACAGGGTCTCCCTATAGCCACAGCTGACCTGGACGTGCTATGGAGAGCAGGCTGGCCTCAAATTCACAGAGACCTGCCTGCCTTTGCCTCCTGAGTGCTGGGACTAAGGGCATGCACCACCACGCCTTTCAACTAGGTTCCTTTGTAAGAACAGCAAGTACTCTTAACCGCTGAGCCATTAAGAGTCCAGCACCAACTTGTACATTCTTACTCCTGGATTTGAAGGAAGAGAGAGTATGTGTTGCAGTAGTGCTAATGGAATAGTCACCATGCCTTTGTGTTCAGATACGTCTGTACTTTCCTCAGGGTACTACTGAGGCAGAAGCCTCTCATGTGAGGGGCTTAGGACCTGCCTCAGGAAGGTCAGAGCGACTTTCCTCTTTCTGCTGTCTTAAGTGCCAAGATGACTGCTGATAGACTGAGAGAGGAACTAGGTCGATCGGGAGAAAGCATCACGACACAGATAAAACTCCAGCAGGATAGTTTATTAGCAAAGGAAGCCTCGCACGGGGCAGATTCCCTTCTGGGTAGGGAAAATGTCAGCAACACGGTCATGGGCTGGCGGGGGGGGGGGTGGTCAAGAGGTGTCTGTTTTACCCCTCCTTTTTTTTTTTTTGGAGACAGGGTCTCCCTGTAGCCCCAGCTGTCCTGGAACTCACTATGTAGACCAGGCTGGCCTTGAACTCACAGAGATCTGCCTGCCTCTGCCTCTCAAGTGCTGGGACTACAGGCTTGTGCCACCACACCCGGCTTGTGTTTTACCCTTTGAGATCAAAGAGAAAGGCTGCTGTGCTGGCCAAAAGGTGCAGAAAAGTCTGCTTCTCTTGATTTCAAAGACCAGGGTGCTTATCAACTCAGTTCCTACATTCTCAGGGGCTTTCGAACCCCTGAGGCCCTGTTTGGAGGGGGGGGTGCTGCTGTAGATCAAAACCCTAACAACTGCCATGTTTTGGGGCAACATGTTCTGAGCCCTATTCTTTACCTACTGTTTTTATTGCATATTATATTTCAGGTGTACCACATAACCAGCTAATACACATGGCCAAGAGGGGTAATGTAGTCAAGCAACTCACCGCACCCAGCACCCTCCGCGTACCACATTAACATAGGGGCTGGAAAGATGGCTCAGCAGTTAAGAACACTGACTGTTCTTGCAGAGGACCCAAGTTTGGTTCCCAGCACCACACGGCAGCTAACACCTGCCCCAACTCCAGTTCCAGGGGATCCGATGCCCTCTTCTGACCTCCATGGGCACTGCACAACAGGGGCGCACCTACATGCATGCAGACAATACACTAATACACATAAAATAGTTTTTAAAAAATTTAAAAAGCATCAAAAATAGCATTGTTTTTCAGTGGTGGGGCATTGCTTTGTGGTGCTGAGGATACAACTCAGGGCTTTGGGCATACCAGGCAAGAGCTCTACACTTAGCCATGCCCCAGCCCTCATGCTGTACTTCAAGTCTCCTGGGTAACTGTGACCTTTTATCCTTTCATCCACTTTTCTAAGCACAAACACCCCTTACTGAATATTTCCCTTATTTTTAACCATAGTTTTCTGTAAGCTGACAATATGATAAATCTACCACTGGCCATTTATGTTACATTGTTGTCTTTGCTACTTTTTATATTTTATTATTATTTTTTTATTATTATTATTATTTTGGTCTTTTTGAGACATGGTCTCCCTGTAGCCCCAGCTGTCCTGGAACTCACTATGTGGACCAGACTGACCTTGAACTTGAAGAGATCGGCCTGCCTCTGCCTCCAAGTGCTGGGATTAAAGGCGTGCGCCACCATACCCTGCTATATTTTATTTTTATGTGTGTGAGTGTATTGCCTGCATGTGTGTTAGTGCACCTGTGTTGCTCAATGCCCACAGAGGTCAGAAGAGAGCGTTGGACTTTTAGATTCCCCTGGAACTGGAGTTACAGACAGTTATTAGCCACCAGGTGGATGCTGAGAATCGAACCTGGATCCTTTGTAAGAGCAACCAGTGTTCTTAACTGCTGAGCCATCTCTCCAGTCCCAGGATCCTGTCTTTTAAATCTTCACATCTTTGGGGCTGGAGAAATGGCTCAGCAGTTAAGAACACTGGCTGTTCTTGCAGAAGCCTGGGGTTCAAATCCCAGCTAACAACTGTCCATAACTCCAGTTCCAGGGGATCCGACAGCCTCTTCTGTCCTCCACCAGCACTGCACGACACAGGTGCACTTACCTACATGTACGCAATACACACATACATATAAAATAAAATTTAAAAAAACTTCACATCTTTGGTACCCAGACAGGTAATCACTGCTGGTGGTTTAATTTACATTTCTTTGAGAGATTTTTAAACCTATTTTATTATTTTTATGTGCATGAATGGTTTGTCTGTGTGTATACAAAAGCACCACATGCATTCGGTGCTCACAGACATCAGAACAGGGTGTTGGATCTCCATGGAACCAGAATTGCAGATAGTTGTTAGCCACCCTGTGGCTGATAGGAACTAAAACTGGGTCTTCTCCAAGAGAAGCCAATGCTCTTGGCCACTGAGCCATTAAAAAAAAAAAAAGAGCCGGGCGCGGTGTGCATGCCTGTAGTCCCAGCACTTTGGAGGCAGAGGCAGGTGGATCTCTGTGAGTTCAAGGCCAGCCTGGACTACATAAGTGAGTTCCAGGACAGCCTGGGGCTACAGGGAGACCCTGTCTCAAAAAAA
>NW_008348657.1:531541-551039 GCF_000622305.1 Nannospalax galili
GTCTTTTTTGAGACAGGGTCTCCCTGTAGCCCCAGCTGTCCTAGAACTTACTATGTAAGTTACTATGTAGATTAGGCTGGCCTCAAATTCACAAAGATCCACCTGCCTCTGCCTCCCAAGTGCTGTGATTAAAGAAAGGCATGTACCACTATGCCTGGCCTGAGATTTAGTTTTTTTTATATGTATACGTGAGTGCCTGAATATATGTATGTGTACCGTATGTGTGTCTGGCACCTGTGGAGGCCAGAAAGTGTCAGATTCCTTCAAACTGGAGCTACAGGTGATTGTGTACTCCATTTGGGTGGTGGGACGAGCAGCTGCTCTTAACTGTGAAGCCATCTCTCCAGACCCTGCATTTCTTTTTTAAAATTACTGTTAAGAGTATCAATAAGCCCCATAAGTTTAACTGGTCGACTATTAAAAAAAAGTTTATCTGTGGGAGGACCCACTTTTCCAGTCTCACTGGTCAATCACCTGGTGGTAGAACCACTCCTAGGAAGGCAGGTTCACCTTAAATTAAGCTAAATAGATGGGTGGAATACCTGGCACATTAATGAGGTAGTGAATTTTTCCTGCCTGGAACTAGCTCAGACCTCTGCAGAACTTCCAGACCAGCCAGTCATGTAGGTCTCTTTAAATCTGTCCACTTTCCTGAACTCTTCAGGAAAGCGTGATTTCTCCTTTTCTTCTTCATGCCTTTCTTACTAAACAGGCTTTGGGCCGCCCCTAGCCACCTTGTATTTCTTCACTTTTTCTCTAAAGCTTCCTTCTCCCAGCCATGTGGCTGCAAGTCAGCCACGTGTCTGACCCCCATGCAGGCTGTAAACCTGAACTCCTTCATGATTTTCTTTACTTCTTCCCACCATTCACCTCCTCAAGGCAGCTGAGCAGCTTGCCTGCCCTGAGGATTTTAAGATTCTGATAAAATTGTAAAAGCTTCTGTTTGGGTCCATTCTTAAATTATTTTATGAATGAGACTAAGAACCCTCTAGGGGACCCTTTTTCTCCCCATTTCATTACTAGTGAAATCTTAATCTGTGTGGTTCCAGGCATGTCTAGCCTTTGAGCTGGTGCCATTTCAGGCCCTTCATGCACTGACACTTTTTCTTTTACAGTATTTTGCTTTTATTGACTTTATTATCTTTTTTATCCCCCCTCTTTTTGAGACAGAGTATCCCTGTAGACCAGGCTGGCCTTGAACTCATAGAGATCCACCTGCCTTTGCCTCCCAAGTGCTGGGATTAAAGGTGTGCACCACCACACCCAGCTTATTTTATGTGTATGAGTGTATTGCCTTGCATGTATGGAAGTGCACCCATGTCATGCAGTGCCTGCAGACGACAGAAGAAGGCATCAGATCTTTTAGAATTGGAATTACAGACAGCTGTTAGCTGCCATGTGGGTGCTGGGAACTGAACCTGGGTCCACTGCAAGAGCAGCCAGTGCTCTGAACTGCTGAGCCATCTCTCCAGGTTTTACTGATTTTCTTAGAGTGTAATTTTTCCTTCAGCTTGCGTACCTTTCTGTTTGTTATTTTTTCATATCCATGAATGTAGTCATATCTGTATTACCTAATTCTTGATAGTCCAACATCTCTATTGGATGGAGGGATGTTCCCACTCCTGCAGAGGCTTTTACAAGAGATGGTTGGCAAACCTGACTAGTTCTTAAGACACAAGAACAAAACTGACCCCCACCAACCCTCTTCAGACACCACTGTCTCCACCTCCTACTGCACACCCGTTCCAGTAAGACAGTGGAGGAGGAAACGCACTGGGCTTCAGAAACCATAAGACTCAAAAGGCAGCAGCAAAACAAGGTAAACCTCCTACTTTCTCTCAGGGGGAGAAAGTAAAGATGCTTGCCAATCCACAATATGCACAGATGAACGGCTAGTGGGAATGTGAACAAACAGTAGGCACACTGTCCTCATCCAAGATTTATTCAATCAGGCTTACTTAACCCTTATTTCAAAAAAAAAAAACAAAAAACAAAAAACGGTGTGAGCGTGTACTGTGTATTTGTTATGCTGGACACAAAGGTTACAAAGTCACCCTCTCTTCATGAAAACATTTAGAAGCAGCTACTTGAGCCAAGTATGGTGGTACACACCTGTAATCCCTGCTCTTAGGTGGTGGTGGCAGGACCAGGAGTTTAAAGACAACTTGGGCTATATAAGACCTTGTCTCAAAAACCAAAAAACCAGAGTCAGGTGTGGTAGTGCACACAGGCAGGCAAATCTCTGAGTTCCAGGCCAGCTGGGGCTACGTAGTGCTAGTAACCACAGCACCTTGTGTAACATTCACCCCACTTTCTTGTTTTTGATTTTGTTGACTTTGCCTCTCCCAAACTAGATGCTTCTTGAAGGCAGACACTGCTGAATCCTGTCAATTCCATATAACAGTTCCCATGGTGGGGCAGAAGACAGCTGAGCAGAATGTTTATAAGCAGCAAACAAGTAAGGACATGAAGAATCTCCAGTGAAGAGAAAAAGAATGGAATTTATAGTTACTATTCTCCTTTTTGTATTTGTAAGGTTAGAATTTTTTTTTTTTTTTTTTTTTTTTTTTTTTTTTTTTAAAAAGGGTTTCCCTGTAGCATTCAGCCACCCTGGAACTCACTATGTAGACCAGGCTGGCCTTGAACTCACAGAGATCTGCCTGCTTCTGCTGGGATTAAAGGTGTGTGCCACCACACCTGCCAAGGTTAGATTTTCTAAAATTTCTAAATCTCCATAGCAAATACTATCAAGAATCAGTAGTACAAACTTTTACAAGAAGTAATAGACAGTGCTGTGGATATTGATATAGCTCAGAGGTAGAACAGTTCCCTATCATGTATGAGGTCCTCTGTTCAATCCCCACCACCACATATACACACACACACCAAAGTTCACTATAAACTTTAATCTGATATAAAGTGTTACTTACAGACATAATCAAACATTAGGAAATACAATGTAATGACAATTCAATTTTAAAAATATTTCCATGGACCAAAGGATCTCCCTCTGACCTGATTTGCAGCTTGTCACAAATGCTCTATTTGCTAACGCAAAGAGCACAGCCCTCACTCACCCATGAAGCCCATCTTACTCATCAGCATGTTCCTTCAGGTAGAATTTTTAAGATGTGATGCGCTGCTTCTCATGAAGTGGTTTCTTCCAGTATGACCAGAGATGAATGGACATGGGTGGGTGTGGGGAACATCCCTCTTAATAATCAGAGTAGCTACACATTGGGTGCTGCATCGCCAGTGTAAAAAAAAAAGCACTTTTTCTGAGGCAACATCAAATTAACAACACTGACAAAAAAGGCAAATTCAGTGGTTGCTGGCATTGCTTTAAGAACTGCGAGGCATGCAGTGACTAAAACTATCACCGAAAACAGAAGGGAAAGGGCTACTGAGCTCCTGTTACAGAAACCTGCCACACTCTTAAGACTCTTGTAGTCCATGATCTAGGAAGGACTTCTGTTGTTGGTTTTTTGTTTTTTTTTTTCGGTCTTTCTGAGACAGGGCCTCCCTGTTGCCCCAGCTGGCTTGGAACTCACTATGTAGACCAGGCTGGCCTTGAACTCAGAGATCCGCCTGCCTCTGCCTCCCAAGTGCTGGGACTAACTGCGTGTGCCACCATGACTGGCTAGGAAGGACTTCTGAACTTTGCTTGAGACAAGGTCTCATTCCATGGCCTCACTCACTATGTAGTCCAAGACTCAGCCTCCCAAGTGCTGGAATTACAAGTGTGCACCACCACACTCATCTTAAGGCTGAAGAGTAGTCATATTATTCAGATTCAGCCTTATTCAGTAAATGTTAAAAATATAAAAACAATTTATCTCAGAATTATATTTTTTAACAGGTAATTTTCCAAAATACATGCTTCAGATAAATGTAAAATTCATCTTCATTTGCCTTTGTTAAAACCTGGCCATTTGTACCTTGCTTATTGCTTGCTTCCCAGAAGGAATCACAGAAACAAACAAAAGAATTTTAAAAAGGCAGCTTTCCTGTTCAACAGCTGGGACGAGCTCCTTTGGGAAAATTCATCCAGCCCTCAGAGAGTATTCCATATGTATATTCTGGCAGTTGTCGCCAGTAGGACATGTGTTCCTAAACTTGACACCTGAAGACATGGAGACCAATAGGGCAAACGTTCCCTTTGACACTTGCCCTCAGTGGTCTCCTGTTTGGCAGGTGTGTTTAGGAGCGTGTCAGGGTGTGTCAGCATTTCTCTAAGTTTTCCCTAGTAAACTGAGAGCTCAGGTGGGTGCCCCAGTGATTGGCAAACTGGCCTAAAGTAATTAGGGCTTTAATTGATGACTCCCCCACCCCCCCCCCCCCCTTTTTTTTTTGTCTTTTTGAGACAGGGTATCCCTGTAGCCCCAGCTGTCCTGGAACTCACTATGTAGACCAGGCTGGCCTTGAACTCACAGAGATCCACCTGCCTCTGCCTCCCAAGTGCTAGGATTAAAGGTGTGCGCTACCATGCCCAGCTGATAACTCCCTTTTTTAAAGTTGTCATCTGACAACAACTTGAATCAAGAGCAGCAGGCAAATGAGCTGAGGTGGTATGCTGAGCTAACAAACATCCCAAAACCTGGAGTAACTTTAGTACTGCAGACAATTAGAGAATCATGATGATAAAACTTAGTAAAAAGGTCTTAAGGACAGGTATATCTTGAAACAATGTTTTACATCCTTTGGGAAAAAAATAGGCATATTTCAAATAATTGAATGATTCACAGATTTTACACAGTCTCTAAGATCTGTTTTCTGCCACATTGTTTTTAAGAGTCTTTTAGTCAACCTAGAGTAACTGCTGCAGCTGCTCTCTTTCTTTCTAGACACAGTCTTGCTATGTATGTACACCAGGCTGTCCAGGCAATCCTGCCTTAGTCTCCAGGGCTGGGGTTATAAGCTGGCTCCAGGAGCTACTTCTTTATACTGACAGAAAGCTCTGCTTGTTCATTAGCTTTCTATAAATGCCATTGGGCTTGCAAAGCAGCTCTTCATGTTTCCCATGTTCACTAACTCTTCCTTGGTCAAGGACAGCAACCAGGTTGGCATTCTTAATGGTGGACAGGCGGTGGGCTATTATCAACACTGTTCTTCCCTCCATCAACCGGTCCAAAGCTTCCTGTACCAGGTGCTCATTTTCAGCATCCAGTGCACTGTTGCAGACAAGGTCACATGCAAGCAGCAGAGTTCAGTGCCATACAAGGTTACTCAGACACTCTCCATCACAGACACACAGGTCACTCAGACACCCTCCAACATGGACACTCTCTAATATGATTATACATGTCACAGAGACACCCTCACCTGGTTGCTTCATCCAGGAGAAGAATTCTGGGGTTCTAAAGAAGGGAAAAAATAGAAAAAAAATCAATTAGAGAACACAGCTCTGGGTAGTAAAAAGGAACGACATGGGCTGGTAAGATGGCTCAGCAGGTAAAGGCACTTGCCCCCAAGCCTGATGATCTGAGTTTGATTTCTAGGATGCATCCTAAAAGGAGAGAACTGACTCCAAGTTGTTCTCTGACTTCTATGCCCATAACCTCCTGCTAGGGACTGGAGAGATGGTTCAGCAGTTAAAAGCACTGGCTGTTTTTGCAGAGGACCCAGGTTCAGTTCTTAGCACCCACATGGTGGCTAACAATCATATGTAACTCCAGTTCCGGGGGATCTAGTGCCCTTTTCTGGCCCCCAGGTGCACCAGGCATGCATGTGATGGACTTGAACACATACCTTCAGGCAAAACACTTATAAAAATATATATTTTTTAAAAATATAGCAAACTAACACATAAGGCAGAAAAACAGTAAGCCAATATATACATTACATTCTAGTTTTTCCTAAGACTCTCTCTGCAATAAATGAAAATATGCTGGGCATAATGATGCACACTTTTAATCCCAGCACTTGGGACACAGAGGCAGGAGGATTTCTATGAGCTTGAGGTCAGCCTCATCTACATAGCAAATTTCAGGTGAGCCAAGGCTATAGTGAAACCCTATCTTTAGCCACTACCTTCAAAGATTACAACAGCCTCCAAATCAACTCAAGCACAGATGAACAAACAGCCCATTGACTGAACAAGAGAATGAAGTTCTTAACACACAGCAAACTCTGGTATCACACTGAGTGTAAGGAGCAGATGAAGAGACAATGTGCTGTCTGGTTCCATAATCTGTCCAGAAAGGTAAATCTAGACAAAGTGTTTTGTTGCATTGGAAAGAGCCTGCAGACAGGAATGTTCTAGAGTCAGACTGCATGGACAACTGTGAACTTACTAAAAGTCACTGAAAATTACATTTAACCCAGCATAGTATGGAAGCAGGTGTCCATAAAGCTATTAGAAACTACCTATAAGCTGAGGAGACTAACAAGGGAAGGTGTCATTTCCTTAAAAGCAGAATGCCTGGCTCTCCTCCAAGAGATTCTTCCCACTCCTGGCGGGAGTCTGTCTGCCTGAGGCTTCTAACCAGCTCCTCAGCAGAGCAGCTGGGTAAAGGTTAGATAAATATACATCAGCACTGTTCTGACATTTTGTTAATAAGCATGGTCACCAGTCAACTGATTCTTCTAGGCTAAAGGTCTACATGTTCAGCTGGTCCCTCCTCTGACACCCCTTCAACACCAAACTCCGGACACATGAGATATATTTGTTATATTTGGACAAAAGGTCCTCAGTGGAACTCCCTGCTTACTTTTTACCCTCCCTATAAAAGAAAAAAAAAAAACAAACAAAAAAAACAAGCAAACAACAAACAAACCAAAACAGGAGGAGGAGGAGGAGGAGGAAGAGGAAAGTATAAAGTGGAAAGTGCAAATGGGAAATCACAGTCAGCTGGCTTACCTTCAGCAAAGCACGAGCAATTGCGATCCGCTGTTTCTGCCCACCTGACAGAAAGGACAGTTAAAAAAGGAGAGCTTAACAAAAATTCTTAGGAACAGGCTTTTCTGATGAGACAAGTGACAATCTAAAGGTAGCTTCTTCCATTCAACCACAACCAATAGGCAGTATAACAGAAACTTGTTTCTTAATTATACTGTCTTATCAAATCGTAAAACTATCAATTATTACCACAGCTAACTAAGGATTTCCTAAATGCATCTGGCATGTTAATCTTTAACAAGCATCCTCAGAGGAGACCCTGTAATTATTTCCACTTTACAGATAAAACTGAGGCACAGGGTAACATGTCCCAGGTCTTACAGCTGGCCAGGGGCAGGGCCAACACCTACACTGATAGGAGGGACTATGTTTCCAGCCACCACTCACTCCTCCTCCTGACAGGATGTTCACACACTGAGGGAACTTGGAATGTCTAGGAGCAAAGGCCAACAGCAACGCTGGGATGTATTCCCACTGCTCCATAAAGCCATACAGCCTTCAGTCCTTTCCCTCTCATTTGTCCTGCCTCCCTGCCCCACAGCATGCTGCTGTGTGTGCATATGAAGCTGCAGGTTACAAACCGAAGAAGCCACTCTAATCCCCTCCTTTTCTAAGCACAAATTCCACTCAAAGCCTTAGAACAGGTGGAGTGGGGAGACACAGGCCTGCAGCCAGCAGTCTGGCAATGGCAATTCTGTCTGCCTCCTACCCAGCTCCTTCCCCGAGGATTCCATCCTTCAGCAGTCAGAAGAACTCCCATAGGCTCATACCTCCCTATGTGAGTTGTCTCATGATATACAACTCCAATTCTGGTGCTAAGAGCATTCCTTAGGGATTGACTGTTGGTGGGAAATTTTTGTTCATGGTGACACTGGGTGGCACATCACTTTATCAAAGTGTTCATCATGTTCAGCAGATGCCGAGGGGCTGCCCTCACCTGGAGGCAGTATTTAAGGGATGCAAGAACACCTTCTACCCTCCGCCACCCTCTAAGTAGCCCAGTACCCCAAGAGTAGTCCCTTGGAGCACCCTTGGGTAGGGTCCTAGAGTAGTGGCTGATGGCCTCCTGGACTATGCTCAGTGCCAGCTAGCATGCTGAGAACCTATAGGCAAGTGTTTTTCTTCCTCTAAATTCAAGGGCAGTTGCGTGTAGTGGTGCACACTTATAATTCTACACTTTGGAGGTTGAGGCAGGAGGATTTAGAGTTCCAGGCCAACCTGGGCAACATAGTGAGACAGTGCCTCAAAAAATAAATAAAAAACCTGTGGGCTGGAGAGATGGCTCAGTGGTTAAGAGCACTGGCTGCTCTTGCAGAAGACCCAGGTTTGAATCCTAGTACCCATATGGTATGGCTAACAACCATCTGTAACTCCAATTCCAGGGGACCTGATGCCTCCTTCTGACCTTTCTTCTGACTGACACAGGCATTGCATGACATGGCACTGCACAACATGGGTGCACTTACACACACGCAGGTGAAACACTCATACACATAAAATAAAAATAAATAATCCCAGTCACACTTTAAAAAAAGATGAACCCCACACTCAGTGACCACAAGCAGCTTAACAGGCATCTATGTGAGGACCCAATTCAGAGATGTGGCAGCTGGTTGCGTTCACACAGAAAGACATAACTCCTGGGATGTCGAAAACATACCATAAACATCTCCCTGACTATCTTTTGGGGAAAAAAAAAAAAACTCTCACGAAACAGTACAACCTTTTCATTTCATATCCTCTGTGATGCAACCTCTTAGCTGGAAAGGACCACTGCCTGATCTAGCCCTCCAGAAGCACTTTGATGGAGGCACCTCTGAGGATGAGAGCTCAGCACCTCCTGAAAAAACAAGTTTCAGTATTTGCAACAAGAAAAAGGCCTATGTCTAACCAAAAATGTATTTCCCCTTAGCTCTATTACTGGTCCTACTTCTGCATCCTACAGCAAGTCAAAACAAGCTGTCCTTTTCCCAAAACATGTGGCATCCAGTCTTCTGGACTCAGCCTAAAATGTCAGGAATTGCCAACTCCGCCTCCAAGACTTAAGGCTGTTCAACAGGCTCAGGCCCAAAGGCCAGATGAAGAGAAGAATGCTCTTTACTTTTTTTTTTGGTTTTTTGAAACGTCTCCCTATGTAGCCCTGGCTAGCCTTGAACTCACAGAGATCTGCCTGCTTCTGCTTCCTGAGTGCTGGGAGTAAAGGCATATACCACCATGTCCAGCCTTTTATTTTTAAAGGGTTCTTTAAGAAAGCTCAGGCTAGGAGTGCAGCTCTAGGGTATAATACCTACCATGCCCAAGTCCCAGGGTTCCATCCCTATCATTACATTAAAAATTAAAGACTACAAGAATATATAACAGCAATGTTATGTGGCCATCGCACTTAAAATGCTCTCTTTCTTGCCCTTTCCAGAAAATATAATTAGTCCCTGGTTCACATGAACGCTTTCCACATCAGTTTGAGATGTGGTCACTGCTTCCTTGAGCAGATCACCTGCCACCTTGTCATAACTGTCTTATTTTCTATAATTCCCTATGGTCTCACGTTGCAAAACAATCTTTTCTCAGATAAGGAAAAAGCTTGCTGTGGCTGGGTACTATTCATCCACAGTTCTAGGACGAGTTTGTAGAAAGTGAAAGAAATGGGGATATTGTCCCCCATTAAATAAAATGAAGCTATTTTTTAAAAGCCCCAAGGATGAAAACCTCATCTATAAGTGACAGTGCACCAGAAAATGTGGGAGTTTCCTGCAGCAAGTGCTTCTACTACACAGCAGGACAGGCAGAAATAAGCCAATACATAAAATATAAGCAGCACACACCAGACAGGAGGACGCCCTTCTCCCCGACCACTGTGTCGAAGCCCTGGGGGAAGCTCCGAATGAACTCGGTGGCATTGGCCACTTCTGCAGCCCTCTGCACCTGCTGGGCTGTGACTGATGAGGGGCTGCTGGCACCATAGGCAATGTTCTCCGCGATAGAGCAGGAAAACAGGACTGGCTCCTGGAAATGAAGTACAGCACATTTGTCAGCCAACTTCAGGCAGGCACCATGGGCACCAAGAATGGGCCTCAGCCAAAAGTGACACACACACACAGAATATGGCCCTACCTGCCTCCACAACCTTGCCCAGTAGACTTTAAAAGTTCTGAGTTTAGGGGCCATCGAGAAATCTCAGCGGGTAAAGGCACTTATTGCCAAGCCTGATGACCTAAGTTCAATCCCCAGAACCGACATGGTGAAAGATGAGAACTGATTCCCCCAAGTTATCCTCTGACCTCCACATGTGCACTGTGACACATGGACACACACACATGTAATTAAATAAAGGTAATTTTTTAAAAGTTCCCAGTTTACTGTAAAGTAAGACAGAATGCATCTGTTGTCTTCACTACCCTGTGGGGAAGAGCACCTCAGGATGGGTGTCCAGAGGTGCCAGTCCCTCCCTTAATGCTCCCAAGGCCTGGAAGACCCAAGTCCAGCTGCCTGCATCTCACTACAGAGTAAGGGTCCATCTCCACCCACTACTTTCTGACACACAACTAGCCAGAGCCAAAGCATCCTGACAGAACCCACAGAGGACTGTGAAGCACGCCAGCCTCTGGTCTTTCCTCCACCCTCATAATGTTGAGATCCAGCAAGCACCCATGGCTGTACCACCCACCCAGTCCAGTGCAGGGGTCCCCCACCAGAGTGTAGAAATGGGGAACCAGAGTGAGTACAAGTATACATTGCAGAAAGAAAACTAGCCATGGTAAAGTTTACCTGTTTCATGCAGTCTTGCACAAACAGCCTCAAGAAAGGAACCATGTTATTAGTGATATTCTTGAAAGCTACAACTTCTTTGAGGGGTTCCAAGGTCATAGCCAGGCTTGGGAATTGGGGAGAACAGAGAAAGCTTCTCTGGATCTCTGAATCCTCTAGATACTCTTGTGTTGCAAAGAAACATGAGTTTCAGCTTTTAGTAAAAAAGCCAGCACTGCAACTAGTACAGTGTTGAGGGTCCTTGAGACATGGCCAGCAGCCTGTGTGTGAAGCAGCCTGTAAATAAAGCTTCCCATTTCTCTCTCTTGAGAAGCATCAGATCAAGAAAAAGCAAAGGAGAAGCAACTTCAAGGAAAGTGATATAAAAGGGAGGCATAGCCAGCAGTGGTGGTGAATGCCTTTAGTCCTAGCACTCAGGAGGCAGAGACAGGCTCTGTGAGATCAAGGCTAGCCAGGGCTACATATCAAGTTCCATGCCATCTGGGGGTATAGGGATACCCCGTCTCAAAAAGACCAAGGAAAAAAGAAAAAAAGAAAGGAGGCCCATCTTACCTGACTGACTGTCCCGATCTTGGATCTCAGCCAGCTGGGGTTTAGCTGGCGGATGTCATGGCCATCAAGACTGACTGTTCCTGTGAGGCAAAGTAGAAATCAGCAGAGGTCATGGGTCAATAACCAATGTAAACGCAGAAGGGGCCCAGTGGAAAAATTCCAGATTTTCACTTTTTTTTTGGAGACAGGATCTCATGTAGCCTAGTCTGGCCTCACACTCACTATGTAGTTAGAAATGATCTTGAACTTCTAATCTTCCTGCCTCCACCTCCCAAGTGCTGAGATTACAGGACTGTGCCACTATGTGCTTCTCCCTCCCCTTTTGAAATGTTGTGCTAGCCATCAAACCCAGGGCTTCATGCATGCTAGGAAAGCACTCTACCAACTGATCCTTATCCCCAACTCACAGTTTTTTAAAGACTAACTATATACCTAGGACTGGGGCTGTGACTCGATGGTAGAGTACTTGCCTACTGTGTATAAGGGCCTGGGTTCTATCCTCATTCCTGAAAAAAAACTTTTCCAGTATTCATATGAAATCTAAAACCAACAAGGTTGGGAGTTACAGACAAGAGGCCCTTCTTCAGGGTCTGAAGCTAGGTCTCCTCCCACTGGTGGCAAACCTGTACAGCCCACATCCTGGGTCTATAGGTTGCAGGGTAGCTCCCTGGACTACCTGACTTTAGGGGTCCCAAGAATCTGATGTCCTGCAGAGAGAGAGAGAGTCTTGATTCCAAAGAGAACTGTGTAGGAAAAGCAAGCATGCAGCACCCATTGGCTAGCAGTTCTGATAGCAGCCCCTGACCATGCCAGCATCAGAAGTGACCATGAAGGCACTCTGGGGACTCTAGACATACTCTGAAAATTTAACCCTGAGTACATGCATGTATGTGTATATGGGTGTCCACATATATAGTACATATATATGTTTTGGGTTTTTTTTTGAGACAGGCTTTCACTATGTATCTCTGGCTGGCCTGGAACTCGCTATTTAGACCAAGTTAGGCTTGAACCCACGGAGATTTGGCTGCCTCTACCTTCCGATTGCAGGGAATAAAGGCCTGGGCCATCAGGTCTGGCCTTCGGGTATATATATTTGAGACCGAGTCTCACACTGTTTCCTCAATCCAAAAATCAAAGCACAGGTATAGATTTTATGTAAAGATGTAAAATAGCATGCTTTTGCTTTGAAAGGTTAGTATAATCCAGTTGGAAATAAAACTCAAACCAAAATGAGAAAAATTCATTAAGAAAATACCTAGGCTAGGGTGATGGGTCAGGAGGTGAAGTGCTTGCTGCATTAAGTGTGAAGACCTGAGCTCAATATAGTACATGAACAACAGATTTTAAAAAGAAAAATCATACTAGAGTTGGTCAGTAATCCCAGCTACTTAGGAGGCTGAGGCAAAGATCACAAGTTTAAAGTCAGCCTGTAAAACTTAGTAAGACCTGTTTCAAAAGAGAAAGTAAAGAGGGTAGGGGACGTAGCTTAGTGGTAGAGTGCCTTCTTGGCATTTGTAAGGCTCTGGATTTCTCCAGCACAGGAAAAAAAATCCCTACCAGTTCAGAACAATTTCAGCAGAGTTACCACAGAAGTAAATCCCTGATCACCAGATTAACTGTTTCTAACACAACTAAGGAAGTAGGAGTGGTGGTGCACACTTGAAAATCTCATGACTCAGGAGGCCAAGGCAGGAAGATTTCTACAAGTATGAGTCTAGCCTCATCTATATAGTGAGTTCCAAGCCAGCCAGGGCTTCGTAAGACCCTGTCTCAAAAAAATCAAAACAAACAAACAAAAAACCCCCAAACTAAACCAAATAAACTAAACCAATTCAAACCAAACTAAAAATCAACCAAGGATTAGTCTGCAGGCAGAAGCATCAGAAGGGTTCCCACCCCTGTGGAGGTTGCCACTCTAACACATGGATGGATAGCAAAGCAGCGTCCCAGCATGTTGTTGGGGGTATAGGGCACTCCGTGGCACAAAGGCACCTCCCCTGGCCACTGGCACCAGCTGGCATTTTCTGGGCATTACTGGACACAGCCTTGTCGACCTCCTCCCAGCAGCAGGAATGTGGGAAGGCACCAAGTGCATGGAGACTGGGGTCTGCACCACAGGTCTTGAAGTATGGTCTCTCCTGGGCTAGGAGTAAGGCTGGGTGACAAGAAGGGACACAGATGGCTCAGGAACACCCCTGCCTACAATACCATGAGTCACCTACCAGAAACAGGATCATACAGTCGCAGTAGGAGTGAGATCACCGTTGATTTTCCAGAACCACTAGGGCCAACCAGTGCAGTGACAGATCCCGATGGGATGGAAAGGCTGAAATCCTGAAATACAGACACCTCTGGGCGAGCAGGGTAGGCAAAGTGTACATTTCTGAACTCCAAGGCTCCCTGGAAGCTTTTCTCATCTAACACAGCCCCTTCTGAAACACAAGAGGGAATACAGATTGCTAAAGCAAAACTTGCTCCCCTGCCTGTCTGATGTGGATGGGGACAGGTATTCCTTCCCCAGTGCAGCTCATCCTGGGTGCTTGAAGGAACAGCTGTGTGTGACACCTGCTACATACAGGGCACTGAGCATACAGTCTTGTGTAACCTGATAAGCCTGAGGTTCTACTTTTCTTAGGTAGAGTTTAGAACCACAGATAAGAACAGCATACCCAAGTTAAGTGGAAGTGAAGATCCAACCTTGGGGAAGTCTAGTTTCAACTAGATGACCTCTCCCAGTGCCACTATACCCCAGGAGCTCCTATGTAGCTTTTATCTACCCCAAATAAACATTTTGAAAGCACAGTGGAGGGTCAGAGGTCCACTCAGTCCCAGTGTGACCTTGGATTAATATAAGAGACACGTCTCACTTTTTGTTATATCCATGCCCTGGTTTTTAATCATACTGGACGGCACCAAACTCCCACTCATTGCCTGGCACCTACCTAGCAGCACACAGGCTTCCTTGAGTGCTAAGCATTGCTACTCATGGCAGCTCCTCTGAGGTCTTCCCCAGGTAGTCTAAACCCACATCTCTAGTGAAGTTGATGACAAGGAAGGAGTGGCCCTTCCCACTCAGTACCAGCATCCCTGCATTACCTCCAAATGCCAAGAAATTTAAAGCCTTTTAGCTGGGGTGTGGTGGTACACACACCTTTAGTCCCAGCATGAGGCAGAGGCAGAGGCAGAGGCAGAGGCAGAGGCAGAGGCAGGTGGATCTCTGTGAGATCAAAGCCCAGCCAGGTCTACATAGTGAGTGACAGGCCTCCTGGGGTTACAGAGAGACCCTGTTTCAAAAAGACACACACACACACACACACACACACACACACACACACACACACACAGAGCCTTTTAGCCTTTTACTCCTATTCCCCTCACAAATGTCCCAATGTCTAAGGAAGATTTTAGAAAGCTGGCTGGATGTTCCTATTCATACCCAAGCCTATTAGCTACTGTCCTTCCCTAAGTGGTAATGACGGGCTGCAGGGACATGAAGAGCATGCTATGTACTCAGTCCCATATTTCAAGAGCATCACCTGCAGTGTATCATCTGTCACATATGAATCCTGATCCTTTCTGCTCTGTCCTGGCAGTGGCCTGTTCTCAGGATGCTAGTCTGATTATCCAAAGCCAGCTTTGTTCAATCTCAGCAAGAACAGTCCTGACTCAGACATACCGTTAAAAGGGAGCTGCGGCTGTCTCTCCAGCAGCTCCCAGAGCCGTCCACCAGCTCCCAGGCCTTTCATCAGCTCTGAGTAGAAGGAACTCAAACCTGAGGAAAAGAAGAGACCCACCATCAGCCTGACAGGAAAGGCCACAGATTCCTGCCCTAATAAGGGTCAGGAAATTTACAAATATGTGGCCAAACTGACCACCAGTGACAACTTGTGACTGCAGGGGGAGTCACCTTCTCAGAGAAGTACTGCAAGTACAGCACAGTCCCAAGTGAACTGAAGTTCCTAGAAAAAAGCCACACCTATGTTAAAGATCCTACAAGGCTGTCACCTGATTAGAACTGATTGTGGAAATGTTGCAGATCCCAAGCCAGATTATCTTTTGTGCTACTGTTAGAACCCTTAATAGAACTCACTGTTCACTCCTGTTTTGACCGAATGTCTTTGTGAATCTTAGATGAATCCTTTTTGGAATGTACTAACATAGATTCCTAGTGTCCACCAAACCAAAGGCTTAGAATATCACTAGGTAACATCTAATGTCCACAGCTGAGACTTCCCCACTTTGCTGTAACCGGTCCACCAATGTATTTTTTTCTTTTTTGTTGTTGCTTTAAATTTTTTTTACTTTTAAGATAGAGTCTATAGAGCCCTGACTGGTCTCAACTCAAGAGCTCTGCCTGCCTCTGCCTCCCAGTTTCTGAGATTAAAGGCATGAATCACCAGACCCATCCAATGTATTTTTTCCTTAAAGATTTTATTTATTTTAAATATTTTATTATTTTTATTTTTAAAAATATTTTATTATTTTTTATTTTATGTGTATGAGTGTATTGCCTGCATGCATATAAATGCACCCATGTGGAGCATTGTCTTTTGTGGGTTAATAACTAGTCTCCATGAACTTCCTTTTCAAAGAACCTGTAAGGGAGATGAGTCTAAAGTTCTTTGAAGAAGCAGCAAACTGAGAGGACATGCTCTATTACATAGAAATAAATTGTCCTTGCTATTTTTCTTACATTAATTTAGCTCTGCTAAATTGTATATAATTTGAGCTAAGACCATAGGAAATTTACATTCTGCATGGTAAAAAAGTTACCAATAAATAGTTTATATTGTTTAATAATGTACATAACAGTGCATTATTTTTTTTTCTGTTTGTAGATGAATTTAGCAACATAAATGTCTGTTCTCTGCTGAAATTCAAGAAATCTAGATTTCTGTGTGAAAATTTTCATGGTCTTATGTATCGATAAGGTATAGAGATTTTTGCAGGAGTATTAGTGTCTCAGTGGCTGCACTTTATTAGCACTGTGCTAAGTTTTGGCAATGATTGGCCTCAAAGTTTTCAAGTAGAGTCTGAGGGTGTCAGACAGTGAAAATGTGCTGTTAACTAAGTAGCATGTGAGTCAGTTGATTGTAAAATATTTCACTGGGAACTTATTTTAGCTCTGTTTTATTTTGGAGAGACAAAGAACCGCTCCACCTGTGCAGCAGGGTTTCTATTTACATGGACATTTATGTGCAGTCTTTGTTAAAAATTTTCAGAAGACTGTACTCTTTAAGCACTGTTTTTTTAATTATACCTCATTTAGCTAACTAGTATTCTAATACTGGTAGAGAAACAGTGAGCCAGCCTCTAAGCATCCAACAAAATTTCGATTATATGTTTTGTTTTGTCTTGTTTTGAACTGAAGGCACCCTTAGAAAAGATAAATGATACCTTAGTTTAGATTAGAACATACATGTCATATCCAGTAGCATACAAAAAGTAGGATGACCCCCATCTCCATTAATGTATTTAGTTGTGCAATATGGGTAAGGTTTTTGCAGTACTTTCTGAGTAAGAGATTATAATCACATTTTACAGGTTCTGAATGCTGAGAATCTGTTTTAAGACTTACAAAGTTTTTTCCCCCCAGTAGCAGTAAAATGACAAATTTAAGTAGACTTTCTTTTCCAGTTTGACTTAGATTCTTTTATAAATCATTCTAATCTTTAAAAATGAGCTACTAAGCCTAAAATGTTTAAGCCACATTTCATTATGTTGGTTTACTGATCTCAAAATTTAAGCATGCCTTTCTACAATCAGATTTTTTTAGGCCTTATTTAAAAATAAAAAAAAAAAATTTAAAAAAAACTTCCTTTCTTGTCCAGGGGCAGAGAAGACTGTTTTAAAAATGAAGTTTCTTGATTCAGAAGGACAGAGAAGATCAGAATATACTAATAAATTTCTTTTGGGGGGCTTTTTTTGAAACAGGGTTTCCCTGAAGCCCCAGGTGACCTGGAACTCACTATGTAGACCAGGCTGGCCTTGAACTCACAGAGATACACCTGCCTTTACCTCCCAAGTGCTGGGACTACAGGCATGCGCCACCTGTAAAAATAAAATAAAAATAATTTTATTATTTTTAAGTAGTCTTTTTTTTTTTAATGTGTATAAGTGTACTGCCTGTATGTATGTAAATACAACTGTGTCATGCAATGCCCACAGAGGTCAGAAGAGGGCATCAGATCCACTGGAACTGGAGTTACAGATGGTTGTTAGCTGCCATGTGGGTGCTGGGAACCAAACTAAGGTACTTTGCAAGAGCAGCCAGTGTTCTTTTTTGTCTTTTTTGAGACAGCGTCTCCCTGTAGCCCCAGCTGGCCTGGAATTCACTATGTAGACCAGGCTGACCTCAAACTCACAAAGATCTGCCTGCCTCTGCTGGGACTAAAGGTGTGCACCACCAAGCCCAGCTGGTCCTTTGCAAGAGCAGCCAGTGTTCTTAACTGCTGAACCATCTCTCTAGCCCCTTTAGACTTCATTTTTAAAAAGCAACACTATTGTATTTATAGAGATTACCCCAACACCATGCCCACCCCAGATTCCCCAGTGTCAACATCTCCTTCAGAGTGGTCCATTTCTTCATAGCTACATCCACAGGTTGTTATCAACCAAAGTACACATTTTCCATTAGGGTTAGCTCCTTCTGTTATATATCCACTGTGTGGTTTGGATATGCATATTATTGTGAATATACCATTATTGTATCATGTGAGAGTTGCTTTACTGCCCTGTAAATCCCCAGTTCTACCTGTTGTTCATCCTTCTACTCCCAGGATCCACAGATCATTTTTACTATCTCTAGAGTTTTGCTTTTGAGTGCCATGTGGTTGTAAGCACACAGAACGTAGTCTCTTGGGGATGGCTTCTTTCATTTATATACATTAGGATTCTTCTATGTCTTTCGTGGTCTAACAGCCCTTTTTTTTCTTTTTGATTAAAAAATTATTTTAACTGTATGTGTATGATGTGTGTGCATGTATGCCATGATGCACACGTGGAGGTCAGAGGACAACTTTGTGGAGTAAGTTCTCACCTTCCACCTTTACACAGGTTTGTCATTTTTCAGCACCATTAGAAAGGAAATGTTGCAAACACATGTTCTCATGTTTGACACTACTGTTGTACTTTTGGTCATTAGTTAAATCCTAATTCAAAGGTGACTGAAAAGAGAGGTTGATAGAATAACTAGTGTTAATGAAACTTCCTTTCAGTTTTCAGCAGGTATGAGCGTTGTTTCATTGGTTGTCTGAAGAGGAGGCTGGGTCCATCTTAAGAATAACTTTGGAGATGCTTTGTGTCCCCATGGTTATGGGTGTTGATGCAAAAGCACAGTTCTTACCTCAAAGGGTGACCCACACCTTTAACCCCAGCATTCTGGAGGCAGAGGCAGGCAGATCTCTGTGAGTTCAAGGCCAGTCTGGTCTACATAGCAAGTTCCAGGTTAGCAAGGGCTACACAGACCTTGTCTCAAAAAACAAACGAAAAAAACACAAAACAAAAAACCAGAGTTAATGGAGCTAGAGAGATGGCTCAGTGGTTAAGAACCCTGGTTGTTCTTGTAGAAGACCTGGGTTCGAATACCAAGCACATACATGGCAGCTAACAGCTGTCCGTAACTCTAGTTCCAGGGGATCGAACAGCCTCTTCTGACCTCTGTGGGCATTGCACGACATGGGTGCACTTACCTAGATGCAGGCAATACACACATACACATAAAATAAAAATAATAAATAAACTTTTAAAAAAAAGTTAAAAAAACAAAAGACCAGAGTTAAGTATGAGTGACCAAGGCCAAGGAACTATCAGTTTCAGTCAAGATAAAAACCCATCTGTAAGGCCATAGGACTGAACCATCATCAGTTAACACCTTTTTAAACAAAGGTACAAAGATAAAACTTGAAGTTCTCTTAGTTCTTGGCAGCAAGAAATGCAAAACACATTCATTCATACACATAACAAGCAACAATGCCAGATAGGAGATACCTTCTTTTGAGTTGTTGGCCAGGGTGGCCAAAGGGACTCCCAGATAGTAACCCAGCATAGAACTGGGAAAATGAACAGCAGACCCCAGTCTTATCTAAAGGAATATTGACAACTGATTGCTGCTACATGAGGAACAGCTGGCCTTCCTAAAACAATGACCTCTAGATAGGCTTATTAGATTCACCAGATGGACAAGTAGTGGGGAACAGCTGGGGATGCCGACAACACAGCAGACAGTAGCAGGGATATCAGAGTATAAGGGCTCTAGTGGGAGGAGGGAGGCTATGGGAG